>NC_090385.1:105189293-105491282 GCF_036365525.1 Heterodontus francisci | reverse complement strand
CCCTCTCTCTCAGGGAGATATCTGTACACTGACTGGTGTCTCTCAGTCCCTGTCTCTCAGGGAGCTTTATGTACACTGAGTGGTGTCTCTCAGGGAGATATCTGTACACTGACTGGTGTCTCTCAGTCCCTGTCTCTCAGGGAGCTTTATGTACACTGAGTGGTGTCTCACAGTCCCTCTCTCTCAGGGAGATATCTGTACACTGAGTGGTGTCTCTCAGTCCCTGTCTCTCAGGGAGATATCTGTACATTGAGTGGTGTCTCTCAGTCCCTCTCTCTCAGGGAGATATCTGTACACTGACTGGTGTCTCTCAGTCCCTGTCTCTCAGGGAGATATCTATACACTGAGTGGTGTCTCTCAGTCCCTCTCTCTCAGGGAGATATCTGTACACTGACTGGTGTCTCTCAGTCCCTCTCTCTCAGGGAGATATCTGTACACTGAGTGGTGTCTCACAGCCCCTGTCTCTCAGGGAGATATCTGTACACTGACTGGTGTCTCTCAGTCCCTCTGTCTCAGGGAGATATCTGTACACTGACTGGTGTCTCTCAGTCCCACTCTCTCAGGGAGATATCTGTACACTGAGTGGTGTCTCACAGCCCCTGTCTCTCAGGGAGATATCTGTACACTGACTGGTGTCTCTCAGTCCCTGTCTCTGAGGGAGATATCTGTACACTGAGTGGTGAATCTCAGTCCCTCTCTCTCAGGGAGATATCTGTACACTGACTGGTGTCTCTCAGTCCCTCTCTCTCAGGGAGATATCTGTACACTGAGTGGTGTCTCTCAGTCCCTGTCTCTCAGGGAGATATATGTACACTGACTGGTGTCTCTCAGTCCCTCTCTCTCAGGGAGATATCTGTACACTGACTGGTGTCTCTCAGTCCCTCTCTCTGAGGGAGATATCTGTACACTGAGTGGTGTCACACAGCCCCTGTCTCTCAGGGAGATATCTGTACACTGTCTGGTGTCTCTCAGTCCCTGTCTGTCAGGGAGATATCTATACACTGAGTGGTGTCTCTCAGTCCCTCTCTCTCAGGGAGATATCTGTACACTGACTGGTGTCTCACAGTCCCTCTCTCTCAGGGAGCTTTATGTACACTGAGTGGTGTCTCTCAGTCCCTGTCTCTCAGGGAGATATCTGTACACTGAGTGGTGTCTCTCAGTCCCTCTCTCTCAGGGAGATATCTGTACAATGAGTGGTGTCTCTCAGTCCCTCTCTCTCAGGGAGATATGTGTACTCTGACTGGTGTCTCTCAGTCCCTGTCTCTCAGGGAGCTTTATGTACACTGAGTGGTGTCTCTCAGGGAGATATCTGTACACTGACTGGTGTCTCTCAGTCCCTGTCTCTGAGGGAGCTTTATGTACACTGAGTGGTGTCTCACAGTCCCTGTCTCTCAGGGAGATATCTGTACACTGACTGGTGTCTCTCAGTCCCTGTCTCTCAGGGAGATATCTGTACACTGAGTGGTGTCTCTCAGTCCCTGTCTCTCAGGGAGATATCTGTACACTGAGTGGTGTCTCTCAGCCCCTCTCTCTCAGGGAGATATCTGTACACTGACTGGTGTCTCTTAGTCCCTGTCTCTCAGGGAGATATCTGTACACTGAGTGGTGTCTCACAGTCCCTCTCTCTCAGGGAGATATCTGTACACTGACTAGTGTCTCTCAGTCCCTCTCTCTCAGGGAGATACCTGTACAGTGAGTGATGTCTCTCAGTCCCTCTCTCAGGGAGATATCTGTACTCTGACTGGTGTCTCTCAGTCCCTGTCTCTCAGGGAGATATCAGTACACTGAGTGGTGTCTCTCAGTCCCTGTCTCTCAGGGAGATATCTGTACACTGACTGGTGTCTCTCAGTCCCTGTCTCTCAGGGAGCTTTATGTACACTGAGTGGTGTCTCTCAGGGAGATATCTGTACACTGAGTGTTGTCTCTCAGTCCCTCTCTCTCAGGGAGATATCTGTACACTGACTGGTGTCTCTCAGTCCCTGTCTCTGAGGGAGATATCTGTACACTGAGTGGTGAATCTCAGTCCCTCTCTCTCAGGGAGATATCTGTACACTGACTGGTGTCTCTCAGTCCCTCTCTCTCAGGGAGATATCTGTACACTGAGTGGTGTCTCTCAGTCCCTGTCTCTCAGGGAGATATATGTACACTGACTGGTGTCTCTCAGTCCCTCTCTCTCAGGGAGATATCTGTACACTGACTGGTGTCTCTCAGTCCCTCTCTCTGAGGGAGATATCTGTACACTGAGTGGTGTCACACAGCCCCTGTCTCTCAGGGAGATATCTGTACACTGTCTGGTGTCTCTCAGTCCCTGTCTGTCAGGGAGATATCTATACACTGAGTGGTGTCTCTCAGTCCCTCTCTCTCAGGGAGATATCTGTACACTGACTGGTGTCTCACAGTCCCTCTCTCTCAGGGAGATATCTGTACACTGACTGGTGTCTCTCAGTCCCTGTCTCTCAGGGAGCTTTATGTACACTGAGTGGTGTCTCTCAGGGAGATATCTGTACACTGACTGGTGTCTCTCAGTCCCTGTCTCTCAGGGAGCTTTATGTACACTGAGTGGTGTCTCACAGTCCCTCTCTCTCAGGGAGATATCTGTACACTGAGTGGTGTCTCTCAGTCCCTGTCTCTCAGGGAGATATCTGTACACTGAGTGGTGTCTCTCAGTCCCTCTCTCTCAGGGAGATATCTATACACTGAGTGGTGTCTCTCAGTCCCTGTCTCTCAGTGAGCTTTATGTACACTGAGTGGTGTCTCACAGTCCCTCTCTCTCAGGGAGATATCTGTACACTGACTGGTGTCTCTCAGTCCCTGTCTCTCAGGGAGATATCTGTACACTGAGTGGTGTCTCTCAGTCCCTCTCTCTCAGGGAGATATCTGTACACTGACTGGTGTCTCTCAGTCCCTCTCTCTCAGGGAGATATCTGTACACTGACTGGTGTCTCTCAGTCCCTCTCTCTCCGGGAGATATATGTACACTGACTGGTGTCTCTCAGTCCATCTCTCTCAGGGAGATATCTGTACTCTGACTGGTGTCTCTCAGTCCCTGTCTCTCAGGGAGATATCTGTACACTGAGTGGTGTCTCTCAGTCCCTCTCTCTCAGGGAGATATCTGTACACTGACTGGTGTTTCTCAGTCCCTCTCTCTCAGGGAGGTATCTGTACACTGAGTGGTGTCTCTCAGTCCCTGTCTCTCAGTGAGCTTTATGTACACTGAGTGGTGTCTCTCAGGGAGATATCTGTACACTGAGTGGTGTCTCTCAGTCCCTCTCTCTCAGGGAGATATCTGTACACTGACTGGTGTCTCTCAGCCCCTCTCTCTCAGGGAGATATCTGTACACTGAGTGGTGTCTCTCAGTCCCTCTCTCTCAGGGAGATATCTGTACACTGACTGGTGTCTCTCAGTCCCTGTCTCTCAGGGAGCTTTATGTACACTGAGTGGTGTCTCTCAGGGAGATATCTGTACACTGACTGGTGTCTCTCATTCCCTGTCTCTCAGGGAGCTTTATGTACACTGAGTGGTGTCTCTCAGTCCCTCTCTCTCAGGGAGATATCTGTACACTGACTGGTGTCTCTCAGTCCCTGTCTCTCAGGGAGATATCTGTACACTGAGTGGCCGGGTTCATTACCCAGTACCAAATCCAATGTGGCATCGCCCCTGGTTGGCCTGTCCACATACTGTGTCGGAAAACCCTCCTGCACACACTGGACAAAAACAGACCTATCTAAAGTACTCAAACTATAGTATTTCCAGTCAATATTTGGAAAGTTGAAGTCCCCCATAACCACTACCCTGTTACTCTCGCTCCTGTCGAGAATCATCTTCGCTATCCTTTCCTCTACATCTCTGGAACTATTCGGAGGTCTATAGAAAACTCCCAACAGGGTGACCTCTCCTCTCCTGTTTCTAACCTCGGCCCATACTACCTCAGTAGACGAGTCCTCAAACGTCCTTTCTGCCGCTGTAATACTTTCCTTGATTAACAATGCCACACCCCCCCCCCCTCTTTTACCCTCTTCTCTGTTCTTACTGAAACATCTAAATCCCGGAACCTGCAACATCCATTCCTGCCCCTGCTCTACCCATGTCTCTGAAATGGCCACAACATCAGGATCCCAGGTACCAACACATGCTGCAAGCTCACCCACCTTATTCCGGATGCTCCTGGCATTGAAATAGACACACTTTAAACCAAGTTCTTGCTTGCCAGTGCCCTCTTGCGTCCCTGTAACCTTATCCCCTACCTCACTACTCTCAACAGCCTGTACACTGGAACTACAATTTAGGTTCCCATTCCCCTGCTGATTTAGTTTAAACCCCCCCCCGAAGAGCACTAACAAATATTGCTCCCTTGGCTGCAAGTAAGACCCAACTGATGCATTTTGGCTGATTTTATTGCTGCAGGGAAACGGGGCTAAAACAAAGAGGTTATATTATTGATAAGGTGCAGCTGTTTCCTCATCTGTGCAGGAGCTGTCACATCAAAATGTGCGGACTTGGAAGGAAGGGGGGGAGGGAATATTTGGTGGGGACTGGGGGTGGGGGGGCGGTCCCTAAGCTTCAGTCCTTGCTATCCCATGTCCACATCCTCCGGTTTTAGCTGAATGAGATCCTTGTCTATTCTCAGAGAGATGGCGCACTCCATGCCAGGCAAAAAGCAATTTTTCAGTGGTTTGGTTTGGGGAACGCATATACCCACCCATGGGTTTCGATGCATTTCAGATACTTGAACAGCCAGGGCAAGTAAAAGGCAGCAACGGTAAATTGCCTAGTGACAAAAGATGTGGAGGATAGCATTTCACCTTGAGTCCTATCAATACAGATGGTTCTGTGCCAGCAATGCCTATGAATACATTAAGAGGGTGCCCCTCCAAGAGTGCAGAAGATAAAAATGTAATCCTTGATGAAGATAGGACAATGAGCAAAAATAAATAACAGCATTCAATCAGATTAGGGGGAAGGGTCATGACCCCTGCACCATGCCCCATTATAGTACCCTCTGCACCAGCTAATGGGCAACGTGTAATGAAAATAGAAAATGCTGAACACTCTCAGCAGTTCAAGCAACATCTGTGGAGAGAGAAACAGAGTTAACGGGTGGATTTGAAAGCCCCTCCCTCTGGCAGGGGAGCAATGAAGATTGCCATGGAGGAGATCCACCACCGACCCCGACGGCAGCAGGCCCCGTACTGACATCGGTGGCAGTGGCGAGGCCTCGTGGCGACCGCCCCACTGCTCGGCGACGAGACCCGCATTAAAATATATAAATGCCTACTTACCATGCAGGTCGCAGTGATTCAGCCATCACGTTGCAATCTTTATTCTGGCGGCCGGCAATACCACGCCTTTGAATCCCCATTCGGGGAAATGAGGCGCAACGCCTGTGGGGAGTGGGGGGGGGGGGAGGAGGTGATTTTCTCTGTGTGGGAGGCGGGGAGCGAGTTTGCAACGCTTCGGATTTGTCGGGGGAGGGTGTAGGGAAGGGGTAAAAGACAAAGGTTCTGAACTTTAGGGGTCATGCAAATGTCAAATTTTCAAGGTTAGGTATTCCGAGGGGGAAAAGGGCAGAATGTTCTGATATACCATTGGGGGTGGGAGAGTGCATGGAAAGGTTATTTTATTCATTTTGACGAAACTTTACAGTAACTGGCCCTTTAAATTTCAAATGCTCATTGAGGGCCGCAAGCCCTTTAAAAATGGCGCCAGCGCATTGGCGCCAGATGCCATTGGCCGTGGGGGCTCGCCCGCCCCTCCACGTGATCGGGGGTCGGGGGTCGGGGGTCGGGGGTTGGGGGGGTGGCAGCCACCCTGGACATGGTAATGAGCTGCCGCATTTGGAATCGCGGCCAGTCCGTGTAGTGGTCACCGTGCGGGTCGCATTGTTTTACGCATGCCGCCTATTCCGGCAGCGGAGGCTTAAAATGCGACCCAACGTTTCAGATCGATGACATTTCATTGGATATGGAAGAAGTTAGAGATGGAACAGTTCCTTAAGCAAGTACAGAAGCAGTTAAAGGGAGGCGGGAGAGGGGGATGGTGGTGGGGGGAGAACAAAAAGGAAAGTACTGTGATAGGGTGGAAGACAGGAGAGATTAAATGAGAAAAGGGATGATGGTGCAAGGCAATAGAGGATGGTAATGGGACAAGAAAGGAAACAAAATATGTGTCTAGAGTGGTGTTTCCCAAACCTCTTCGTCCACGGACCACTTAGCTGAGGCACAAGACCCTGCGGATCAACTACCGGTCCTACCCCACCCATTTTTATTTGCCACTGTAAAAAAACTCATCAGAATTAATGGGGTGCTGCTTTTGATGAGACATCAATGAGGTGATGTCTGGTTCCAAGCTGGAGAGCTTCCGTCTCACGTCGGGCTCCACATTCAACCAGTTCTTCTTCTTTGTTTTCAGCCCCACAAGTGTTGGAAATCTGATCTCGCAGTTGTATGTTGTAACAGACACATAAATCTTGCTTATAAAACTACATTGTTGTTGTTTGCACTTAAGACGACTCATGCCCTGCGTGCAGGAGAAGGTCTGGCTATGTGGACGTCATGCGAGTAGTGGGGATGAGGGTTCTGGTCTGTCCTCTCGTATGTCCTCGGCTGTGGCGTTGCACAATAGTGACTTGCATTTTGAACAAGCCCGTGGAACACCTGGAGGACCCTCGTGGAGACCACCCTTTGAGAACCGTTGATCTACAGAAAATGTAAACGGCAACGGCAGAACTATTACCAGCACCTGCTCTCCGACAAAATGGAAGCATTGGTTGTGATCTGAAATTTTTGAACTCAGTGTTGAGTCTGGAAAGTTGTTAATGGGCAATGTGTTCTGTTTATCTATTGCTAACTTTCCATGTCCAATTTCCATAGATTATAAGATCACTTCACGCACGGTTAAAAATTATAAAATGTCATGTTTTTTTCATAACTCTTGATAGAGGGGCAGAGGAAGATTTACAAGATCATGAGATAGGTTTTGAAGCAGAGGGCCTTTGACCCATTGCATTTCATCCTTCCAGAACCTTCCTATTTTATCTGTGATGTTCGACACTCGTTTAAACACTTTCTTCAGCTTAATGATACCTTCCAATAATTTTAGGGGGCTTATTTCTGCCATGTCGGGTCACCATCTTAAAATCAGATGTACATCACTTTGCCACTCCAGATGTAAAGAGCACAACACCAATACCAATTTATACAGCACTCCTGATCTACACAGCACACCATCATTCCTGATCTATCCAGTGCACCTTCACTCCTGATATATATAGCACACTTTCACACCTGAAGTATACACTGCAGCTCCATTCCAAATTGGGCTGTACAATCCATCCATTCAGAATATTTGGTCTTCTAAGTATGGTATATTGGTGAGGAATATTGGAATTGGCAAGCCTCTTCTTCTTCTTCTTTGGCCTCCTTATCTCGAGAGACAATGGGTAAGTGCCTGGAGGTGGTCAGTGGTTTGTGAAGCAGTGCCTGGAGTGGCTATAAAGGCCAATTCTAGAGTGACAGACTCTTCCACAGGTGCTGCAGATAAAATTGGTTGCCGGGCTGTTACACAGTTGGCTCTCTCCTTGCGCTTCTGTCTTTTTTCCTGCCAACTACTAAGTCTCTTCGACTCGCCACACTTTAGCCCCGCCTTTATGGCTGCCCGCCAGCTCTGGTGATCACTGGCAACTGACTCCCACGACTTGTGATCAATGTCACAGGACTTCATGTCGCGTTTGCAGTCGTCTTTAAAGTGGAGACATGGACGGCCGGTGGTTCTGATAGCAGTGGCGAGCTCGCTGTACAATGTGTCCTTGGGGATCCTGCCATCTTCCATGCGGCTCACATGGCCAAGCCATCTCAAGCGCCACGGGCTCAGTAGGGTGTATATGCTGGGGATGTTGGCCGCCTCGAGAACTTCTGTGTTGGAGATACGGTACTGCCACCTGATGCCAAGGATTCTCCGGAGGCAGCGAAGATGGAATGAATTGAGATGTCGCTCTTGGCTGACATACGTTGTCCAGGCCTCGCTGCCATAGAGCAAGGTACTGAGGACACAGGCTTGATACACTCGGACTTTTGTGTTCCGTGTCAGTGCGCCATTTTCCCACACTCTCTTGGCCAGTATGGACATAGCAGTGGAAGCCTTTCCCATGCGCTTGTTGATTTCTGCATCGAGAGACAGGTTACTGGTGATAGTTGAGCTTAGGTAGGTCTTATTTCTGCCATGTCGGGTTACCATCTTAAAATCAGATGTACATCGCTTTGCCGCTCCAGATGTATAGAGCACAACACCAATACCAATTTATACAGCACTCCTGATCTACACAGCACATCATCATTCCTGATCTATCCAGTGCACCTTCACTCCTGATATATATAGCACACTTTCACACCTGAAGTATACACTGCAGCTCCATTCCAAATTGGGCTGTACAATCCATCCATTCAGAATATTTGGTCTTCTAAGTATGGTATTTTGGTGAGGAATATTGGAATTAGCAAGACTATGAAGTCAGTAACTTACTTAACTGGATGAGTTTGTAAGATTTATATACCATGATGTACAAAAGGATATATGTACATTTTAAGACTCTTTATTGGCTTTTCCCTTGTGCACCAAAACAAGTTGGCTACACTACCATTTTGTCAGAATACTAAAATCTTGAAAAATACATTTTTATAAAGCAACCGGGCCATTATAAATAAGGAGACAGAGCTACAGATGTTACCTAAAGTAAGAATCTCTTACAGTCCTATCACATTGCACACGAGATAATCCCCTGTCGCCACATACACTCCACAGATCTTGTTCACAGTTTTGACTGTAAAACTGTATTAAGTTTGAACATGAACTGTTTTATATATTACACAGTCTGCCTTGGATGGTAACATAATCACTTAACATCCACCATTACCAATAAAGGGAACAGTGAAATATCTGTTGAAAGAGAGTTTCTTGGTGAATTATAGATGATGAATGACATTTCTGTCTCAGCCCTGTCTTCAGTGATGTGTAGAATTCCTTCCAGGGCGTTCCAAATCATTGCCTCAACTAGTCCTTACCTTCTGACTAGGTTTCAATAAATGTCACATTTAGATCACCATTTGAAGGTCTCTCACCATGCTTCAATATGCTTGAGTGACAAGGTGTTGAAACCTAATGGGTACCTTTGACGTGCAAATTCACTGTATATGTGTTGCAGGTTCTTGTCCTGGGTTAGACGATGAGCACGCTTGAAGTTCTGTTTGGATTGATGGTTTTGGTTCGTAATTCTGCATTTGATACTGAGATAGACATTAATTGCTCTTTAGTATAGAATCTCTTCAGATTAAGCTCAACTTTTGTCATCACACTCGCCATTGAAAAAGCTGCGAGTCTTTCAGAATTTAGATCCATAGCTGCCTATTTTTTCTGATTTGATATTATACTCTATAGTGTCCTGTTACAATTTTTTATATGAGTATTTTGGGCTTTGAGCAATAGTGCAAAATGGACAATATGGTCTCAACCGCTTGTTACACATCTTTCCGGATTTCCATTTCCAATGTGGAAATAAAAATCAGGAAAAGAATGAAAGACTTGCATTTATATAGCACCTTTCATGACCACAGGATGTTCCAAAGTGCTTTACAGCCAATTAAGTACTTTTTGAAGTGTTGTACTGTAGGAAATATGGCAACCACTTTGCACACAACAGGCTCCCACAAACAACAAAGTGATAATGACCAGATTTTTTTGGTCATGTTGATTTATGGATAAATATAGGCCAGGACAGTGGGGATAACTTCTCTGTTCCTCCTCAAAATACTCCCAGGGGATCTTTTACATCCATCTGAGAGGGCAGACAATGCCTCAGTTGAACATTTCATTTAAAAGATAGCACCTTGAATAGTGCAGCACTCTCTCAGTACTGCAATGGAAAATTTTTATTAACCAAGTGTCTCAAGGGATATGGAGCAAAGGAAGGTATATGGAGTTAGTTCAAAGATCAGCCATGACCTCATTGAATGGCAGAACAGATTCGAGGGACTAAATGACCGACTCCTTCCGATGTTCCTACGAATTCTTTTTCTTTTCTGGTCCTGTAAGTGCAGAACATGTCTTTTTATTCTGAAACATTGTGAAAGAGTAGAAACTCAATTTGTACAGCATCTATAATATCCATCTTTTGAAAGAATAATTAAGACTTACTCTCTGATAGGATTCTAAAATCCCAGGTCAGTAGAAAGCAGGATTTTAAATTTGTCATTTTTGATTCCTGACCCCATCTGTCACTTCCGAGAAGCCTCTCGCAGATGTGTCAGTAGAGTATCCCCATGGATCTGATGGATCAGTGCTCTGAGATAATATTATTGAGTCTCTAGCCACTCTTTGAGGACGTCTTTCCTATTTCTATGCTGGTACAAGCAATTTCGAAACGGCAATGAGGGACGAAAAAACTCATCTGTCTTCATAATCCAACAAGTGCATAACTGGGCAAAAGGCCCAGGAACAACACCAGAAGGAACGACATCACCTGCGAACACATGAAGGGTACACAGAATATTTTGCCAGAATGGGGAAGTCTTAGGATACTGAGACAAAATTTGATGCAATATTTTCTGAGTGCAGAGTTATAAATAATAAGAGGTTTGTTTTGATAATTCATATAGGAACACCCATTCCTAATGCACTATACCATACATCATCGGGCTCTGTCAAAATTGCTTCTAAGCCAGCTATTAGGAGGTGCATAAAGGAGCCTTTGATTGACTTCAGTTGTCTAACTTTTCCTCCCTTCCTTTATATTGATAAATGTCTCATCTCCACTTGAAGTCTTGGAGCAATCATACTTGGAGCAAAACTTTTATCAAAATGCTATATTGTGAGAACAAAAAGGATTTCCACTAATGTCTACTACAAGAATATCGCCCCCCCCCCCCCCCCGCACCCCCACCAACTCCATCCTCCGATTCCCACAGCTACCTCAATCATAGTTCCTCACCTCAGCTTCCTGTGAGGGCTTTATTCCATTCTCTCAGTTTCTCTACCTCTGGTAAAACCTGGCTACCCGACCAAACCCAACTACATGTGTTGGGTTCGGGTCGGGTCTGTATTCTATGTCCAGCATTCAGGCTCGGGTCCAGTTGGACTGGACTGTACTGTTTTGTTTCATATTGTTTTCATTTTAATCTACAATTTTTTGCTGTTTCAATAATACGTTTTTTATTTTCAGGTCGGGTCAGGCATCTAAAAAAATTAAAGGACTCGGGCTTGGGTGGGCTTCAGATTGGCTGTTGTCGGGTTGGGCCCAGGTCAGGTTTTAATTTTACACCCCAGCCAGGCTTTAATCTCTAGTCTAAGCTGAAAAGTTACAACTTTTCTTCTCAAGATAATCTTAATCATATTCCTGGTCCACTTCTAAGTTACTTTTAATTCTACGCTGGGTCAAAGCCAGATCAATGCTGGTTATATTTGCAAAAACCTGTTCTTTTGAGTTACTTCTCTAAGTCTGTGGTTTTGGGTTGTAAATCCCTGTATTACAACAGTTCTTATCTGCACTATAGACACTAATCCACTCATAATCTAATATACACTGAAGACTAGCAAAAAAAAAACAAGCTGTTTCAAAGGTTCTGTCTCTATTTTCTGAGGGCTTTTATGGAACTGATTTCTGTTATAGAGTAAAGCACATCTATTTCATTTAATTATATCAAGTAATGTTTTAGTTCAAAATTTTTTACATTTTTTTTCTCCAGCAATTGATTTTAAGGCTTCATTCCCATTAGTGGCTTGAGATTCCTGACTGGTTTGCTTATCAAGCTGACCTGAAGGTCAGTGGCTACTTTGTTTTTTCACCGGGTGCTCCGGTTTCCTCCCACAGCCAAAAGACTTGCAGGTTGATAGGTAAATTGGCCATTATAAATTGCCCCTAGTATAGGTAGGTGGTAGGGGAACATAAGGACAGGTGAGGATGTGGTAGGAATATGGAATTAGTGTAGGATTAGTATAAATAGGTGGTTAATGGTCGGCACAGACTCGGTGGGCCGAAGGGCCTGTTTCAGTGCTGTATCTCTAAATCTAAAAAAATCTAAAAATATGAAGAAAGTTTGAAAAATGGGGACTTTTTTCATTAGAACAATGCAATTTATGGGACAACCTATGAAAGCATTTCTTGTTTTTGTTTCAGATTTCCAGCATCCGCAGTATTTTGCTTTTATTTTATGAAAGGTTGGGAATGGATAAATAGAGGCGGAATGTATCCAGTGATCAAAGCATTTTAGAACAAGGCAGCATGGATACCAGATTAAATGCAGGAGAGCTGGAACTGAGAGCAAGAGATAATTTCCAATGTAGAGAGTTGTGAGGCTCTGGGATTCATATACAGGTTTAGTGATTGAGGCAGAAAAAAGCATGAAGGGATATGGATAAAAATGATTAGAACTATTTGGTTGCATGGGTTGGTTGTGCTGAGTAACCTGTTTTCATATTGTAACATCTATGTGTTTCTGCATGTCCCACTGTTCTCCATTGGGCAGAAAGCCTATCACTGGAGCAACCCAAATTTGAAGGTCAGTTGTTGAATTTCCAAATCTTAGCCCAGCAAGCTGATTTTAGATTTGCTGCTCACGCAGATTTTTTTATTTTGTTAGAATTTATTGTCTCGCAAGCAGTTTAAGTCACTCAGAGATCTTTTTAACTGTTCAATGGATTTTGTTTTGTGTGCCAAGTAGCAGGAAACATTTGAGTCAATATCCAAGGACTTCAGCAGACAACGTAAAATCATTTAAATGACTCTGATAATTCAAGCCAACTTTTTAAAGACTTTACAGCAGCTCAACATACAAGGATCACTAGTCTGTGGCAAAGGAACCAGACTTACAATTTGCAAGGGATGGGGTCTGAACTGGAAGCCTCTTAGCTTCCAGAAGCAATCTTCTGGGTCTGCCAGAGGGGACTAAAGAAGGAGCTGCCAAGTTCATTCAAGTTGCAACAACTGCAGACATTGTAGTACCAATAAATGCAAAAGGGTTAAGATCGAGAACCAGTTGACAAACCCACCCAAAAGGAATGGATGATCACATTGACATCTCAAACAAAAGTGTACATTTTTGGTGCACACTGAAATCAACATGGATATTATAATATTAGGGATATAGTCTTAATAACCATTTAAATATATTTTTAAATGTAATTTTTTCTTGGTCTCCTACTTCCATGAACTACTTGACCCTCTGCATTGACCTCCTAACAACCATCTTAGGCCACAGCAGAGGTCGGTGACTCAGTATTGGATTTTGAATATGAATCACATTCATGTGGTACACTTTGTTTGAGTGCCAACATGTGCCATAGTGCCTTTCACCAACTCAGGACATCCCAAAGTGCTTTACGGTCAATGAATTACTTCTGATGTGCAGTCACTGTTATGTAGAAAGCGTGGCAGCAAATTTGCACGCAGCAAAATTGTACAATTGCTTTGTCTGGTAAACTGTCAATGAAATTGTTAAGTAAAGATTATTTGAAATAATATCCTCTTTGCTCTGGCTGGTCACTAGCCATTGGATGAATCTGAAAATCTAAAATAATATTGACACAGATTGTGCTGGAGTGGGGCACTTTGTAATGTGCCCTGTTAATTAAAATGTCTTCCCTCAGCCTTCAGCTTACATACAAACATACGAATTAGGAGCAGGAGTAGGCCACTCGGCCCTTCGAGCCTGCTCCGCCATTCAATAAATTCATGGCTGAACTGATTACTCCACATTTCCCCCGATAACCTTCCACCCCTTTGCTTATCAAGAGTCTATCTACCTCTGCCTTAAAAATATTCAAAGACTCTGCTTCCACTGCCTTTTGAGGAAGAGAATTCCAAAGACTCACAACCCTCTGAGAGAAATAAATTCTTCTCATTTCTGTCTTAAATGGGCGACCCCTTATTTTTAAACAGTGACCCCTAGTTCTAGATTCTCCCACAAGGGGAAACATCCTTTCCACATCCACCCTGTCAAGATCCCTCAGGATCTTATATGTTTCAATCAAGTCACCTTTTACTCTTCTAAATTCCAGCAGATACAAACCTAGCCTGTCCAATCTTTCCTCATAAGACAGCCCACCCATTCCTGATATTAGTCTAGTAAACCTTCTCTGTACTGCCTCGAATGCATTTACATCCTTCCTTAAATAAGGAGACCAGTACTGTACACAGTACTCCAGATGTGGTCTCACAATGCCATGTATAGCTGAAGTATAACCTCCCTACTTTTGTATTCAATTCCCTTCATGATAAACAATAACATTCTATTAGCTTTCCTAATTACGTGCTGTACCTGGATACTAACCTTTTGCGATTCATACACTAGGGCACCCAGATCCCTCTAGATCTCAGAGCTCTGCAATCTCTCACCATTTAGACAATATGCTTCTTTTTTATTCTTCCTGCCAAAGTGGATAATTTCACACTTTCCCATATTATACTCCATTTGCCAGGTCTTTGCCCACTCACTTAACCTATCTATATTCCTTTCTAGCCTCCTTATGTCCTCTTCACAAGTTACTTTCCTACCTATCTTTGTGTCATCAGCAAATTTAGCTACCAAACCTTCAGTCCCTTCATCTAAGTCATTTATATAAATTGTAAAAAGTTGAAACCCCAGCACAGATCCCTGTGGCACACCACTTGTTACATCTTGCCAACCAGAAAATGACCCATTTATTTGCCTACTGTCTCTTTCCTGTTAGCCAGCCAATCTTCTATCCATGCCAATATGTTACCCCCTACACCATGACCTTTTATTTTCTGCAATAACCTTTGATGTGGCACGTTATCAAGTGCCTTCTGGAAATCTAAGTACAATACATCCACCGGTTCCCCTTTATCCACAGCACATGTAACTCCCTCAAAAAACTCCAATACATTGGTTAAACATGATTTCCCTTTCACAAAACCATGTTGACTCTGCCTTATTACGTTGAATTTTTCGAAATGCCCTTCTATAATGTCTTTAATAATAGCGTCTAACATTTTCCCTAAGACAGATGTTAAGCTAACTGGCCTGTAGTTTCTTGCTTTCTGTCTCCCTCACTTTTTGAATATAGGAGTTACATTTGCTATTTTCCAATCTAAAGGAACCTTCCCCGAATCTAGGGAGTTTTGGAAAATTAAAAGTAACGCATCAACTATCTTATTAGCCACTTCTTTTAACACCCTAGGATGATGTCCATCAGGATCCGGGGACTTGTCAGCCCACAGCTCCAACAATTTTGTTCAATACCACTTCCCTGGTGATTGTAATTTTATTGTGTTCCTCCCTCCCTCCCTCCCACTTCCTGACTTACAGCTAATACCGTATACTTGTATGTTACTTGTATGCTCAATAGTGAAGACCGATGTAAAATATCTGTTCAATTCATCTGCATCTCCTTATTATCCATTATTAATTCCCAGACTCACTTTACATAGGATCAATGCTCACTTTGTTAACTCTTTTCTTTTTTAAATATCTGTAGAAACTCTTACTATCTATCGTTATATTTCTAGCTAGCTTCCTCTTGTACTCTAATTTTAGCTTTCTTATCAATCTTTTAGTCATTCTTTGCTGTTTTTTTATATTCTGTCCAATCTTCTGACCTGCCTCCCATCTTTGCATAATTATAGGCTTTTTCTTTAAGTTTGATACTATCTTTAACGGTTTTAGTTAACCAGGGATGGCGGATCCCACCCTTGGAATTTTTCTTTCTTGTTGAAATGTAACTATTCCGTGTACTCTGAAATATTCCCTTAAATGTCTGCTACTGCATCTCTATTGACCCATTCCTTAACCTGATTTGCCAGTTCACTTTAGCTAGCTCTGCTTTCATGCCCTCATAATTGGCCTTATTTAAGTTTAAAATACTAGTCTTGGATTCACTCTTCTCTACCTCAAACTGAATGTAAAATTCAGTCATATTATGATCGCTGCTACCTCGGGGCGCCTTAACAATGAGGTCATTAATTAATCCTATCTCGTTTCCCAATACCAGGTCTAGTATAGCCTGCTCTCTGGTTGGATCCAGAATGTATTGTTCCAAGAAATTATCCCGAAAACATTCTATGTACTCTTCATCTTGGCTACCTCTGCCCATCTGATTTTTCCAGTCTATATGGAGGTTAAAATCCCTCGTAATTAACGCTGTACATTTCTGACAAGCTGCCATTATTTCTTCCTTTATACCCCATCCTACAGTGTGGTTAATGTCAAGTGGCCTGTACACCACTCCCCCAAATGACTTCTTGTCTTTATGATTGCTCATCTCTAGCAAACTGCTTCTACATCCCGGTGTCCTGACTTAGGTCATCCCTCTCTATTGCGCTAATACCATCATTAATTAATGGAGTTACCCCTCCACCTTTTCCTAACGTCCTGTCCTTCCTAAATGCCATGCACCCTTCAATATTCAGGTACCAATCGATGTCGTCCTGCAGCCATGTCTCTGTAATGACTATCAGATCGTACTTATTTATTTCTATTTCTGCTCTCAGTTCATCTGTTTTGTTTTGAATGCTACGTGCATTCAAATACAGAGCCTTTAGTTTTGTCCTTTTATTATTATTGTAACCTCTAGCCTTATCTGTTGATTTATTCTTAGACTTGTATGCTCTGTCCCTTCCTGTAACAGTATGTTTATCATTTCCCTTTTAATACCTTTCTCTCTTGCCTTGTCTCTACTCCTTGATTTACCATATCTTCCCAAATATGATCCCTTTCCCCCCACTATTCAGTTTAAAATCCTCTCTACTTCCCTAGTTATGTGGCTCGCTAGAACTCCAGCCCCAGCACTGTTCGGGTGTAGTCCATCCCAACGGTACAGTATTGGTGCCAGTGCCCCAAGAACCGGAACCCACTTCTACCACAACAGTTGTTTTGCATGGAAGGTTGCTTGAAGTACGAGCTATAACGGGGCAATGGGGCATCTGGGACTTGGTTGAATGACAGGACCAACAATCAATCTCATTAACCAATGAGACTGAGGGACTGAGAAACAAACAGGAATAACGGAGAAAAAAATAGGATGAATTAGAGTCAAATCAAGTACAGAAAGAGAAATAGAGCGAGACAAAGAAAGTTTGCATTAAGAGAGAGAAAAAAAGAGACAAAAATTAAAAGCAAGGAAAAAATGTCAATTTTAATTTTGCATTTTAAAAATCTCTAAGAATAATTTACTACCTGCAGGAATGAGATTCCACAATTTCAATTGTTTCCTTTCTGGCCCAGAGAGGTTGATTGGTGTTTCAAGAACATAAATCTCATCATTTAAAGACCTCTTACGCTGTCGAGTACCAGCCCTAACTTCCTGTGGCAAGTGCAATGAGTATTTAGGGCACAAACACTGCAAGTGCTACTGCAAGTGGTGCAAATTGTCCGGCGATTTGCGGCACCAGCCAACTCATGGGCTATCTCTTCCTCGCCACACATTGCTTGACAATTTACACATTAATAATGGCGGGCCCCATTAAACGCACCATTATTTTGTTGGCAAATTCTGGGCCATTATCAGGGAAAGAAGATGAAACAGTTTAAAGTTAGTGTACGCTGGGAAGATCTTTGCGTCTAATGGGGACAAGAAGTCGGTGCAAGGCCATAGCTGGATCATTGTCTTAACATGCTTGCCCCAAGCAACTTTATGGGTGACTTTTAATAATCTCAGCAATTTAAGAATAAGGAAAGGAAAGCTGATATTGCACTGTTGTTGGAGTATAGTTACTGTCGTCTCTCGATGGATTTAAATATGATGTTACTGAAACTCCCCTGTTAATTGCGAAGATGAATTGTGGTTCACTGGAAAATATTGATAGACTCATATTACAGCTGATTAACTCAAGCCCAAAGCCTGCAATTAGAGCTGCAGAGTCATAAGGGTTTAATTCAGCGTGTGTGACTGACCCAGTGATCATTTCCCATTGTCATGTGTAGACAAAATAGATCTTTGTCTACACATTAGAAACCAGCTGGGTGGAAAGAGCTGCCCAGTGCTTTAAAGAAAATGTGCACTTTATATAGCCTTAATATTACTGAGCAATTATGGCACATGAATACTTAATATGCCCCGATGAAATTACATTGTCCTAAATATGATAGTAATTAATATCCAATAAAGAATTGAGGACCAACCTCTTTGCCCAGAAAGCGATGAGAATGTGGAACTCGCTACCACAGGGAGTGTTTGATGTGCATTGCGTAGATGCAGTTAAGGAGCAACTAGATACACATGAGGGAGAAAGGAATAGAAGGATACGCTGATAGAGTGAGATGAAGTAAGCTCATATGGAGCATAAACACTGGCAGAGACCTATTGGGCTGAATGGCCTGTTTCTGTGCATAAAAATGGCTTAGCGTCTCTGTTTAAATATTAGATGTAGCCACTCTGTGATCATTTCGCATGAACGGATTGGGGGGGGTGAAATTCATCTTGGCGGTAATGAGAAACAAGCAATAGCGCAGTGGCCGCCCATTTAATACTCCGCTCGATTTTCTTCTCCGTGAGTTATTGGGGGGAGTGTAAAACAGTTGCTGATGTGCTAAAGCCCATTTCGCCCCACTTTACACTTCTAAGCATAAGGCTTTGGCCCCTTTTATTCTTACAGCACTGTTGCCGATGGCAGCCCTGACGTTGGTGGAACACGAGGGAGTGTTGTTGCCTTCAGAGGTTCTCAGGCCCACCTCAGTAGGTGGGATGCCACGGCAGCCTAGGGTTGGGTTGCCACTGTGTTTTCTGGTGCAGGGGAAGAGAGGGAGATGGAAAGCAGCAAGAACTTAAGGCCTTCCATTTTTATAAAGACTAATCTCTTCGCTCAGAAATATGGCAAGGCATTTCATACAATGAAATACTTTTGATATGCAGTCACCAGAGTTCTTTAAGCAAAGGCTGAAGTCATGCTGTGCACAATATGGTCCCACAGACAGCAAGGCAGTGACATAATGCATAAGTGACCCAATGGGCTGGATTTCCTTATTCTGTCCCTACACAGTCCATTCTAACCTACTGCCCCTATTCTGCCATGACCCCAGCCGAGATTCCTGGATCAGACATTATTATCTATGTCATATCTGAATAAGCGCTTGTTTTGATGGGGTAATAACTGCTTTTGTTTCCAAGACCCCTTAAAACCTTCCTGTCAAAGAATAACAGAAGTAATACAAGAGAAGGGTCATTGCCACATTGCGCTTAATCCAGTGTTCAGTTAACAATATGCAACTGCCATACATATTTAATATGTTTATAGTGTGCTGCCAGCGAGCGCCTGCCAATGTCCCCCAGGAGAATCCGACGGGATGGCTGATGTAGTACCAGAAGAGGTAGGATGCAAGAAAAAAGGGGCAAAAGAACCCTAAGACACAGCAGATTTCTTTTCACTGAAGGCCTCACGGGGATTGCCTCCATCGGAAGACTTCAGGGCCTTTCTGTTGCTACAATAACAACAACTTGCATTGATATGGCACCTTTAACAAAGTAAAACATCCAAAGGCACTTCGCAGGAATGATTATCAAACAAACTTTCACATCGAGCCACATAAGGCGATATTAGATCAGGCGAGGGTCAAAAAAGTGGGTTTTAAAGAAAGAAAGACTTGCATTTATATAGTGCCTTTCATGACCACTGAATGTCTCAACGTACTTTACAGCCAATGAAGTACTTTTTAAGTGTAGTCACTGTAGGAAACGCAGCAGCCAATTTATGCACAGCAAGCTCCCACAAACAACAATGTGTTAGTGAACAGATAGTCTGCTTTTGTGATGTTGATTGAGGGATAAATATTGGCCAGGGCACCTCCCCTGCTCTTCTTAAAATAGTGCCATGGGATCTTTATGTCTACTTAAGAGGGAAGGCAAGACTTTGATCATCTAAAAGATAGCACCTCTGACAGTGCTGCACTCCCTCCGTATAGTGTCTGTGGAATTCACTACCCCAGAGTGCAGTGGATGCTGGGACATTGAGTAAATTTAAGGAGGAGATAGACAGATTTTTAATTAGTAAATGTTATGGAGGACGGGCAGGAAAGTGGAGTTGAGGTTGAGATGAGATCAGCCATGATCGTATTGAATGGCAGAGCAGGCTCGAGGGGCTGAATTGCCTATTCCTGCTCCTAGTTCTTATGACCACTGGGTGTCAACTACAATTTGTTATGCTCAAGTCCTGGAGAGGAACTTGAACTCATAACCGTTGGCTCAGAGACAACAGTGCGACCAACTGAGCCACAGCTGATACTACAAGGAGAGAGGGAGAGATAGAGAGCTGAAGAGGTTCAGGGAGAGAATTCCACAGCGTAGGGCCAAAGCAGATGAAGACACGGCTGCCAGTGGTGGAAGGATTAAACTGAGGAATTGAAGGAGCACAGCTCATGTACTGCTATCAGGATTCACCTGTCACACTGGGGAGCAGCAGTAAGATGGCAAAAGAGGGAAATGGGCCAGGAACCCAGGTGCCACCTCCCTGTCAGCATTATGCAGTGGGAGGGGAAGGGGCAGCAAACCTGGGGGACGGGGAGGGGGAGGACATTGATGCCAAGATGGCTAGTGGTAGGTGCCAACACCCGACTGTCTGTGTTATTTTTGCTGCTAAATTCCCACGACATTTAGGGTATAATAATCGAGGAACATTCACATCAACAGATTTATAAACAAAGATTATCCAAGGACTTTCCATGAAGAAGAAACTCCATTAAATCATTAACTTGATGATCTCTGGCGGCAAACTGGCCCTAATGGTGCCTGCTAATTAGTATTGAACTCATTGCCATCTGATAGCATGCACTCATGTTGCCTGCACACTGGACTCAGAATACCTGACAGTCTTCAGCTTGTTGACAGTTTTATCTCTTTTCCAGTCTTAGGCCCTTTAAACTTTGCCCTTTGCCCATAGAGCTATTTAACGAAGGGATCTGGTGTAACTTGAAACAAAGATTTATATTTGTATCATACTGTATCGGGTCGCAAACATTTCCAAAGTGCTTCACACACGAAAGAATTATTTTATATTGGCAAATCTGGCAGCCATTTTGCACACAAGATCCCACAGGCATCAAGGACCAATTTAATTCATTCAGGTGGTGCAGGGTTGAGTGGGGTGGGAATATTGGCCACGATTAAGGGGGAACTCTCTGCTCTTCTTCCAGTTGTGCCACAGCATCTTTAATATCTGTACCAGCAGGATAGGCAGACATGACCTGTCAGGCCTCACGTGAGCTGACAGCACCTCCAACAATGTGGCACTCCCACAGGCCTGCACCACAGCCTGGGCCCAGATTATGCGTTCCGCCAACAAACTAGACTCTGTGTTGGGAGAAAGATTTGAAATGAAAATAAAGCTTTTGGCCAATGCTGTATTCTTTTACAGTGCTATGGAATGAACTAAAACTAAAATGAAAAGAAATCGGGTGACAAATTACAAGCCACTCATGTGAGTAACTATAAGGGGTGGCGGTGGCGTAGTGGTATTGTCACTGGACTAGTAACCCAGAGACCCAGGGTATTGCTCTGGGGACATGGGCTCAAATCACACCACAGCAGAAGGTGGAATTTGAATTCAATTTTAAAAATCTGGAATTAAAAAGCTAGTCTATTGATGGTCATGAAACCATTGTCGATTGTAAAAACCCATCTGGTTCACTAATGTCCTTTAGGGAAGGAAATCTGCTGTCCTTAGCTGGTCTGGCCTACATGTGACTCCAGACCCACAGCAATGTGGTCGACTCTTACATGCCCTCTGAAATGGCCTAGCAAGCCACTCAGTTAGGGCAATTAGGGATGGGCAATAAATGCTGGCCTGGCCAGCGACGCCCACATCCCATGAATGAATGAATAAAAAAAAAGAAAGAGAACAGCTTACCTTGAATTAAACATGTTTTGTCATTTATTCATTTTTGCCATTTCTCCAGGGTATATTTAAATGTAAATCATTTCTGATTTTCTGATCTATTACCTTGTAAAATTGCTTCCTGATCAAATAATCTTGTTAATTTATCTCTACTAACACAACAATACACAGTAGTTGCAAAGGGAAATGTTTAATTCATATAAGTAATTTTTTTTAAAAGATGATTTATTCCTTCAAATGAACAAATCTGTGGAACTTCCTGGCTGGATTATCCCCTACAAGGAGCTGATTTTCCAGTATGTGTTGGCAGCAAGGGGGCATTGCCCACTGGCTATAGATGTTGAGTGATTTTCCAATAAGCATAATCAGAATGTAAAATTTCTCACTGCCAGTGTGTAAAATATCTCACTGCCAGCGTGTAACAGCTCTCATTCTCACTGCCAGTGCATAATGCTTCTCACTGTTACTGTGTAACATTTCTCACTGCTAGTGTTTAACACTTCTCACCATCAGTGTATAATACTTTTCACTGCCAGTGTTTAACCCTTCTCACTGCCAGTATGTACTTGGCAAGTTTGCCCTGAGAGAATATGTGCCAGCATTGCCAAAGTGGCTGTGCAATTGATGGGCATTGAGCAATCCAGCAAACAAAGAAATAATTTGCATTTATCTAGCATCCTATCACATGGTGAGGACGTCCCACAGTGACTCATATTCCCAACAAATTCTTTTTGAATTGCAGTCATAGCTGTTAGGGAGATAAACAGGGCAGTCAATTTGTACAAGGCCAACTCCCGCAATTGGCAAATGAGATGATTGGCTAATTAATCTGTTTTTGGTTGTGTTGGTTGAGGGAGGAATGTTGGCCAAGACTTCTCCAAATGGAATCTTGCACAGCATTTACCTGGATCTAGAACAGGCAGACAAGCCTTAGTTTGGCATCTCATCCGAAAGAAACACCTCCAATAACACAGCAGCACCCTCAATATTGCCTGCGTGTCAGTCTCTGTTGGAGCTCAAGGCCTCTTGTGCGTCTTAAAATGTCAAACTCTCAATCAGTGATGAGAGTTTTATGAACTGAGCCAAGATGACCTTCAGTAGCTTTTCCACCACATTCCATATTTTGTTGCATGAACTATAATCAGGTTAGTCAGTATGTACATGCTGAGCACCTGCTGTGTTGGTGCTTATAATCAGTAATTATAAATGCAGTTAAAATGAGTTGAAATCGAACCTATGCAGCACTAATAGTGAACAAGTTAATTATGCCCATTATTTTAACCAACCCCAGTAAAGGGTTTGCACCCATGCTTTGCCACAATAGTACATAGAGGAATTTTATTTGAATGCACTAACACTTTCCTTACTAATATTACAAAGCATAATTTCAATCCAAAAGAATTATAACCCACCATGAGGCTTACACTGACTGAACATAGAATAACATAGAAATTATAAGACTGAAACAGGCTGTTGGAGCCAAACAGGCCACATGAGCAGTAACTCTAATCTCATGGGCTGGATTTTCAGCCCCAGGCAGCTGGGAGCTAAAAAGAGCCCCGCCTGCTGGCTTGCCTGTTCCCCGGCTCCATCCTGCCTCCAGGCCATTTTTGTGGAGGTGGGATCAAGAGCAGGCAGGGCTACCAGCCTGTATGTGGTGGGTAGCCTATCAGGCTCCTTAAGGCAAATTAAAGGAGGCCGACTGGAATTTTCCAGTCGGCCTCCAGATTCCTGCAGGTGGGAGGGGGCATTGTAGATGGCTTGAGGTGTCCTCCTGGCAGCAGGCCAAGGGGCCAGCACTCCAGGCAGGCCTAGAGGCCCTGCCTGCCTGCCTGAGGACAGGAGCAGCTACAGGCCAACCTGTAGAGGGGTTCCCCTCCCCTCCCCTCCCCTCCCCTCCCCTCCCCCCCCCCCCACTCCCCACCCCCCCCCCCACTCCCCGCACAACAGTGGCCTGGCTGTAAAAGCCATTTATTTCTTTAGATTTGAACAAGTTGGGGAGAGAGTGCCTCCATATTGAAGCACCCTCTCTCTTACTTACTTTCTATTGCAGACTGCTGCTGCTTTCAAGCTGGAAGGCCTCTGATTGGCCCACCAGCTTAGCGAGCCTACCTGCCATCGCTAATTGGATGGTGAACCTGTCTCCAGGCCAATTAAGGGGACACCCCGTGAAAATCACAATGAGTGACTGTTTCCCCCTCAGGGCAGATTCAGCAACCGGAAACAGTCCCCACCACTGTTTCCAGCCCCTGGATGGAAAATCTTGCCCCATGTACCTACCTGCTACCTTTATTCACCGTCCCTTCAAACTATTCTTAAATGTTCTCTGCTTCAATCATTAATGTTGGAAGTGAATTCCCCAGCTTGGCAACCCTTTGTGTAAAAACAAAATTCTGCTGCTTTCTATCCTAAATCACTTACGTTTAATTTTACCTCAGTGTCCTCTAGACCACTTATCAATGGAAATATTCTGTTTCTTTATACTTTGTCCCTTCCTTTCATAATTTTAAACACTTCTTTCAAATCATCCTGTAACTTCCCGTTCTAACGAAAACAGAGCCAATTTTTCATCTTTATTCATATTTGCATTTCCTCCTATCAGGCAGTATCCTGGTGAATTTGCATTGCATCCTCTTGAAAACATCAACATCCTTTGGTGTGGAGCCCAAAACTGCACACAGTACTGTAACTAACTACGGTCTGATTAATGAGAACAGAAAGTGCTGGAAATACTCAGCATGTCTGGCAGCATCTATGTAGAGAGAAACAGAGTTAATGTTTCAGGTCTGTGACCTTTCATCAGAATTGGCAAAAGTTAGAAATGTAACAATCTTTGAGCAAGTGAAAGGGGGGAGTGGGGGAAGAAGAACAAGAAGGAAGGACTGTGATAGGATGGAGGGGGAGAGAGATTAAATGACAAATGTCATGGAACAGAATGCAAATGGAGTGCTAAATAGTTGTACTGAAAGACAAAGCACGAGACCAGAGAGAGTGTTAATGGCAAAATAGTGAACAGCTCTGTCCAAAAACAAAAACATGAAAAATAGGTTTAAGACCAGCACATGGTTAAAAAATAAAAAATAAATATATATATATTGAAATTATTGAACTCAATATTGAGTCCATAAGGCTGTAGAGTGGCTAATTGGAAGATGAGATGCTATTCCTTGAGCTTGCGTTGATGTTCACTGGAACACCGCAGCAGGCCGAGGACAGAAATGTGGGCATGGGAACAAGGTGGTGAATTAAAATGGCAAGCAAGGCCTAATTAAGGTGGCTTTTTCAATGTCCTTATCTGTTGTTAACATGCTGTTTATCCATCCCCCCTCCCCTCCCCTCCCCCTCCCCCTCCCGAGTATCTGGACTTCAGCCATGGCTCAGTTGGCAGCAATCTTACCTCTGAGTCAGAAGGTTGTGGATTCAAGTCCCACTTCAAGACTTGAACACAAATGTCAAAAAGGTACAGTGTTGAGGGATTGCTGCACTGTTAGAGTTGCTGCCTTTTGGATGAGATGTTAAACAGAGGCCCTATCTCCTCTCTCAAGTGGATGTGAAAGATTTCATGGCACTATTTTGAAGATGAGCAGGCGGGTTATCTCTGGTTTCCTGGTCAATATTTATTCATCCTGCAATCAACATCACAAACACAGATTATCAGGTCATTATCACATTGCTGTTTGTGGGAGCTTGCTGTGCTCAAATTGGCTGCTGCGTTTCAACATTATGACACTGAGTACATTTCTGAAGTACTTAATTGGCTGTAAAGCACTTTGGGATGTCCTGTAGTTGTGAAAGGCGTTATACACTTGCAGGCTTTTCTTTCTGCTCGCCTCCACAGCGACAAGACTACCTCATTCTGAGTTGTGTACTTGTAAACAAATGTATTGCATCACACTTTCTGCCATCTTTTCACCCATTCCCCCAAACTTATTACTATCCCTTTGCATTTTCCTACGGTCTTCAGAATTATTTACTATGCCTCCTATTTCAGCATCATCTGCTGCAGTTCAAGGAGAAAGCCAGCTTCTCAGGGGAAACTTGCGATAGGCAGTAAATGTGGGATTTGCCCATGATGTCTGTACCCCGATAATGAATGTCTAGATATATATATATAAAAACAAGATATGGGGCAGAATTTTACTAGCCCCTGGGTGGAAGGCTAGGAGGAAGGGGGGGGGGGCAGTAAAATGTTGGGGAGCCATGTCAAGATGGCTGCCTGACATAGTTTCGCCACTAGCAGTGGGACCTGAAGCGTAGCTTCTGCCTGCCGACCAGAGGTTACATAAGGGGCCATTTGAGGGGCCGCCTTTTGAACATGGGTATCGTGATTGTCCCTCTGTCACTCCCAAGTCTCATGTACAGAACCACTATCATCACAGACCCATGAAAACCCTGGGCCTAAATAGACATCTATCATCAAGTGACTCGCGTCCTACAAGCTAAATGAGTAGTGGTCCAATGGGTCTTCACTCTTCTGCAATTATCTGACCTGATTACGCAGTGGTGCCCAGCTGGTCTATGGAAACTGGCACTTGATGGCAAATTTGAATAGGAAAGGACGTAGGGTTCCAAATCCTTCAGGATTGTCCCGGAGTCTCCAGGAATTGAAGATTAATCTCGTCTCAACTTATTGTATATAGCCTGGTTCTCGCTTGAAGAATTCACCTGACATGCATCATACACCCTCATTTCTTGTTTAATCATAATCTCTATCTCCCTCATCATCCAAGGAGTCCTGTTTTTGGTTCCTCTACCTTTTGCGTTATTGGAATGTACCTACCCTGTACCTGAAGCATCTCTTCCTTAAAGATAACACATTGTTCCGATACAGCTTTTCCTGTCAGGTATCATTCTGGTAAATCCATGCTGCTTTCCCTCCAGGGTCAATATATCCTTACTAAGGTGTGATCCCCGGAACGGCTCACAGTACTCCAGGTGTGGTCTAACCAGGGCTTTGTATAACTGCCCCCTTGTATTCTCGTCCTCCAGATATAAAGCCAGCATTCCATTAAACTTTTAAATTATTTTCTGCACCTGTTCATGGCATTTTGATGGTCTAGATACCCGGACCCCCAAGTCTGTTTGGACCTCTACTGTTTCTCGCTTTTACCCTTTAGAAAGTACTCTGTTCTAACCTTTCAGGTTCAAAGTGGATGACCTCACATTTGCCTACATTAAGATCCATCTGCCTCATTCACAATCTTTCGATATCTCTTTGAAGGATTTTGTAGACTTTTCAAGAAGTTTTAAAGAAGCTGACGGGTTGACTGGAACCCTGGATTATTTACCAGCAAAGGAAGCTGAGTTTGGTTAAAAGAACCAACTGTTCAAAATGGCATGCTGTGAAGATTGGCTGGATTTGTAAAATTGTGGTGCAGGCCATGTGGAAGGCTACAAACGAAGAGGCCTTAGGGGACTGTGAGAATGCTTTAAAACACCAGCGGGAAGAAATTCACTCATGTATCATCGAAGAGCGCCACACAGGTCCGCAGGAAGCAGCCCGCAGCCCCTGGGCAACTGAGGTAAGTCTGCATAGCGCTGCTTCGCGAACCGATTTCTCCTGCCCAGGTGTTGTTTTTGTAACACCAGTCAGTGCAAACATGGGAGGGAGAGGGCGGAAATTTACTGAACATGGAATGTTCAGCAAGAATGGTACAAGAACGGCCATCCCCAAGTGAAAGGCAGGCACGGTGCACGAAACAGAGCAGAAGAACACGACGCAGGATGTCAATGGATTATTAACTTTTCCATGTTCACAAAGGAGAGGAATTGACCATCTTGAGTTTCAGTGATACCACTGAGGTTGTATGCACCTCTATGTGCAAGCCTATTGTGTCTTAATGTTTGTAAAACCATTATTTGGATAAGTTTAAAGTCTTGGTCGATCTCACCTCTGGTTATCTTACAAAGAGAATTAAAACAAATACCCTGCTGCCTGTAGTCATGACACTTTAAGTGTCACATGGACACAACTGTAAATTTCGATAAAAGAAAGCCAGTCTGACCTCTAGTTGAACTAAGAATCTACTGACTGCTATCAGTCTCTAATTGAGTTCAGAAAGGCATTCAAGCTTTCTTTTATTTGACTTCAAAGACTCACACAAGGAAAGAAAGCTACTCTGGCCTCTAACTGCGTTGATCATTTAATTGTGAGCAATCAGCATGTAATTGAATTCAAAGCTGCAGAGAAATTACACCTTGTAGCTTTAAAGCCACAGACACCTGAACTTCAGTCGCTGAATATTACATTCTATGTTATGTGGTTTAATACTTCTTGTCTTTTAAAACTGAGTATCCTGCAGCCCACCATAAACTGTGTCAATGGGACATCTAGTGCATCTGGAGATGCATTCAGCACATATGTAAACTGTAGGAAGGGGTTAGAATCCGTTCCTTCCTTTCTGCTTACTTTATACACAATGATGTGTGACAGACACAGAAGGGTTCGAGATGTAAGATTTTAAATCATGTATGTTTATATAAGAATGCAAGAATTTTTAGTTGCAGGATTAAGATTATTTGGCCCAATACCTTTACCTGCTTTCCTTATCACCATATTCTTCAATTGCTTCTCTCCTAACACATCTGGCTACTTCTTAATGCATTTGTCCCGTTTGCTACAATGGCATTCTCTCATGGCTGTTTCCACAAGTCAATGATTCTTTCTTTGAAAAATCTCTGCTAATTTCCCTTTGTTCTATCTTCTTTTTAACCTGTGTGCCATAGAGTCATAGTAAAGGCCTGCTTGGGTATACAATTGAAACCCGACCCGAGCCTGACCAGACCACATCTCATCTGAACCCGACCCGGGCCCAAGTCCTGTGGTTTTTTCCCGTGCCCAACCCGACCCGATTCAACTACCAGAAATTAATGATGCTTACTCTTACTCTTACTTCCCTTTCCCTCCCTGACCAAAAGGCAGCACTGCCACTGTGTCCGACCCGGCCCAACCCGAGCTGAGCCCGAGTGCCGGACCCAGAAGAACAACCCGACTTGACCCGAACCTGACACATAAGGCGGCACAGTGGCGCAGTGGTTAGCACCGCAGCCTCACAGCTCCAGGGGCCCGGGTTCGATTCCAGGTACTGCCTGTGTGGAGTTTGCAAGTTCTCCCTGTGTCTGCGTGGGTTTTCTCCGGGTGCTCCGGTTTCCTCCCACAAGCCAAAAGACTTACAGGTTGATAGGTAAATTGGCCATTATAAATTGTCACTAGTATAGGTAGGTGGTAGGGAAATATAGGGACAGGTGGGGATGTTTGGTAGGAATATGGGATTAGTGTAGGATTAGTATAAATGGGTGGTTGATGGTCGGCACAGACTCGGTGGGCCGAAGGGCCTGTTTCAGTGCTGTATCTCTAATCTAATCTAATGTTGCGGGTCCCATCTGGTTCGCGACGGGTAGCCATGCTCTAAGTCATAGAGTCATTTACGGCACGGAAAGAGACCATTCAGCCCACCGAGTCCATGCTGGCTCTCCACAGAGCAATCCAGGCATTCCCACTCCCCTGCTCAATACCCGTAGCCCTGCAAGTTTATTTCTTTCAAGTGGCCATCCAATTTGTTTTTAAAGTCATTGTTTGTCTCCGCTTCCATCACCCTTGTGGGCAGCGAGTTCCAGAACATTACCACCCACTGTGTAAAAAAGTTCTTTGTCGTATTCCCCCTGCATCTCTTGCCCAAAAACCTTCAATCTGTGTCCCCTAGTCCCTGTACCATTAGTTAATAGGAACAGTTTTTCCTTGTCTAACTTGTCTACGCCTGTCATAATCTTGTACACCTCTATTAAATCTCCCCTCAATCTCCTTTGTTCTAAGGAGAACATAGAAACATAGAAAATAGAAGCAGGAGTAGGCCATTTGGCCCTTCAAGCCTGCACCGCCATTCAATACGATCATGGCTGATCGTCCAAACTCAGTACCCAGTTCTAGCTTTCTCCCCATATCCCTTGATTCCTTTAGCACTAAGAACTATATCTAACTCTTTCTTGAATATATTTAATGATTTGGCCTCAACCCTAGCTTTTCCAACCTAACCTTGTAACTAAAATCCCCCATCCCTGGAACCATTCTGGTAAATCTCCTCTGCACCCTCTCAAAGACCCTCACATCCTTCCTAAAGTGTGGTGACCACAACAGGGTGCAATTCTCCAGTTGGGGCCAAACCAGAGCTTTATAAAGGTTCAGCATAACATCCCTGCTTTTGTACTCAATGTCTCTATTTATGAAGCCCAAGATCCCATATGCTTATGAACCACTCTCTCAATATGTCTGCCACCTTCAAAGATCGATGGACAGGTAGCCCTAGGTGCCCCTGCTCCTGCACACTCGTTAGAACTGTGCCATTAAGTGTATATTGGCTCTTTTATTCCTTCTGACCGGATGTATCTCCTGATGTTTCAACCCTTTGTCATTGTGAACATCTGCCTGGATGAGCTTTCTCAATTCTTTGCATAATCTTGAAAATTTCAATTGGAATTTCGTAAAGTCTCTTTTCCAAGAAGAATGAGTGCAAAGTTCACAACCTTTCCTCAGAATAAATTCCCTGATACCTGGGATCATAGCATTGCTCACCTCTGCATCTCCTTATCGAGTAGAATGGCATAGCACAGAAGGAGGCCATTTGGCCCATTAAGAACAAAGATAATTACAGCACAGGAACAGGCCCTTCGGCCCTCCAAGCCTGCACCGATCCAGATCCTCTCTCTAAACATGTCGCCTATTTTCTAAGGTTCTGTATCTCTTTTCTTCCTGCCCATTTATGTATCTGTCTAGATACATCTTAAAAGACTCCATCGTGCCCGCGTCTACCACCTCCGCTGGCAACGCGTTCCAGGTGCCCACCACCCTCTGCGGAAAGAACTTTCCACGCATATCCCCCCTAAACATTTCCCCTTTCACTTTGAACTCGTGTCCTCTAGTAATTGAAACCCCCACTCTGGGAAAAAGCCTCTTGCTGTCCACCCTGTCTATACCTCTAATGATTTTGTACACCTCAATCAGGTCCCCCCTCAACCTCCGTCTTTCTAATGAAAATAATCCTAATCTACTCAACCTCTCTTCATAGCTAGCGCCCTCCATACCAGGCAACATCCTGGTGAACCTCCTCTGCACCCTCTCCAAAGCATCCACATCCTTTTGATAATGTGGCGACCAGAACTGTACGCAGTATTCCAAATGTGGCCGAACCAAAGTCCTATACAACTGTAACATGACCTGCCAACTCTTGTACTCAATGCCCCGTCCGATGAAGGAAAGCATGCCGTATGCCTTCTTGACCACTCTATTTACCTGCGTTGCCACCTTCAGGGAACAGTGGACCTGAACACCCAATTCTCTCTGGACATCAATTTTCCCCAGGACTTTTCCATTTACTGTATAGTTCACTCTTGAATTGGATCTTCCAAAATGCATCACCTCGCATTTGCCCTGATTGAACTCCATCTGCCATTTCTCTGCCCAACTCTCTAATCTATCTATATTCTGCTGTATTCTCTGACAGTCCCCTTCACTATCTGCTACTCCACCAATCTTAGTGTCGTCTGCAAACTTGCTAATCAGTCCACCTATACTTTCCTCCAAATCATTAATGTATATCACAAACAACAGTGGTCCCAGCACGGATCCCTGTGGAACACCACTGGTCACACGTCTCCATTTTGAGAAACTCCCTTCTACTGCTACTCTCTGTCTCCTGTTGCCCAGCCAGTTCTTTATCCATCTAGCTAGTACACCTTGGACCCCAAGCGCCTTCACTTTCTCCATCAGCCTGCCATGGGGAACCTTATCAAGCGCCTTACTGAAGTCCATGTAGATGACATCAACAGCCCTTCCCTCATCAATCAACTTTGTCACTTCCTCAAAGAATTCTATTAAGTTGGTAAGACATGACCTTCCCTGCACAAAACCATGTTGCCTATCACTGATGAGCCCATTTTCTTCCAAATGGGAATAGATCCTATCCCTCAGTATCTTCTCCAGCAGCTTCCCTACCACTGACGTCAGGCTCACCGGTCTATAATTACCTGGATTATCCCTGCTACCCTTCTTAAACAAGGGGACAACATTAGCAATTCTCCAGTCCTCCGGGACCTCACCCGTGTTTAAGGATGCTGCAAAGATATCTGTTAAGGCCCCAGCTATTTCCTCTCTCGCTTCCCTCAGTAACCTGGGATAGATCCCATCCGGACCTGGGGACCTGTCCACCTTAATGCCCTTTAGAATACCCAACACTTCCTCCCTCCTTATGCCGACTTGACCTAGAGTAATCAAACATCTGTTCCTAACCTCAACATCCGTCATGTCCCTCTCCTCGGTGAATACCGATGCAAAGTACACGTTTAGAATCTCACCCATTTTCTCTGAGTCCAAGCATAACATTCCTCCTGTCATTGTAAGGGCTTTATTAATATCCCTGCCAATGCATTGATGGTTTTCTGTTTCACAAAAATGACCAGGTTGGGGTTCTCTATAAACCCTCCCGCCAGCCTTGGAACGACTCACGGATTCATGTCTAAGGGAACTGGTCAATTGTTCTGGTAGAATTTCCCACTTTGCTGATGGGTTAATAAAGCAGATGGGATCCTGAGCTTTATAAACAGGTCTAGAGTATAAAAGTCAGGAAGTGATGCTAAACCTTTATAAAATAATAGTTTGTCCTCGGCTGCAGTATTGTGTCCAATTCTGGTTAACAAAACTGAGGCTCATGGGATAGGAGGGCCTGTGTCAGCTTGGATCAAAAATTGGTGAAAGGACAGAAAGCAGCGAGTTGTGGTAAATGGTTGTTTTTCAGACTGGAAGATGGTAGACAGCAGTGTTCCCCAAAAGTCAGTGCTTTTTGTCAAATTTTAATATTTGCCGATGATAACAAACTTGGAGGAGATGCAAACAGTGAGGATGACTCCAATCGACTACAACAGGACATAGATAGTTGAGCAGAATGGGCAGACAAGTGTCAGAAGGAATTTAATACAGGGAAATGTGAGGTGATGTATTTTGGCAGAAGGGATAGGGAGAGGCAATATAGACTTAATGGCCCAGTTCTAGAGAGCGTGCAGGGACAGAGGGACCTGGGGATACATGGACATACATCTTTGAAGGTGGCAGGACATATTGAGAAAGTAGTCAGCAAAGCATATGGGATCTTGGGCTTCATAAATAGAGATTTTGAATACAAAAGCATGAAAGTTATGCTGAATGTTTATAAGCCTCTGGTTAGGCCACGACCAGAATACTGCATCCAATTCTGGTGACCACACTTTAGGAAGGATGTGAGGGTCCATTGGAGGGAGCAGAGGGGATGGTGGTTCCAGAGATGGGGGATTTTAGCAAAGTGGACTGGAAACAGCTACTTGAAGGTCAATCAGTGTCAGAGCAGTGAGAGTTACTGAGGGTTGAGAACAAATATGTTCACACAAAGACAAACAGGGTGGGACTCCCAAATCTAGAGCCCCTTGGATGTCAAGGATCAAACCGGGTAGGATAAGGCACAAGAGGGAAGCTTATGTCAGATACCGAGAGCTCAATACCACAGAAAGTGTCGAAAGTTCAGGGGTGAAATTAAAAAGCAAATTAGGAGAGCAAAGAAATGGCCGGAAAATAATATTACCAAGTAAAAGCAAAGAAATCACAAAGATGTTTTATAAATACATTAAGAGCACGAGGATAACTAAGGATAGAGTATTAAGGACCAAAAAGGGAATGTGTGTGTGGAGGTGGGAGATGTGGGCATGGTTCATAATGAATACTTTGTGTCCGTCTTTATAAAAGAGGGGGAACGATGCAGATATTGTAGTTAAAGAGGAGGAGTGTGAAATATTGGATGGGATAAACAGAGTGAGAGGGAAATATTAAGGGGTTTGGCATCTTTGAAAGTGGATAAATGGTCAGGCCTGGATGCATTGGAATCAGTTCAGAGAAGGTTCACTCGGCTGATTCCTGGGATGAAGGGGTTGTCTTATGAGGAATGGTTGAACAGGTTGGGACTATACTCATTGGAGTTGAGAAGAATGAGAGGTGATCTTATTGAAACATACAAGATTCTGAGGGGACTTTACAGGGCGGATGTTGGGAGGATGTTCCCCTTGTGGAGGAGTCTTGAACTAGGGGGCACAGTTTAAAAATAAAGGTTCTACCATTTAAGACTGAGCTAGCGGTTGGTTAGGCTTTGGAATTCTCTTCCCCAGAAAGCAGTGGAGGTTGGGTCAATGACGATATACAAGGGAGTCAAGGGTTACGGGGGGCAGGCAGGAAAGTGGAGTTAAAGTCACTATCAGATCAATCATGATCGTATTGACTGGCAGAACAGGCTCGATGGGCTGAATGGCCTACTCCTGCTCCTATTTCTTTGGATCTACTGTATAAATTGGAGGGTTTTCTCTCCACTTTTTAAACCATTTTTATAGCAGAGACAGGGCCATGTGTAATATAAACACAGACAGGGTCTAGTGCAGACCTAACTAGTGCATTGATAACTGAGACTAGTGTAAAAGGTATCAAGGATACAGAATTGTAAATATACATTCAGGGGAAATTTTTTTAGGCCAGTATCTAGCAAGGTCAACAGAGATGGGTCAGTTTTACACTTAGTTTTAGGGAATGAAGCTGAGCCGGTGGAAGGTGATTTAGAAAAAGTGGACTGGAAAAAGCTACTTGAAGGTAAATCAGTGTCAGAGCAGTGAGAGGGAATCATTTCATCTTGGAGGATTTATTATTCCAGAGTTATTTTTTATTTTCAGAGAAATTCAAATTCACAAGAGCCCAATGTGGGATTTGAACTCCTGCTTTTTCAGTCATTAGCTCAGGCTTTCAGATTACAAACTGTAAAAGACATTCACCTTCCTCCTGTTGTTGCCTGACTGTCTCAGCTTTTGTATATTGTCCCCAATCTTGTTCTTTCATGTGTCTAAAGACTTTGATGTTATTCAGACATTGGTAAACCACTTCATTCTCTCAGGACATCGGCTGAAAGACATTCAGGGACACAATCCACAATCTAATTCACACCCTATTCAAGCAACCAAAATCTTCAACTCCATTCAAACACCCCGATATCCTGTCCCTGCACAGATAACTGACAGTTCCACAATGCAGGAATGTCTGAATGAGAAACCACATTTACCTGACACAATCCAAGCTCCAAATTGAATCATTAAGATATCGAAAATACCACAGAAATGTGACTTGTTCCTGGTAACAGTGAGACTGAAACATTTCAGGCTACTATTCAACCAGGAAGGATTCTGAGAAAAGTCAGGATCAGGATTGAAAGAGAAAGAGAGTGAAATGGAGAGAGAGAGAAAGAGACTGTCAGCTCCTGTATATGTTAGGGTTCTCTGTTCCTTCACCCATTTTAACATTGTACCATTTAATTTCGATTGCCTCTCCCAGTCTTCCTTCCAAAATCCATCACTTCACATTTCTCAGCATTGAAGTTAACCTGCCATGTGTCTGTCCAATTTACCAGACTGCCAACAGCCTCCTGAAGTCTGCTACTATTCTCTTCTCTCTCTGCTACATTTCCAAAGATTTGTGTCATCTACAAACTTTAATGTTCTGCCCCGTAAACCCAAGTCAAGTCATTAATATACAGAGTAAAGCTCCCTCTACACTGATCCATCAAACACTCCCAGGGCAGGAAGATCATGGGGTGGATACAAGAGTGAATCTCGCTCCACACTGTCCGAAACAGACAGAGAGAGAGAGAGACAGAATGAGAGAAACAGAGAGACACAGACCGACAGGGTGACTGAGAGAGAAAGAAGGATATTTAACATCAGACATAGGAAGAGGAGGCAATTTAACCCCTCAACCCTGTTCCAGCATTCAATGAGACCAGGGCTGATCTGTGATCTAACGAACACCATATATCCCACCTTTGCCCCTTATCTCTTAATACCTTTGGCGAACAAGAATCTATCAATCACAGATTTAAAAATTAACCAATAAGCCAGCATGACATTTCCACAACCAATATCATGAGGATGTGATGGCTCCCACAGTGGAATAGCTTGCCTGCTATTTAAAATGGAGGCTATTCCTTCTGGATCATCAAAAGTGTCCACCTGGGCCCCAACTTCATCTACATTTCTCCCTCTCCCGATGCTTTTTTTTTCTCCATACCTATCTCTTATATGACACCGCAGTGAAGGATGACATCAAATTAATATATCTTACATTCTCCCTTTCAATCCACTCCAACAAACTCTCTCTCAAACCTTGCCCCTCTCTACAGCCCTCTCTCTGCCTTTATATATAACCCTCTCTCCCTCTGTCTCTCTCCGAGTGTCAGAGATAGCAGGAGGGAGAGACAGAGAGAGGAAGACAGAGGGAGAATGTTGAAGGAACTGTACTCTGTTCCTGAGCTGTGCTGAACCTGCTCTGGGAGTGTTTGATGGGCGACATTAATCGGCCGTGTACAGTCCTGTATCAGACTGTGAAGAAGCAGAACATGTTCAGTACACAACGGGTCAAAGGGAATGATTCACTCCTGTCTGCTACTGGGAAGAGAGACTGACCTTAACATCAAGGCAGCGTTTGACCGAGTGTGGCATCGAGGGGCCCGAGTAAAACTCAGTGGGAATCAGGGGAAACCTCACCACTGGTTGGAGCACAAAGGAAGATGGTTGTGGTTGTTGGAGGTCAATCATCTCAGTCTCAGGACATCACTGCAGGAAAATAGAGACAAGATAAATGAAAACTTTCAGTCTGTCATAAAAAGTGAAATGGTCGAACAATGTTGTTATGGGAAAGCCCAGGCCTCCATCTGATTCCATTCAGACAGACAGACAGATATCAATATAAATGAAGACATATATTTGTCTGGGTTAGAGATGGAAGACTGAACATTCCCTTCGGTCTTGTTACTAGCTATCAGCAGCTGTGTACAATTTCTAATTGCTCTGGTTTGATGTGGGTAATATTTATCTTTGAAAGGATGGGGTGACTCTTATAACAATCTCCCAGAGATAAAGTAGGATTGAGGGACTGGAGTAAAGGTCAGTAATAGTGCAATGCACTGCACACGACTGAGTAACAAACTCTGTTGTGTTAAAGTTTAATAAATCACACTTGTGTTGCACTGTGACAATTGTCGGCAGTTTTTTTTTTTAACAATAGGGATTGATTTTCTTGCAGGATTTTCGATTGTACTTTCCTTTATTGGCCGATATATAGAATATAAGAGCAGGGAGGTTATGCTCGAACCAGAGAAAACACTAGTTAGACCACAGCTAGAGTACTGCATAGAGTTCTGGTCAGCACATTACAGGCAGGATGTGATTACAGGAGAGAGAGAGTACAGAGGAGATTTACAGAGGATGTTGTCAGGAATGGAGAATTTTAGCTACCAGGAAAGATTAGACAGGCTGGAGTTGTTTTCTTTGGAACGGAGGAGGCTGATGGGAGATTTAATCGAGGTGTATAAAGTTATGAAGAGTCCAGATAGAGTGGATAGGAAGGACCAATAGAGAACAACCCACGGTGGCCAATCTAGCCAGATATCTGAAGGAACTGAAATAAAGACAGAGAGAGGGAGAGAAAGAGGGACAGAGAGAGAGAGAGGGGGGAGGGAGAGAGAGAGACTTAACGAAAGAGACAGAGGGCGAGAGAGAGATAGAGAGAGGGATGGGGGAGAGAGAGAGAGAGAGAGAGAGAGAGAGAGAAAGATACAGAGATGGGGTGAGGGAGAGAGAGAGAGACGGGGTGAGGCGGAGAGAGACGGATGGGCTGAGGGAGAAAGAGAGAGAGAGAGATCCAAGAGAGAGAGAGAGAGATGGGCTGAGGGAGAGAGAGAGAGAGAGAGAGAAAGATAGAGAGCTGGGCTGAGGGAGAAAGAGAGAGAAAGCACAGAGATGGGGTGAGGGAGAGAGAGAGAGAGAGACGGGGTGAGGCGGAGAGAGACAGATGGGCTGAGGGGGAGAGAGAGAGAGAAAGATAGAGAGATGTGGTGAGGGAGAGAGAGAGAGAGACGGGGTGAGGCGGAGAGAGACGGATGGGCTGAGGGAGAAAGAGAGAGACAAAGATACAAGAGAGAGAGACAGACAGATGGGGTGAGGGAGAGAGAGAGACAGATGGGGCTGAGGGGGAGAGAGAGAGAGAGATGGGGTGAGAGAGAGAGAGAGAGACAGATGGGCTGAGGGGGAGAGAGAGAGAGATAGAGATGGGCCGAGGGAGAGAGAGCGAGAGAAAGATACAGAGATGGGGTGAGGGAGAGAGAGAGAGACGGATGGGCTAGGGAGAAGGAGAGAGACAAAGATACAAGAGAGAGAGAGAGACAGATGGGGTGAGGGAGAGATAGAGAGACAGATGGGGCTGAGGGGGAGATGGAGAGACAGATGGGGCTGAGGGGGAGATGGAGAGACAGATGGGGCTGAGGGGGAGAGAGAGAGAGAGAGAGATGGGGTGAGGGAGAGATAGATAAAGATAGGGTGAGGAAGGGAGAGTGACGGGTAAGGAGAGAGAGAGAGAGAGTCTGGCTGAGGGACAGAGAGAGAGAGAGAGACACCGTAAGGGAGAGAGTGAGGAATAAAATGTCTCAAAGGGGTAGGATGGGCAAGAGGGACTAAACGGCCTCCTCCTGTCTTCTGAAAGGATTTATTAATATTACATCCTGAAATAAACAAGGTCGTGATGATCATTTTTGGCAAATAAAATGGAATTAATTAGCAACAGGTTCTCCTTTAAAATTATTAATCTGAATTCACAATATTACTTGTGTGAATTTCGATAATTTGCTGTTTATTAACATAACTGAATAAATAAATATTGGAAGATTCAATGTCACATTGTTCCCATCCTTGTTCAAACTCCTACTGACTCACTCGAAGGTTGAAACCGAAGGAGCAGTTCTGAAGGTGCGAGGTCCCTTTAAGAGGTTGGGACTGTCCCTCTCCCTGCTCCCCCTTGGGGTCACAGTGCTGGGTCAGGGGTCACAGACACTGGGATTGACCCATGGCTCCCTGACTCCAAAGACAAGAAAAGGAAAGCAAAAATTCTCCTGGTCCCTGTGAAATCAGATTGACAATAAATTTAAACCCCGAGAGTGAAATATAAAAGGAGAACAGAGAGATTCTGATGTTTGTAAAAACATGATTTACACAGAGGGAAGTGTTTGTGTTTATCTGTCTAAGTTGGTCAATGTGAATATATGTGTCTCTGTGTGGGTTTCTCTCTCTCTCGGTCAGTGGGAATGGATGTGTCTGACTGTGGATTTCTATGTGTGTGTGTTTATCTGGACATGTTAGTCTGCCTGTGTTTATGTGACTGTCTTTGTGTCTGTGTGTGTCTTTGTGTCTCTGTGTTTGTGTTTCCAATTCTGGATGTGAGGGTGGGAGAGGACACAGAAGGACACTCTCTAATCTCTTCTTAAAGATCTTTCATCTTAACAACTCCGATGAATGGACAGAAATATTCTCCACAAAATATCAAGCAGTTGTATCTTAATACTTGTCAGGACAGAAGTGCCTCTCTCAAACACGGCCTATGCTAGGTTTATATGGGCTGATGATATAAAGTTAGGTGGGACAGTAAGCTGTGAGGAGGGCACAAAGAGACTGCAAAGGGAGATTGACAGGTTAAGTGAGCGGGCAAGGAAGTGGCAGCTGGAATATCATGCGGAGAGATGTGAGGTTCTTCACTTTGGCAGGAAGAATAGAAACACAGAACATTTTTCAAATGGTGAGGAACGATGAAATGTTGGTATTCAGAGGGATTTGGGTGTCCTTGTACATAAATCACAGAAAGTTAACATGCAGGTACAGCAAATGGAGTGTTGGCCTTTATTGCAAGGGGGTTAGAGTACAATAGTGAGGAAGTCTTGCTGTAATGGTACAGGGTTTGGTGAGCCCACACCTGGAGAGAGACGGAGTGAAGGAGAAGGTGAGGAATAAGAAGTCCCAAAGGTGTTACACAGGGTGCATTATAAAACAAAATCTGATACCAAACCCACATGAGGAGAGATTAAGGCTGATGACCAAATGTTTGGTCAAAGAGGTTAGTTTTAAGGAACGTCTTTAAGCAGGAATGAGAGATCGAGAGAGACGGAGAGGTTTAGGGAAGGAATTCCCCAGTGTTAACAGGCAGTGACATTAATTCCTGATTGCCGGTAGAGATTTGTTAGGAAAGGGTATTAATGTTTACGGAGCCGAGACAGTTCGATGTGGAGAAGGAGCAAATCAGCCATGACCTGAATGAATGGGCAGGACAGTCTCGAGGGGACGAATGGCCTCCTCCTGTCATTGTAAGGGCTTTATTAATATCCCTGCCAATGCATTGATGGTTTTCTGTTTCACAAAAATGACCAGGTTGGGGTTCTCTCTAAACCCTCCCGCCAGCCTTGGAACGACTCACGGATTCATGTCTGAGGGAACTGGTCAATTGTTCTGGTAGAATTTCCCACTTTGCTGATGGGTTAATAAAGCAGATGGGATCCTGAGTTTTATAAACAGGTCTAGAGTATAAAAGTCAGGAAGTGATGCTAAACCTTTATAAAATAATAGTTTGTCCTCGGCTGCAGTATTGTGTCCAATTCTGGTTAACAAAACTGAGGCTCATGGGATAGGAGGGCCTGTGTCAGCTTGGATCAAAAATTGGTGAAAGGACAGAAAGCAGTGAGTTGTGGTAAATGGTTGTTTTTCAGACTGGAAGATGGTAGACAGCAGTGTTCCCCAAAAGTCAGTGCGTTTTGTCAAATTTTAATATTTGCCGATGATAACAAACTTGGAGGAGATGCAAACAGTGAGGATGACTCCAATCGACTACAACAGGACATAGATAGTTGAGCAGAATGGGCAGACAAGTGTCAGAAGGAATTTAATACAGGGAAATGTGAGGTGATGTATTTTGGCAGAAGGGATAGGGAGAGGCAATATAGACTTAATGGCCCAGTTCTAGAGAGCGTGCAGGGACAGAGGGACCTGGGGATACATGGACATACATCTTTGAAGGTGGCAGGACATATTGAGAAAGTAGTCAGCAAAGCATATGGGATCTTGGGCTTCATAAATAGAGATTTTGAATACAAAAGCATGAAAGTTATGCTGAATGTTTATAAGCCTCTGGTTAGGCCACGACCAGAATACTGCATCCAATTCTGGTGACCACACTTTAGGAAGGATGTGAGGGTCCATTGGAGGGAGCAGAGGGGATGGTGGTTCCAGAGATGGGGGATTTTAGCAAAGTGGACTGGAAACAGCTACTTGAAGGTCAATCAGTGTCAGAGCAGTGAGAGTTACTGAGGGTTGAGAACAAATATGTTCACACAAAGACAAACAGGGTGGGACTCCCAAATCTAGAGCCCCTTGGATGTCAAGGATCAAACCGGGTAGGATAAGGCACAAGAGGAAAGCTTATGTCAGATACCGAGAGCTCAATACCACAGAAAGTGTCGAAAGTTCAGGGGTGAAATTAAAAAGCAAATTAGGAGAGCAAAGAAATGGCCGGAAAATAATATTACCAAGTAAAAGCAAAGAAATCACAAAGATGTTTTATAAATACATTAAGAGCACGAGGATAACTAAGGATAGAGTATTTGGGACCAAAAAGGGAATGTGTGTGTGGAGGTGGGAGATGTGGGCATGGTTCATAATGAATACTTTGTGTCCGTCTTTATAAAAGAGGGGGAACGATGCAGATATTGTAGTTAAAGAGGAGGAGTGTGAAATATTGGATGGGATAAACAGAGTGAGAGGGAAATATTAAGGGGTTTGGCATCTTTGAAAGTGGATAAATGGTCAGGCCTGGATGCATTGGAATCAGTTCAGAGAAGGTTCACTCGGCTGATTCCTGGGATGAAGGGGTTGTCTTATGAGGAATGGTTGAACAGGTTGGGACTATACTCATTGGAGTTGAGAAGAATGAGAGGTGATCTTATTGAAACATACAAGATTCTGAGGGGACTTTACAGGGCGGATGTTGGGAGGATGTTCCCCTTGTGGAGGAGTCTTGAACTAGGGGGCACAGTTTAAAAATAAAGGTTCTGCCATTTAAGACTGAGCTAGCGGTTGGTTAGGCTTTGGAATTCTCTTCCCCAGAAAGCAGTGGAGGTTGGGTCAATGACTATACACAAGGGAGTCAAGGGTTACGGGGGGCAGGCAGGAAAGTGGAGTTAAAGTCACTATCAGATCGATCATGATCGTATTGACTGGCAGAACAGGCTCGATGGGCTGAATGGCCTACTCCTGCTCCTATTTCTTTGGATCTACTGTATAAATTGGAGGGTTTTCTCTCCACTTTTTAAACCATTTTTATAGCAGAGACAGGGCCATGTGTAATATAAACACAGACAGGGTCTAGTGCAGACCTAACTAGTGCATTGATAACTGAGACTAGTGTAAAAGGTATCAAGGATACAGAATTGTAAATATACATTCAGGGGAAATTTTTTTAGGCCAGTATCTAGCAAGGTCAACAAGAGATGGGTCAGTTTTACACTTAGTTTTAGGGAATGAACGACCCCGACGGCAGCAGGCCCCGTACTGACATCGGTGGCAGTGGCGAGGCCTCGTGGCGACCGCCCCACTGCTCGGCGACGAGACCCGCATTAAAATATATAAATGCCTACTTACCATGCAGGTCGCAGTGATTCAGCCATCACGTGGGGGGGGGTGGGGGGTGGCAGCCACCCTGGACATGGTAATGAGCTGCCGCATTTGGAATCGCGGCCAGTCCGTGTAGTGGTCACCGTGCGGGTCGCATTGTTTTACGCATGCCGCCTATTCCGGCAGCGGAGGCTTAAAATGCGACCCAACGTTTCAGATCGATGACATTTCATTAGATATGGAAGAAGTTAGAGATGGAACAGTTCCTTAAGCAAGTACAGAAGCAGTTAAAGGGAGGCGGGAGAGGGGGATGGTGGTGGGGGGAGAACAAAAAGGAAAGTACTGTGATAGGGTGGAAGACAGGAGAGATTAAATGAGAAAAGGGATGATGGTGCAAGGCAATAGAGGATGGTAATGGGACAAGAAAGGAAACAAAATATGTGTCTAGAGTGGTGTTTCCCAAACCTCTTCGTCCACGGACCACTTAGCTGAGGCACAAGACCCTGCGGATCAACTACCGGTCCTACCCCACCCATTTTTATTTGCCACTGTAAAAAAACTCATCAGAATTAATGGGGTGCTGCTTTTGATGAGACATCAATGAGGTGATGTCTGGTTCCAAGCTGGAGAGCTTCCGTCTCACGTCGGGCTCCACATTCAACCAGTTCTTCTTCTTTGTTTTCAGCCCCACAAGTGTTGGAAATCTGATCTCGCAGTTGTATGTTGTAACAGACACATAAATCTTGCTTATAAAACTACATTGTTGTTGTTTGCACTTAAGACGACTCATGCCCTGCGTGCAGGAGAAGGTCTGGCTATGTGGACGTCATGCGAGTAGTGGGGATGAGGGTTCTGGTCTGTGCTCTCGTATGTCCTCGGCTGTGGCGTTGCACAATAGTGACTTGCATTTTGAACAAGCCCGTGGAACACCTGGAGGACCCTCGTGGAGACCACCCTTTGAGAACCGTTGATCTACAGAAAATGTAAACGGCAACGGCAGAACTATTACCAGCACCTGCTCTCCGACAAAATGGAAGCATTGGTTGTGATCTGAAATTTTTGAACTCAGTGTTGAGTCTGGAAAGTTGTTAATGGGCAATGTGTTCTGTTTATCTATTGCTAACTTTCCATGTCCAATTTCCATAGATTATAAGATCACTTCACGCACAGTTAAAAATTATAAAATGTCATGTTTTTTTCATAACTCTTGATAGAGGGGCAGAGGAAGATTTACAAGATCATGAGATAGGTTTTGAAGCAGAGGGCCTTTGACCCATTGCATTTCATCCTTCCAGAACCTTCCTATTTTATCTGTGATGTTCGACACTCGTTTAAACACTTTCTTCAGCTTAATGATACCTTCCAATAATTTTAGGGGGCTTATTTCTGCCATGTCGGGTCACCATCTTAAAATCAGATGTACATCACTTTGCCACTCCAGATGTATAGAGCACAACACCAATACCAATTTATACAGCACTCCTGATCTACACAGCACACCATCATTCCTGATCTATCCAGTGCACCTTCACTCCTGATATATATAGCACACTTTCACACCTGAAGTATACACTGCAGCTCCATTCCAAATTGGACTGTACAATCCATCCATTCAGAATATTTGGTCTTCTAAGTATGGTATTTTGGTGAGGAATATTGGAATTAGCAAGCCTATGAAGTCAGTAACTTACTTAACTGGATGAGTTTGTAAGATTTATATACCATGATGTACAAAAGGATATATGTACATTTTAAGACTCTTTATTGGCTTTTCCCTTGTGCACCAAAACAAGTTGGCTACACTACCATTTTGTCAGAATACTAAAATCTTGAAAAATACATTTTTATAAAGCAACCGGGCCATTATAAATAAGGAGACAGAGCTACAGATGTTACCTAAAGTAAGAATCTCTTACAGTCCTATCACATTGCACACGAGATAATCCCCTGTCGCCACATACACTCCACAGATCTTGTTCACAGTTTTAACTGTAAAACTGTATTAAGTTTGAACATGAACTGTTTTATATATTACACAGTCTGCCTTGGATGGTAACATAATCACTTAACATCCACCATTACCAATAAAGGGAACAGTGAAATATCTGTTGAAAGAGAGTTTCTTGGTGAATTATAGATGATGAATGACATTTCTGTCTCAGCCCTGTCTTCAGTGATGTGTAGAATTCCTTCCAGGGCGTTCCAAATCATTGCCTCAACTAGTCCTTACCTTCTGACTAGGTTTCAATAAATGTCACATTTAGATCACCATTTGAAGGTCTCTCACCATGCTTCAATATGCTTGAGTGACAAGGTGTTGAAACCTAATGGGTACCTTTGACGTGCAAATTCACTGTATATGTGTTGCAGGTTCTTGTCCTGGGTTAGACGATGAGCACGCTTGAAGTTCTGTTTGGATTGATGGTTTTGGTTCGTAATTCTGCATTTGATACTGAGATAGACATTAATTGCTCTTTAGTATAGAATCTCTTCAGATTAAGCTCAACTTTTGTCATCACACTCGCCATTGAAAAAGCTGCGAGTCTTTCAGAATTTAGATCCATAGCTGCCTATTTTTTCTGATTTGATATTATACTCTATAGTGTCCTGTTACAATTTTTTATATGAGTATTTTGGGCTTTGAGCAATAGTGCAAAATGGACAATATGGTCTCAACCGCTTGTTACACATCTTTCCGGATTTCCATTTCCAATGTGGAAATAAAAATCAGGAAAAGAATGAAAGACTTGCATTTATATAGCACCTTTCATGACCACAGGATGTTCCAAAGTGCTTTACAGCCAATTAAGTACTTTTTGAAGTGTTGTACTGTAGGAAATATGGCAACCACTTTGCACACAACAGGCTCCCACAAACAACAAAGTGATAATGACCAGATTTTTTTGGTCATGTTGATTTATGGATAAATATAGGCCAGGACAGTGGGGATAACTTCTCTGTTCCTCCTCAAAATACTCCCAGGGGATCTTTTACATCCATCTGAGAGGGCAGACAATGCCTCAGTTGAACATTTCATTTAAAAGATAGCACCTTGAATAGTGCAGCACTCTCTCAGTACTGCAATGGAAAATTTTTATTAACCAAGTGTCTCAAGGGATATGGAGCAAAGGAAGGTATATGGAGTTAGTTCAAAGATCAGCCATGACCTCATTGAATGGCAGAACAGATTCGAGGGACTAAATGACCGACTCCTTCCGATGTTCCTACGAATTCTTTTTCTTTTCTGGTCCTGTAAGTGCAGAACATGTCTTTTTATTCTGAAACATTGTGAAAGAGTAGAAACTCAATTTGTACAGCATCTATAATATCCATCTTTTGAAAGAATAATTAAGACTTACTCTCTGATAGGATTCTAAAATCCCAGGTCAGTAGAAAGCAGGATTTTAAATTTGTCATTTTTGATTCCTGACCCCATCTGTCACTTCCGAGAAGCCTCTCGCAGATGTGTCAGTAGAGTATCCCCATGGATCTGATGGATCAGTGCTCTGAGATAATATTATTGAGTCTCTAGCCACTCTTTGAGGACGTCTTTCCTATTTCTATGCTGGTACAAGCAATTTCGAAACGGCAATGAGGGACGAAAAAACTCATCTGTCTTCATAATCCAACAAGTGCATAACTGGGCAAAAGGCCCAGGAACAACACCAGAAGGAACGACATCACCTGCGAACACATGAAGGGTACACAGAATATTTTGCCAGAATGGGGAAGTCTTAGGATACTGAGACAAAATTTGATGCAATATTTTCTGAGTGCAGAGTTATAAATAATAAGAGGTTTGTTTTGATAATTCACATAGGAACACCCATTCCTAATGCACTATACCATACATCATCGGGCTCTGTCAAAATTGCTTCTAAGCCAGCTATTAGGAGGTGCATAAAGGAGCCTTTGATTGACTTCAGTTGTCTAACTTTTCCTCCCTTCCTTTATATTGATAAATGTCTCATCTCCACTTGAAGTCTTGGAGCAATCATACTTGGAGCAAAACTTTTATCAAAATGCTATATTGTGAGAACAAAAAGGATTTCCACTAATGTCTACTACAAGAATATCGCCCCCCCGCCCCCCCCCCCCCGCGCCCCCACCAACTCCATCCTCCGATTCCCACAGCTACCTCAATCATAGTTCCTCACCTCAGCTTCCTGTGAGGGCTTTATTCCATTCTCTCAGTTTCTCTACCTCTGGTAAAACCTGGCTACCCGACCAAACCCAACTATATGTGTTGGGTTCGGGTCGGGTCTGTATTCTATGTCCAGCATTCAGGCTCAGCATTCAGGTCCAGTTGGACTGGACTGTACTGTTTTGTTTCATATTGTTTTCATTTTAATCTACAATTTTTTGCTGTTTCAATAATACGTTTTTTATTTTCAGGTCGGGTCAGGCATCTAAAAAAATTAAAGGACTCGGGCTTGGGTGGGCTTCAGATTGGCTGTTGTCGGGTTGGGCCCAGGTCAGGTTTTAATTTTACACCCCAGCCAAGCTTTAATCTCTAGTCTAAGCTGAAAAGTTACAACTTTTCTTCTCAAGATAATCTTAATCATATTCCTGGTCCATTTCTAAGTTACTTTTAATTCTACACTGGGTCAAAGCCAGATCAATGCTGGTTATATTTGCAAAAACCTGTTCTTTTGAGTTACTTCTCTAAGTCTGTGGTTTTGGGTTGTAAATCCCTGTATTACAACAGTTCTTATCTGCACTATAGACACTAATCCACTCATAATCTAATATACACTGAAGACTAGCAAAAAAAAAACAAGCTGTTTCAAAGGTTCTGTCTCTATTTTCTGAGGGCTTTTATGGAACTGATTTCTGTTATAGAGTAAAGCACATCTATTTCATTTAATTATATCAAGTAATGTTTTAGTTCAAAATTTTTTACATTTTTTTTCTCCAGCAATTGATTTTAAGGCTTCATTCCCATTAGTGGCTTGAGATTCCTGACTGGTTTGCTTATCAAGCTGACCTGAAGGTCAGTGGCTACTTTGTTTTTTTCCCTAAGGTCTGATTCCTTAAAGAAGTTTCTGCCAAAATCTCCAAGTCGCACGTATTCCGTTTTAATTTTAATTTTCTCACTTAATTGAAAAGACAAAAATAAAACTTTGAGTTTGAGTTGACTTGTATGAACCAATCAAGTTTGGATTTTGGATTAGAAGCAGGATTTGGTGGAAGTCAACATAAGATCATAAGAAATAGGAGTGGGAGTCGGCCCTTTGGCCCCTCTAGCTTGCTCTGCCAAGCAACAAGATCATGGCTGACCTTCTAACTCAACTACCTTCACATAACCCATATCTCCCGTATCCCTTAATTCCCAAAATTCTATTGACCTCTGTCCGAAATATACTCAATGACTGAGCATCCACAGCTCTCTGGGGTAGAAAATTCCAAAGAGTCACAGCCCTTTGAGTGAAGAAATTTCTCCTCATCTCAGTCCTAAACGGCCGACCACTTATACTGAGACTGTGACCCTGTGTTCTAGATCTCCAGGCAGGGAAACATGCTCCCAGCATCTACCCTGTCAAGCCCCTTAAGAATTTTATATTTTTCACTTGGAAGAGCTCTCGTTCTTCTAAACTCCAGGGAATATAGGCCTAGTCTAATCAATCTCTCCTCATACAATAATCTCCTCATCCCAGGAACCAGTCGAGTTCTGAAGGTCATCGACCTGAAACATTAACTCTGTTTGTCTCACCACAGATGCTGCCAGAACTGGAGTATTTCTAGTATTTTCTGTTTTCATTTCAAATCTCCAGCATCCACAGTATTTTGCTTTTGTACCAGTCTAGTGAACCTTCATTGTACTCCCTCTCGGGCAAGTATGTTTTTCCTTAAGTATCAAGACCAAACCTTCACACAGTACTCCAGGTGTGGCCTCGCCAATCCCCTGTATAATTGTAGTAAGACTTCTTAACTCTTATACACCAATCCCTTTGTAACAAAAGCTAACATACCATTTGTCTTTCTAATTGCTTGCTGTACCTGCATGTTAACTTTCTGTGATTCCTGTACAAGGACACCCAGGTCCTTCTGAATGCAAACATTTCCTGGTCTCTCACTATTCAAAAGATATTCTGCCTCTCTTTCCCTACCAAAGTAGATCACTTCACACTTTGTCACATTGTATTCCATCTGTCATGTTCTTGCCCAGTCATCCAATCTGGATCTATCGCTCTGCAGCTCTTTGCATCCTTCTCACTGCTTACTTTCCTACTTAAGTACAGTGTCAGGCAACCCCCCCACCATCTGCCTAGACTGAGGCACACATGATTTTACCACATGAACATTAAAACTTAAAATTGCAAGCCCCTGACTGGAAGGACATTTGCATAGAACTAGCAGTGTTGGAACAAAAGGGACTCAGTAGTTACTTCCCCAATAATACAGAAGTGGTCAGACCAGTTTTAATCACATGACGAACTGGCTGTTGCAGAGAATTTGAACTTGTAATAAAGGATTTTGAAGAGACTGTTCCATATAAGGAGCTAGTCACACGACTAACCTGCTGGGCAACCTGGGAGTTTTTTTGACTTTGAACTCCCAACAAAGGAATTGGAACAGAGAATGCTGTGTGCTCATGGACTGAGAACATCTCCTCTCCTGTCTGCCTGCCTCCATCTCTTTCCACGGAACTGAATCTTGTGAAAACACGTGAAACTCAAAGAGAGAAAGGTTTCCTACATAAACAAGGTTTTAAGAAGACTACTGGGCCCCAACAAAATGCAAGACCATATCTTCAATCAAGGACTACAGCGAGCTCAAGAAACAGTAACAAGATATTGCCTCAAACTGTTATACTTAATCTTTTCCTCTGCTCTTTTCTGTCCCTATCTGCATGTTTATATCACGTGTGCATACTAGCATGGTCACGTCGTATATCTGTAGGTGTGAACCGTATTAGAGTTTAAGTTTAACGTTTAATTAATTTCATCTTTCTTCTTCAAACCACAGAAAGCCTATTTGTGCTCATTTCTTTGCCTTATAATTGGAAAGTTGTGAACAAGGATTCACAAAAAGGGGAGCTCAAAACACAGTGTGTGAAAAATTAAACCCTGTTACAATAAAACCAGGTGTAGATAGTAACAGACCCCCTAGACAACTTTCGCACCTGGTCGTAACAACAGTCATGGTGGAATTCCTCCAACCTAAGAGAGTGTAATTGTGGAATATGTTGCCAGGGGAAACAGTCAAGTAGACAGTGGCTTAGGGGCACAACAAGATGTGTTTCTACAGAGAGGAGGCATTGAGGAATAGAAGGCGAGTAAAAAAGTAAGAAAGACTTGAATTTATGGTTCGCCTTTTATGGTTAAAGGACCTCCCAAAGGACTTTACAGCCAATAAGGTACTTTTAAAGTGTAGTCACTGCTGTAATGTAGGAAACGTGGCAGCCAATTTGCACACAGCAAGCTCCCACAATCTGATAATGACCAGAGCATCACAGCCTCACAGCTCCAGCGACCCGGGTTCGGTTCTGGGTATTGCCTGTGCGGAGTTTGCAAGTTCTCCCTGTGATCACGTGGGTTTCCTCCGGGTGCTCCAGTTTCCTCCCACATACCAAAGACTTGCGGGTTGACAAGTAAATTGGCCATTGTAAATTGCCCCTAGTGTAGGTAGGAGAATTGAGGGAAGGTGGGGATGTGAGAGGGAAATGGGATTAATGTAGGGTTAGTATAAATGGGTGGTTGATGGTTAGCACAGACTCGGTTGGCCGAAGGGCCTGTTTCAGTGCTGTATCTCTCTATGACTCCATGACTCTATAATCTGCTTTCGTGATGATGATCAAGGGATAAACATTGCCAGGACACCTGAAACAGAACATAAATTTCTCCCTTAATGAGTGTCTGCCTGAGAAAGCACTTTAGAAGTTAGATATAAATGCTAGTCTTTCTTAATTTTTCTTTTTACATAACATTTTAGCACACACAGATAAGCTGACTGTTAGCTGCACTTTGCTATATTTCTTTAAAACTGACTGCTCGCTACAAAAATATTTTTTATATGCGTTGGCGAAGGACGAGAAAGCTGACCTGTGTATTAAAAAAGTCTTCCAATGACATCTATTGTCAAGATCACTATGTTGTCACAGCAGAGATCAAATTTAGGAGTACACTCTCAGTTCTGACCTCTGACCTGACTCTGTACTCCAGTAGTGTGATTGGCAGTGACCAGGAGGGAGGTGAATGCAGAGGTCAGCAGCATGAGCACTACACAAAGTATGTGTTTACTGAAACGAGTTCTCTTTGCTAAAAGTCATGAATAGCTGCATACCAGATGGTGCTAATGCAGTGTTGTTAACAGGTAGGTTGACTTTATTGTAACCCATGCAACAGGGGAATAACAATCATGCTAGTTGGATGGTTACTGCAGTCTCAGAAAGTTAAAATGGTGCCACACAATGCAAGTTTTGCCTGTTCCAATTTTGGGAAAATTTGCATTTTGCACGGAATGTTCATGTTAAAATAAAGACTTCCATTTATTTGTTACAACCTCAGGATGTCCCAAAGCGCTTTACAGCCAATGAAGTATTTTTGAACTGTAGTCCCTCTTGCAATGCAGGAAACATGGCAGCCAATTTGCACACAGCAAGATCCCACAAACAGCAATGTGATAATGACGAGATCATCTGGTTTTTAGTGATGTTCGTTGAGGGCTGAATAACGTCTAGGACTCTGGGGGAGATCTCCCCTGCTGTTTTTTTTTAAATAGTCCAGTGGGATCTTTTACATCAACCTGAGAGGGTAGATGAGGCCTCAGTTCAATGCTTCAACCAAAAGGCTGTGCCTAGTGCCTTTGTGCTCAAGGTTCTGGTATGGGGATTAAATCCACAACCTGCTGATTCAAAGGCTATCACTGAGCTACAGCTGATACAATGGTTAGTGGTAGCAAGCAGTGGCATCAGTAGGGCATGTGATTCAGTGAAGCACAAAGCTTCACCACATATAGATAGTCACTGAGATATCCAATAAGGAATTCCAGAGAAACTTCTTTACTCGGAGAGTATTGAGAATGTAGAACCTGCCACCACATGGACTGGTTGAGGTGATTAGCAGAGATTCATTTAAGGGCAAGCTATACGAGAAAAGAGAGAAAGGAACAGAAGGATATGGTGATAGGGTGAGGTGAATTTCAATGAGGAGTGCAGGAGAGCATACCAGGAGCAGTACCAGGCATACCTCACTTACCTTGGGTCTGGGCTCCAATGCTGGACCTTGCCCCAGGCCTGGTGTAGTACCAGCAGTGGCCACTGCTCCCAGTGGTGCTGTCAATACTACTGAGCTGCCAGTCCTCTGATTGGCAGACAGCTCTTGGAGGTGGGGTACCTGTCCTTAAAGGGGCAGGGATCCCAGCGCCAGGTAGTTAATTGCTTGAGCACCATTGAATTGCATCGGGGTGGTGGGGGGGGGGGGGGTGCTCTGAGATCCCAAGGTGGGGTTCCCCTCACCTTTTCAGCCCAGCACTGGGATCCCATCCGCCTCGACTAAATTCAGTCCTATATCGCCATTCCTTTACTGTCGCTGGGTCAAAATCCTGGAACTCTCCCTAACAGCACTGTGGGTGTACCTACACCACACTGGCTGCAGCAGTTCAAAATAGCAGCTCATCACTAACTTCTCAAGGACAATTAGGGATGGGCGATAAATGCTGACCTTGCCAGCGATGCCCACATCCCAAGAATGAATTTAAAAAAGTAAGGTGGGAGGAGGCTTGTGTGGAGCACAAACATTGGCGTGGAACTGTTGGGCCTATTTTTGCACTGCAAATTCTATTAAATTCCTCATGTTCAGCATTACTAAACATTTTCAAGAATGGACAGTGAATCCATCACAATTTGATTACACCTAGCTGGTTTTGCAGGTGTAAAATGAGGACCAAAGCATCCAATATGTGCCATATTGTTAAAGGCAGAAACAGAAGTGTCCAGGACCTTGAAACAAGTTCTAGCCCCTTTGCATATGTAAACAAGGGGCCTAATGGCTGATGAGGCCCTTTCCCAATATTGAGCCCTGAATGCAGCCAGTGCTATCCAAGAGGTACGTTTGTTGAAAAATACTTTGCTGAAAGTGGAACCAGGAGGGCAAGGATGTTCCTTCCAGATCTACTGCAATGGCAAAAATCTCTCAGCCCTTCCCTGATCGCTTCCAGCCCCACACCCCCAACATCTCTCAATCACTGCCCTCCCCATTGCCTACTCCCTCTGGATCACATGCCCCCACACATCCATTTGACAACAGTTAAATGGTACATTCTCAAAAAATAAAGACTCCAATATAAGAACATCTTATCTCAAAGGTTGCAAGGTTGCTTTCATTAGGCATGTGCAGAATAACCCAATTACATTTTCAGAAAATAATGTCAGCAGCACCAAAACCTCCCTGCTCCTCTCCTCATTCCATCTTTCATTGGCTTGAAAAAACAAAATCCGAATTTCTTAGTTGGAAAAAAATGAGAGCTGGGTACGACCAAATCTGTTTTATTCTTAATGCCGCCGAATGTCACTTCTCAAAATATTGTTTTTGGATTTCCTTTCCCGCTAACTTTGAAAAATTCAATCTTGAAAATATTCCTAAGCAAACAGATTTTTTTTGGCAGTGAATTGGTCAGGTATTTTCCAAGTGTTCCTGTTTTGTGACATCACTGATGTCATCAAGATGCAGAGTCCAGGATTTATATGCGGTCAGGATAACTGTGCGTGCAAAGTATATTTGGATAGATTCTGCTCAAGTATTGGAGTTACAGTTTATACTATAAACTGGATAATGGATTTACCATGCCTTTAATAAAAACTACTGGTGCTTTTGCAATGATGGTTGATGAAAGCTTGATGTGGCGAACATCAATTAAATATGCAGTTGATTCTCGTTGGCTTCAATTGTTTTACTGAAGGAATCAGATTTCTGTAGAGGCTAATTAAATAATTTGGTTTGATTCCTTGTGCCAGAAAGCCCCCAAAAATTGATCCATAGCACATGTTGGAACAAAAGCTCAGTCTACTGCCAAGATTGCAAAAGAATGTTGGTATGTATATAATTATGTGGGCAAGTATGATGCTTTTTGTTCGGAGACAGGGGCTGCAGAATTCGGCTTCTTAGAGCCCTGTTTCTTGACATCATGAGCGCCATTTGGTGTCTGCAGCATACTGGCAACTTCTAATGCGAGCCTTGCCAGGTGCCACTTTGGTAAGGGCATTAGCGCGCATGCAGGGAGCAACCGCCAGAAATATGCAGAGTAGGCAGATCATGATGTCAATCAGCATGGAACGCTGATTTGATGCCACATTTACCTGGCAGGGAAGAAACCATGATCAGTGGCCTTTGATCCTGTTCCAGGTAGGTTTTGAGTGAAATGGCTGCAACCAATTCTAGAGCTTCAGGCCAGGGAGAGCATAACACCTTTTGGGTGGCGGTGAAGGATAAGGAAGGAGGTGCAGCGGTTGACCGTACCTTCTTCATTAAGAAAATCCTTATTGATTGCTGTGGATTCCAAGCTGTGGACATCTTCTCCCTGCAGGACTTCCCCAGCAGTGGATATTTCCATGTGACTTTCAAGAAGGTGGCGGGATGCATCAAGTTCCTGAGGGTGTTCAAGGAGAAGGGAAACCAGGTGCCGCTGTCGATCCTCACAGTGGAGCCACTCTTCACACTGCTATCGCAACGTGACCGGGTGGTGACAATTCACCTCTATAACCCCCATGTTCCTGTGGTGGATGTACTCACCTTCCTCACCAGGTACATTGAGGTGGTCGGCAGCAGCACTGATGTCAAGGACCCATTTGGGATTTGGACCAGCAAGCGGCAGGTCAAGGTGACCTCGAAGGTCGATGCCAATTAAGCCATCATCCACCCTCCCTCCAGCTTCACTATCGGGGGAAGTCGAGGCTTCCTGGTCTACGCGGGGCAGCCCAGAGTTTGGCACACCTGTGGCAAATCTGGACATGTGGCAGCTAGGTGCAGCACAGTCATCTGCAAGAAGGAAGGCCATCAGACCAAGGACTGTAAACAGAGTAAGTGCTGCAACCTGTGTGGTGAGGCAGGCCACCTCGACAAAACCTGCCCCAAACGCTACCTCAGTTATGCTCAGGCGGCAAGGTCCAAGGAAAGGCTGGGAGAAGGAACATTGAACGCATCTGGTGCTGGGAAGGAGACAAGCAACCCTCTCCGCAGCGAGGAAAGTCTAGCTGAGAAGGAGAAGAAAGGGGAGGCAGCTGCAACCAGTGACCCAACACCTACCCCGTTGCAGGAAACCCTTCCTCTCCAGACAGAATCAATGGAGCAGGAGGCAGCAGATGAACAAACAGGTCAGTGGCAAGTGGGACAAAGGAAAACCACAAAGAAAAAACCTCCAAAAAAGGAACAGGCCACCACCCAAACCATTGGCAAGAGGAGGCTACCATCTGAGACAGACTACGGCAGCTCCTCCTCACTGGACGAGGAAGGGACGGAACGACGGCACCTGCAAAAGAAGCGACAGAGCTCAAAGGATCTGGAAGATAAAGCCCCCCAGCTCCGGGGCACTGGAAGCTGTGATGGGCCCAGCGTGACCTGAACCCAAAGCGATGAACCCAGCAACATGCCTAGCGCATCCCAGCTCCGGGACACCGAAAGCAAAGAGGTGTTGGGTGCACTCCAGCTCCGGAAATCCGGGAGCAGTGATGTCTTCAAGGAGGAACAGAGGAGAAAGATACCAACAGCAGAGGACAGCCCAAGCCTTGCTGCCTACAAGACACCCCCGATGTCACCCCAGTGAAACAAACCCTGCATGAGAAACCAGGAGGGGTTTCTGAGCCCAACGAATGTGAAACAGCTTGCGCACACTATGGGTATGCAGGAACATCCCAAAGGACTGGGACTAACAAGGACAAATGGTATGGGAAGCAACAACTAACTTTAAAAAAAAATGGGTACTAGGATTGCTTCAATTAATGTGCATAGCATTAAATCCACTACGCGATGTGTTTCAATCTTGGATTACCTCGCCAAGGTCAAAGCCGACCTACTGTTTCTGCAGGAGTGTGGAATACCACACCTTAGCACCTGCAGGAAATGGTCGCGATGGTGGTCCCACGGGCCATCGATCTGGTCAGGGGGCAAAGATTCCCGTTCCTCCGGCCTGGGTATTCTGCTGCGGGGAGGTAACTTCACCATCTCCGAAGTTAAGGAGGTGGTGGGCGGTCGCCTCCTTGTAGCAGATGTAATGTACAACAATGCTCTGCTCTGGTTGATCAACATGTACGCCCCGGTTCAATGCAGCGAGCGGCTGACTGTCTTAGCAGCTCCCATTGCTACTGGTGACATCCAGGCCAATCATTCTAGGTGGTGATTTCAACTGCATCATCGATGCAGCTGGACGATCCGGCAGTGACGACAGCAAACTGGACGCTACGTCCAGATTCCTAATGGAAACAGTAAAAGATGCCAAACTGCACGGTGTCTTCAGCAAACCTGCAGATGGAGCGCAGCGTAGATACACCTGGTCAAGATCAGACCGGTCTGCCTGTTCCAGGATTGACTTCCTGTTTGTGTCCCGTGCTGTCACGGTCAGATCCACCGATGTTCAGCCGGTGTTCTTCTCCAGCCATTGCCTCTTACTGGCTGACTGTCACTTGCAGGACGACCAGCGGGTTGGCAAGGGGACATGGAAGCTCAATGCTACCCTGCTAACCCCAGAGAACTTTGAGGAACTCAAAGGGATTACAAAGGTTGCAGCACCATGAAACCCCTCTGAGTCTCCAGTTCACTGGTGGGAGGCGATCAAGGAGAAGATCAAGAGGTTTTTTATCTTCAAAGGTGTTCAGAAGGCGAGAGAGAGACAGAGGGAAATGTCCCGACTCCAGAAAAGAATGCAAAATCTGCTCCGGCTGTAGTCGATGGGGGTCGAGGTCAAGGAGGATCTCCAAGAGGTGAAGAGCCAGCAGGCCTTGCTCTTCACGGAGGCCTCCAAGATCATCTTCTGGTCCAGAGTCCGCATTGAACAGGATGGGACGTGCTTGCGTTACTTCTTCCAAAAGGTACCACAGAGAGAGCTCTGTGATCAGCAGCCTGAAGGAAGAGGATGGTTTGGTAAAGTCTTTGTAGTCCGACATACTAAGGATCAGTATACTGAGGATCAGTAGCACCGTCAGGTCAGACTACCTGAAGGTGCTGGGGATATGGTTTGGAAGGGATGGGGCGTGCGCCAAAACCTGGAAGGAGCGAGTAGCCAGGGTACACCATAAACTGAGCATGTGGGATCAGCGATCTCTCTCCATTGTGGGTAAGAACCTGGTCATCAGGTGCGAGGCGCTCCCGTTGTTGCTGTATGTGGTGCAAGTCTGGCCCATATCCCACTCCTGCGCCGTGGCAGTCACCCAAGACATTTTCCTCTTTATCTGGAGATGCAAAATGGATCGGGTCCGAAGGGACACGATGTTCGAACCTCTGGATAAGGGCGGGAAAAATATACCCAACATCGCCCTCATCCTGATGACCACTGTCGTTTGGGGTTGCATCAAGCTGTGCGTACAGCCCCAGTACGCAAACACCAAGTATCACAACGTGTTTTGAGGTTCTATCTGTCCCCGGTGTTGCGAAGGATTGGTCTGATCACATTGCAGCGGAACACTCCAGCCAGTTGGACCGTGCTGTATCACCTACCCTTAGTGGGAAAGTTTCTGCAGGAAAACACTTTTGACCACCAATCCATCAGGCAGTGGGCTGCATGGAATGTCCTCAAGACCCTATGGGAAAAGGAGATGGTGGATCCGGTCGGATGGTTCCCTGAGAAGACTGCCAAAGTCTGCTTTGGAATGCCTCATCACCAGAACTTTCAAACAAGCACCAAGACGTAGCTTGGCTGGTGGTGAGAAGGGCCCTCCCCGTCAGATCCTTCCTGCATGCCCGGAGTCTCGCCACCACGCCCCCCCCACCTTCCACACACTGCCCTCGAGGTGGCTGCGGTGAGGAAGAGACAGTTGCCCACCTCCTTCTGGAATGTGTCTTTGCAAAGCAGGTGTGGAAAGAGATGCAGTGATTTTTGTCGAGGTTCATCCCAAGCAGCTCTGTAACACAGGAGTCTCTGCTCTGTGGGCTGTTCCCAGGAACACACACCGAGATAAACATCAACTGCTGCTGGACGACCATCAATTTGGTGAAAGACGCTCTTTGGTCTGCCCGAAACTTGCTGGTCTTCCAGCACAAAGAGTTGTCCACGACCGAGTGTTGCAGACTGGCACATTCCACGGTCCAGGACTACGTGCTGAGGGACGCACTAAAGCTTGGGGCAGCCACTGCAAAGGCTCAATGGGGAAAGACCACTGTGTAAGGTCCTCCCACCAAAGTGAACTGAGGGGCTGGACCCATGGGAAACCCCTCGGGCTATATACACCAGATATGAGTTTGCTGTAAAATGTACATGGCATGTAAAATGGAATGGAAGGGTTGTGAGGCAACTCACTCCTGTATTGAAGAAAATTGATTTCCTTTGCACTCTTTGGAATGTCAACTTGGTACTGTTTTGAACTGGTTTATAATGCATATTTTACAGATTTTTATGAATAAAATATATTTTTGGGGAAAAAAAGAGATTTGTTGCCAAGCTGCCATTTTGGAGCTCAATGCTCCAACTAATTCTGTCTCTTAAATACACACAGGTGAACACACCTTCAGGACCCCTCCCCGCCACCAGTGCTATTTAAAGGGATCATCAGCTGCTTCCAGGTTGGTTGCTGATTGATTTCTACTGGCTCTTACTGTGATTGCAGAAATGTTTGGGGATTTCTAGTATTCCTAAAGTTGATGAAGTCTACAGTAAAAGCTGGCTCAGGTCTGCAAATGAGATCCGACCTGAGCCCGAGGGAACCCCATCCAGCCCCGAGCCCGACCCGGATCGAGTCCTTCCATTTTTTCCCGCGCTCGACCCTGCCCGACCATCAGTAAACCTACCTTCCGTTTTTCACTTTGTTGCTTGCCTGCACAAGCTTAAAATAACTGTAAAAAAACCACCTTTGGAGTCCAAAAAGTAAATTAACATTAGAGTCACTTACCTGAGGTGGTGATAGAGCGTGTCTGATCCGGCCCGAATGCCGGACCTGGAAGTGCGACCCGTCCTGATCCGAACCAAACACATGCCGTCGGGTCCTGTCGGGTTCGGGTCGGGTAGCAGGTCTTTAGTCTACAGGGAGTGGTGTGGCAGCTGCTGCAGGACTTTGTCCTGACTGCAAGGATTCTGCACAAATCACTTGGTCCCAGGCACGAGTGCGGTACTTTGCGTTTGCCTTGGACTACAGCATCGATAGGGAGAATGAGCAGAGGTGACACAGAGCAGGTCGAGCTGCTGGAAGGGGAGAACGGCTCAAGGACCTGCAGGGGAGGGAAAGTCTGCAGTTTGTAAATCAGAAGAGATTATCGGATGAGGGGGAAGTTGGATGTGAGGAGGAGGATTAGGTGTCGGAGCCACAGGGTTAGTTAGAATTAGAATTAGAATATTACAGCGCAGTACAGGCCCTTCGGCCCTCGATATTGCGCCGAACATCTGACCTACACTATTCCATTTACATCCATATGTCTATCCAATGACCACTTAAATGCCCTTAAAGTTGGCGAGTCTACTACTGTTGCAGGCAGGGCGTTCCACACCCCTACTACTCTCTGCGTAAAGAAACTACCTCTCACATCTGTCCTATATCTTTCACCCCTCAACTTAAAGCTATGTCCCCTCGTGTTTGCCATCCTCATCCGAGGAAAAAGACTCTCAGTATCCACCCTATCTAACCCTCTGATTATCTTGTATGTCTCTATTAAGTCACCTCTCCTTCTCCTTCTCTCTAACGAAAACAACCCCAAGTCCCTCAGCCTTTCCTCGTAAGACCTTCCTTCCATACCAGGCAACATCCTAGTAAATCTCCTCTGCACCCTTTCCAAAGCTTCCACATCCTTCCTATAATGCGGTGACCAGAACTGCACGCAATACTCAAGGTGCGGCCTCACCAGAGTTTTGTACAGCTGCATCATGACCTCGTGGCTCCGAAACTCGATCCCCCTACGAATAAAAGCTAACACACCATATGCCTTCTTAACAGCCCTATTAACCTGGGTAGCAACTTTCAGGGATTTATGTACCTGGATACCAAGATCTCTCTGCTCATCTACACTACCAAGAATCTTCCCATTAGCCCAGTACTCTGCATTGCTGTTACTCCTTCCAAAGTGAATCACCTCACACTTCTCCGCATTAAACTCCATTTGCCATCTCTCAGCCCAGCTCTGCAGCCTATCTATGTCCCTCTGTACCCTACAACACCCTTCGACACTATCCACAACTCCCCCGACCTTCGTGTCATCCGCAAATTTACTAACCCACCCTTCTACACCCTCATCCAGGTCGTTTATAAAAATGACAAACAGCAGTGGCCCCAAAACAGAACCTTGCGGTACACCACTAGTAACTAAACTCCAGGATGAACATTTGCCATCAACCACCACCCTCTGTCTTCTTTCAGCTAGCCAATTTCTGATCCAAAACTCTAAATCACCTTCAACCCCATACTTCCGTATTTTCTGCAATAGCCTACCGTGGGGAACCTTATCAAACGCCTTACTGAAATCCATATACACCACATCCACGGCTTTACCCTCATCCACCTGTTTGGTCACCTTCTCGAAAAACTCAATAAGGTTTGTGAGGCACGACCTACCTTTCACAAAACCGTGCTGACTATCGCAAATGAACTTATTCTTTTCAAGTTATCTTTATGTCATTCAACTGGCATTTGTCCATGAGAAAATAAGCACGCATTACAGAATTTGATAAACCAGACACCGATGTAACTCTATTACTTGGCCTGTGGCTTTCATTCCTGCAATGCCTCAAATTTAAAATTCTCACCCTTGTTTTCAAGTCTTACCTTGGCCTTGTTCCTCCCGATCTCTGTAATCACCTGCAACCCTACAACCCTCTGAGATATCTGCATTCCTCCAATTCTGGTCTCTTGCCCATTCCCCATTTTCATTTCTCCACCATTGGTGAACGTACCATCAGCTGCCTAGGCCCTAAGCTCTGGAATTGGCTCTCTAGGCCTAGGCCCAACCATCTTCAGCTGCTTCATCAATGACCTTCCTTCAATCATAAGGTCAGAAGTGGGGATGTTCGCAGATGATTGCACAATGTTCAGCACCATTTGTGACTCCTCAGATACTGAAGCAGTCCGTGTAGAAATGCAGCAAGACCTGGACAATATCCAGACTTGGGCTGATAAGTAACATTCACGCCACACAAGTGCCAGGCAATGACCATCTCCAACAAGAGAGAATCCAACCATCTTCCCTTGAAATTCAACAGCATTACCATCGCTGAATCCCCCACTATCAACATCCTAGGGGTTGATTGACCAGAAACTGAACTGGAGTAGCCATATAAATACCGTGGCTACAAGAGCAGGTCAGAGGCTAGGAATCCTACAGCGAGTAACTCACCTCCTGACTCCCCCAAGCCTGTCCACCATCTACAAGGCACAAGTCAGGAGTGTGATGGAATACTCTCCACTTGCCTGGATGGGTGCAGCTCCAATAACATTCAAGAAGCTCGACACCATCCGGGACAAAGCAGCCCACTTGATTGGGACCCCATCTACAAACATTCACTCCCTCCACCACCGACACACAGTGGCAGCAGTGTGTACCATCTACAAGATGCACTGCAGAAATGCACCAAGGCTCCTTCGACAGCACCTTCCAAACCCGCGACCTCTACCAACTAGAAGGACAAGGGCAGCAAATACATGGGAACACCACCACCTGCAAGTTCCCTTCCAAGTCACACACCATCCTGACTTGGAACTATATCGCTGTTCCTTCACTGTCACTGGGTCAAAATCCTGGAACTCCCTTCCTAACAGCACTGTGGGTGTACCTACCCCAAATGGACTGCAGCGGTTCAAGAAGGCAGCTCACCACCACCTTCTCAAGGGCAATTAGGGATGGGCAATAAATGCTGGCCAGGCCAGTGATGCCCACATCCCATGAATGAATTAAAAAAAAAACGCTCCACCTCTCGACCTGTCTCTCTTCCTGTAAGATACTCAATAAAACCTACCTCTTTGACGAAGCCTTTGGCCATTGTATGATAATATTACTGCGAAGCACCTTGGGATGTTTCACTATGTTAAAGGCGCTATATAAATGGAAATTGATGTTGTTATTGTACATGTAAGATAACTCAGTCGCACCTGAGGTACCCGTGCGTGGAACCTTTTGTCATGAGATTAGCTGTTGTGTGGAATGGAATGTGAGGTATTGCTTGATTAAGACACACAACCCCTCACACATCCTGAAACTGCAGTTAGATTATTTCATGTCCAATTGCAATATTGCAAGAGTGCCAAGCCTGCTATACTCTCAGCACTACATGAACTGCTATGCCTGTGCTGGGACGAGGGAGCAGTACCCCAGGACATGCGCGATGCCAACATCATCACCCTCTATAAAAACAAAGGTGACCGCGGTGACTGCAACAACTACCGTGGAATCTCCCTGCTCAGCATAGTGGGGAAAGTCTTTGCTCGAGTCGCTCTGAACAGGCTCCAGAAGCTGGCCGAGCGCGTCTACCCTGAGGCACAGTGTGGCTTTCGTGCAGAGAGATCGACTATTGACATGCTGTTCTCCCTTCGTCAGATACAGGAGAAATGCCGTGAACAACAGATGCCCCTCTACATTGCTTTCATTGATCTCACCAAAGCCTTTGACCTCGTCAGCAGACGTGGTCTCTTCAGACTACTAGAAAAGATCGGATGTCCACCAAAGCTACTAAGTATCATCACCTCATTCCATGACAATATGAAAGGCACAATTCAACATGGTGGCTCCTCATCAGAGCCCTTTCCTATCCTGAGTGGTGTGAAACAGGGCTGTGTTCTCACACCCACACTTTTTGGGATTTTCTTCTCCCTGCTCCTTTCACATGCATTCAAATCCTCTGAAGAAGGAATTTTCCTCCACACAAGATCAGGGGGCAGGTTGTTCAACCTTGCCCGTCTAAGAGCGAAGTCCAAAGTACGGAAAGTCCTCATCAGAGAACTCCTCTTTGCTGACGATGCTGCTTTAACATCTCACACTGAAGAATGCCTGCAGAGTCTCATCGACAGGTTTGCGTCTGCCTGCAATGAATTTGGCCTAACCATCAGCCTCAAGAAAACGAACATCATGGGGCAGGATGTCAGAAATGCTCCATCCATCAATATTGGCGACCACGCTCTGGAAGTGGTTCAACAGTTCACCTACCTAGGCTCAACTATCACCAGTAACCTGTCTCTAGATGCAGAAATCAACAAGCGCATGGGTAAGGCTTCCACTGCTATGTCCAGACTGGCCAAGAGAGTGTGGGAAAATGGCGCACTGACACGGAACACAAAAGTCCGAGTGTATCAGGCCTGTGTCCTCAGTACCTTGCTCTACGGCAGCGAGGCCTGGACAACGTATGCCAGCCAAGAGCGACGTCTCAATTCATTCCATCTTCGCTGCCTTCGGAGAATACTTGGCATCAGGTGGCAGGACTATATCTCCAACACAGAAGTCCTTGAAGCAGCCAACACCCCCAGCTTATACACACTACTGAGTCAGCGGCGCTTGAGATGGCTTGGCCATGTGAGCCGCATGGAAGATGGCAGGATCCCCAAAGACACATTGTACAGCGAGCTCGCCACTGGTATCAGACCCACCGGCCGTCCATGTCTCCGTTATAAAGACGTCTGCAAACGCGACATGAAATCGTGTGACATTGATCACAAGTCGTGGGAGTCAGTTGCCAGCATTCGCCAGAGCTGGCGGGCAGCCATAAAGACAGGGCTAAATTGTGGCGAGTCGAAGAGACTTAGTAGTTGGCAGGAAAAAAGACAGAGGCGCAAGGGGAGAGCCAACTGTGCAACAGCCCCAACAAACAAATTTCTCTGCAGCACCTGTGGAAGAGCCTGTCACTCCAGAATTGGCCTTTATAGCCACTCCAGGCGCTGCTTCACAAACCACTGACCACCTCCAGGCGCGTATCCATTGTCTCTCGAGATAAGGAGGCCCAAAAGGTAAACCACTTCATTCTCTCAGGACATCGGCTGAAAGACATTCAGGGACACAATCCACAATCTAATTCACACCCTATTCAAGCAACCAAAATCTTCAACTCCATTCAAACACCCCGATATCCTGTCCCTGCACAGATAACTGACAGTTCCACAATGCAGGAATGTCTGAATGAGAAACCACATTTACCTGACACAATCCAAGCTCCAAATTGAATCATTAAGATATCGAAAATACCACAGAAATGTGACTTGTTCCTGGTAACAGTGAGACTGAAACATTTCAGGCTACTATTCAACCAGGAAGGATTCTGAGAAAAGTCAGGATCAGGATTGAAAGAGAAAGAGAGAGAGTGAAATGGAGAGAGAAAGAGACTGTCAGCTCCTGTATGTGTTAGGGTTCTCTGTTCCTTCACCTATTTTAACATTGTACCATTTAATTTCGATTGCCTCTCCCAGTCTTCCTTCCAAAATCCATCACTTCACATTTCTCAGCATTGAAGTTAACCTGCCATGTGTCTGTCCAATTTACCAGACTGCCAACAGCCTCCTGAAGTCTGCTACTATTCTCTTCTCTCTCTGCTACATTTCCAAAGATTTGTGTCATCTACAAACTTTAAAGTTCTGCCCCGTAAACCCAAGTCAAGTCATTAATATACAGAGTAAAGCTCCCTCTACACTGATCCATCAAACACTCCCAGGGCAGGAAGATCATGGGGTGGATACAAGAGTGAATCTCGCTCCACACTGTCCGAAACAGACAGAGAGAGAGAGAGACAGAATGAGAGAAACAGAGAGACACAGACCGACAGGGTGACTGAGAGAGAAAGAAGGATATTTAACATCGGACATAGGAAGAGGAGGCAATTTAACCCCTCAACCCTGTTCCAGCATTCAATGAGACCAGTGCTGATCTGTGATCCAACGAACACCATATATCCCACCTTTGCCCCTTATCTCTTAATACCTTTGGCAAACAAGAATCTATCAATCACAGATTTAAAAATTAACCAATAAGCCAGCATGACATTTCCACAACCAATATCATGAGGATATGATGGCTCCCACAGTGGAATAGCTTGCCTGCTATTTAAAATGGAAGCTATTCCTTCTGGATCATCAAAAGTGTCCACCTGGGCCCCAACTTCATCTACATTTCTCCCTCTCCCGATGCTTTTTTTTCTCCATACCTATCTCTTATATGACACAGCAGTGAAGGATGACATCAAATTAATATCTCTTACATTCTCCCTTTCAATCCACTCCAACAAACTCTCTCTCTCAAACCTTGCCCCTCTCTACAGCCCTCTCTCTGCCTTTATATATAACCCTCTCTCCCTCTGTCTCTCTCCGAGTGTCAGAGATAGCAGGAGGGAGAGACAGAGAGAGGAAGACAGAGAGAGAATGTTGAAGGAACTGTACTCTGTTCCTGAGCTGTGCTGAACCTGCTCTGGGAGTGTTTGATGGGCGACATTAATCGGCCGTGTACAGTCCTGTATCAGACTGTGAAGAAGCAGAACATGTTCAGTACACAACGGGTCAAAGGGAATGATTCACTCCTGTCTGCTACTGGGAAGAGAGACTGACCTTAACATCAAGGCAGCGTTTGACCGAGTGTGGCATCGAGGAGCTCGAGTAAAACTCAGTGGGAATCAGGGGAAACCTCACCACTGGTTGGAGCACAAAGGAAGATGGTTGTGGTTGTTGGAGGTCAATCATCTCAGTCTCAGGACATCACTGCAGGAAAATAGAGACAAGATAAATGAAAACTTTCAGTCTGTCATAAAAAGTGAAATGGTCGAACAATGTTGTTATGGGAAAGCCCAGGCCTCCATCTGATTCCATTCAGACAGACAGACAGATATCAATATAAATGAAGACATATATTTGTCTGGGTTAGAGATGGAAGACTGAACATTCCCTTCGGTCTTGTTACTAGCTATCAGCAGCTGTGTACAATTTCTAATTGCTCTGGTTTGATGTGGGTAATATTTATCTTTGAAAGGATGGGGTGACTCTTATAACAATCTCCCAGAGATAAAGTAGGATTGAGGGACTGGAGTAAAGGTCAGTAATAGTGCAATGCACTTCACACGACTGAGTAACAAACTCTGTTGTGTTAAAGTTTAATAAATCACACTTGTGTTGCACTGTGACAATTGTCGGCAGTTTTTTTTTTTAACAATAGGGATTGATTTTCTTGCAGGATTTTCGATTGTACTTTCCTTTATTGGCCGATATATAGAATATAAGAGCAGGGAGGTTATGCTCGAACCAGAGAAAACACTAGTTAGACCACAGCTAGAGTACTGCATAGAGTTCTGGTCAGCACATTACAGGCAGGATGTGATTACAGGAGAGAGAGTACAGAGGAGATTTACAGAGGATGTTGTCAGGAATGGAGAATTTTAGCTACCAGGAAAGATTAGACAGGCTGGAGTTGTTTTCTTTGGAACGGAGGAGGCTGATGGGAGATTTAATCGAGGTGTATAAAGTTATGAAGAGTCCAGATAGAGTGGATAGGAAGGACCAATAGAGAACAACCCACGGTGGCCAATCTAGCCAGATATCTGAAGGAACTGAAATAAAGACAGAGAGAGGGAGAGATAGAGGGACAGAGAGAGAGATAGAGAGGGGGGAGGGAGAGAGAGAGACTTAACGAAAGAGACAGAGGGCGAGAGAGAGATAGAGAGAGGGATGGGGAGAGAGAGAGAGAGAGAAAGATACAGAGATGGGGTGAGGGAGAGAGAGAGAGACGGGGTGAGGCAGAGAGAGACGGATGGGCTGAGGGAGAAAGAGAGAGAGAGAGATCCAAGAGAGAGAGAGAGAGAGAGATGGGCTGAGGGAGAGAGAAAGAGAGAAAGATAGACAGCTGGGCTGAGGGGGAGAGAGAGAGAGAAAGATAGAGAGATGTGGTGAGGGAGAGAGAGAGAGACGGGGTGAGGCGGAGAGAGACGGATGGGCTGAGGGAGAAAGAGAGAGACAAAGATACAAGAGAGAGAGACAGACAGATGGGGTGAGGGAGAGAGAGAGACAGATGGGGCTGAGGGGGAGAGAGAGAGAGAGATGGGGTGAGAGAGAGAGAGACAGATGGGCTGAGGGGGAGAGAGAGAGAGATAGAGATGGGCCGAGGGAGAGAGAGCGAGAGAAAGATACAGAGATGGGGTGAGGGAGAGAGAGAGAGACGGATGGGCTGAGGGAGAAGGAGAGAGACAAAGATACAAGAGAGAGAGAGAGACAGATGGGGTGAGGGAGAGATAGAGAGACAGATGGGGCTGAGGGGGAGATAGAGAGACAGATGGGGCTGAGGGACAGAGAGAGAGAGAGAGAGACACCGTAAGGGAGAGAGTGAGGAATAAAATGTCTCAAAGGGGTAGGATGGGCAAGAGGAACTAAACGGCCTCCTCCTGTCTTCTGAAAGGATTTATTAATATTACATCCTGAAATAAACAAGGTCGTGATGATCATTTTTGGCAAATAAAATGGAATTAATTAGCAACAGGTTCTCCTTTAAAATTATTAATCTGAATTCACAATATTACTTGTGTGAATTTCGATAATTTGCTGTTTATTAACATAACTGAATAAATAAATATTGGAAGATTCAATGTCACATTGTTCCCATCCTTGTTCAAACTCCTACTGACTCACTCGAAGGTTGAAACCGAAGGAGCAGTTCTGAAGGTGCGAGGTCCCTTTAAGAGGTTGGGACTGTCCCTCTCCCTGCTCCCCCTTGGGGTCACAGTGCTGGGTCAGGGGTCACAGACACTGGGATTGACCCATGACTCCCTGACTCCAAAGACAAGAAAAGGAAAGCAAAAATTCTCCTGGTCCCTGTGAAATCAGATTGACAATAAATTTAAACCCCGAGAGTGAAATATAAAAGGAGAACAGAGAGATTCTGATGTTTGTAAAAACATGATTTACACAGAGGGAAGTGTTTGTGTTTATCTGTCTAAGTTGGTCAATGTGAATATATGTGTCTCTGTGTGGCTTTCTCTCTCTCTCGGTCAGTGGGAATGGATGCGTCTGACTGTGGATTTCTATGTGTGTGTGTTTATCTGGACATGTTAGTCTGCCTGTGTTTATGTGACTGTCTTTGTGTCTGTGTGTGTCTTTGTGTCTCTGTGTTTGTGTTTCCAATTCTGGATGTGAGGGTGGGAGAGGACACAGAAGGACACTCTCTAATCTCTTATTAAACATCTTTCATCTTAAGTCCCTCTCTCTCAGGGAGATATCTGTACACTGACTGGTGTCTCTCAGTCCCTGTCTCTCAGGGAGATATCTGTACACTGACTGGTGTCTCTCAGTCCCTCTCTCTCAGGGAGATATCTGTACACTGAGTGGTGTCTCTCCGTCCCCCTCTCTCAGGGTGATATCTGTCCACTGACTGGCGTCTCTCAGTCCCTGTCTCTCAGGGAGATATCTGTACACTGACTGGTGTCTCTCAGTCCCTGTCTCTCAGGGAGCTTTATGTACACTGAGTGGTGTCTCTCAGGGAGATATCTGTACACTGAGTGGTGTCTCTCAGTACCTCTCTCTCAGGGAGATATCTGTACACTGACTGGTGTCTCTCAGCCCCTCTCTCTCAGGGAGATATCTGTGCACTGAGTGGTGTCTCACAGTCCCTCTCTCTCAGGGAGATATATGTACACTGACTGGTGTCTCTCAGTCCCTGTCTCTCAGGGAGATATCTGTACACTGAGTGGTGTCTCTCAGTCCCTCTCTCTCAGGGAGATATCTGTACTCTGACTGGTGTCTCTCAGTCCCTGTCTCTCAGGGAGATATCTGTACACTGAGTGCTGTCTCTCAGTCCCTCTCTCTCAGGGAGATATCTGGACACTGACTGGTGTCTCTCAGTCCCTCTCTCTCAGGGATATATCTGTACACTGACTGGTGTCTCTCAGTCCCTCTCTCTCAGGGAGATACCTGAACACTGAGTGGTGTCTCTCAGTCCCTGTGTCTCAGGGAGATATATGTACACTGAGTGGTGTCTCACAGCCCCTGTCTCTCAGGGAGATATCTGTGCACTGAGTGGTGTCTCACAGTCCCTCTCTCTCAGGGAGATATATGTACACTGACTGGTGTCTCTCAGTCCCTGTCTCTCAGGGAGATATCTGTACACTAAGTGGTGTCTCTCAGTCCCTCTCTCTCAGGGAGATATCTGTACTCTGACTGGTGTCTCTCAGTCCCTGTCTCTCAGGGAGATATCTGTACACTGAGTGCTGTCTCTCAGTCCCTCTCTCTCAGGGAGATATCTGGACACTGACTGGTGTCTCTCAGTCCCTCTCTCTCAGGGATATATCTGTACACTGACTGGTGTCTCTCAGTCCCTCTCTCTCAGGGAGATACCTGAACACTGAGTGGTGTCTCTCAGTCCCTGTGTCTCAGGGAGATATATGTACACTGAGTGGTGTCTCACAGCCCCTGTCTCTCAGGGAGATATCTGTACACTGACTGGTGTCTCTCAGTCCCTGTCTGTCAGGGAGATATCTGTACACTGACTGGTGTCTCTCAGCCCTTCTCTCTCAGGGAGATATCTGTGCACTGAGTGGTGTCTCACAGTCCCTCTCTCTCAGGGAGATATCTGTGCACTGAGTGGTGTCTCACAGTCCCTCTCTCTCAGGGAGATATCTGTACACTGACTGGTGTCTCTCAGTCCCTGTCTCTCAGGGAGATATCTGTACACTGACTGGTGTCTCTCAGCCCCTCTCTCTCAGGGAGATATCTGTGCACTGAGTGGTGTCTCTCAGTCCCTCTCTCTCAGGGAGATATCTGTACACTGACTGGTGTCTCTCAGTCCCTCTCTCTCAGGGAGATATCTGTACACTGAGTGGTGTCTCTCAGTCCCTCTCTCTCAGGGAGATATCTGTACACTGAGTGGTGTCTCTCAGTCCCTGTCTCTCAGGGAGATATATGGACACTGACTGGTGTCTCTCAGTCCCTCTCTCTCAGGGAGATATCTGTACACTGACTGGTGTCTCTCAGTCCCTCTCTCTCAGGGAGATATCTGTACACTGACTGGTGTCTCACAGTCCCTCTCTCTCAGGGAGATATCTGTACACTGACTGGTGTCTCTCAGAACCTGTCTCTCAGGGAGCTTTATGTACACTGAGTGGTGTCTCTCAGGGAGATATCTGTACACTGAGTGGTGTCTCTCAGTCCCTCTCTCTCAGGGAGATATCTGTACACTGACTGGTGTCTCTCAGTCCCTGTCTCTCAGGGAGATATCTGTACACTGACTGGTGTCTCTCAGTCCCTCTCTCTCAGGGAGATATCTGTACACTGACTGGTGTCTCTCAGTCCCTGTCTCTCAGGGAGATATCTGTACACTGACTGGTGTCTCTCAGTCCCTCTCTCTCAGGGAGATATCTGCACACTGACTGGTGTCTCTCAGTCCCTGTCTCTCAGGGAGATATCTATACACTGAGTGGTGTCTCTCAGTCCCTCTCTCTCAGGGAGATATCTGTACACTGACTGGTGTCTCTCAGTCCCTCTCTCTCAGGGAGATATCTGTACGCTGACTAGTGTCTCTCAGTCCCTCTCTCTCAGGGAGGTATCTGTACACTGACTGGTGTCTCTCAGTCCCTCTCTCTCAGGGAGGTATCTGTACACTGAGTGGTGTCTCTCAGTCCCTGTCTCTCAGGGAGATATATGTACACTGAGTGGTTTCTCTCAGTCCCTGTCTCTCAGGGAGATATCTGTACACTGAGTGGTGTCTCTCAGTCCCTGTCTCTCAGGGAGATATCTGTACACTGTGTGGTGTCTCTCAGTACCTCTCCCTCAGGGAGATATCTGTACACTGACTGGTGTCTCTCAGTCCCTGTCTCTCAGGGAGATATCTGTACATTGACTGGTGTCTCTCAGTGCCTCTCTCTCTCAGGGAGATATCTGTACACTGACTGGTGTCTCACAGTCCCTCTCTCTCAGAGAGATATCTGTACACTGACTGGTGTCTCTCAGTCCCTGTCTCTCAGGGAGATATCTGTACACTGAGTGGTGTCTCTCAGTCCCTCTCTCTCAGGGAGATATCTGTACACTGACTGGTGTCTCTCAGTCCCTGTCTCTCAGGGAGATATCTGTACGCTGACTAGTGTCTCTCAGTCCCTCTCTCTCAGGGAGATAACTGTACACTGAGTGGTGTCTCTCAGTCCCTCTCTCTCAGGGAGATAGCTGTACACTGACTGGTGTCTCTCAGTCCCTGTCTCTCAGGGAGATATATGTACACTGACTGGTGTCTCTCAGTCCCTCTCTCTCAGGGAGAGATCTGTACACTGAGTGGTGTCTCTCAGTTCCTGTCTCTCAGGGAGATATCTGTACACTGAATGGTGTCTCTCAGTCCCTCTCTCTCAGGGAGATATCTGTTCTCTGACTGGTGTCTCTCAGTCCCTGTCTCTCAGGGAGATATCTGTACACTGAGTGGTGTCTCTCAGTCCCTCTCTCTCAGGGAGATATCTGTATACTGACTGGTGTCTCTCAGTCCCTGTCTCTCAGGGATACACCTGTACACTGACCGGTGTCTCTCAGTCCCTGTCTCTCAGGGAGATATCTGTACACTGACTGGTGTCTCTCAGTCCCTCTCGCTCAGGGAGATATCTGTGCACTGAGTGGTGTCTCTCAGTCCCTCTCTCTCAGGGAGATATCTGTACACTGAGTGGTGTCTCTCAGTCCCTGTCTCTCAGGGAGATATATGTCCACTGACTGGTGTCTCTCAGTCCCTCTCTCTCAGGGAGGTATCTGTACACTGAGTGGTGTCTCTCAGTCCCTGTCTCTCAGGGAGATATATGTACACTGACTGGTGTCTCTCAGTCCCTCTCTCTCAGGGAGATATCTGTACACTGACTGGTGTCTCTCAGTCCCTCTCTCTCAGGGAGATAGCTGTGCACTGAGTGGTGTCTCACAGCCCCTGTCTCTCAGGGAGATATCTGTACACAGACTGGTGTCTCTCAGTCCCTGTCTCTCAGGGAGATATCTGTACACTGAGTGGTGTCTCTCAGTCCCTCTCTCTCAGGGAGATATCTGTACACTGACTGGTGTCTCTCAGTCCCTGTCTCTCAGGGAGGTATCTGTACACTGACTGGTGTCTCTCAGTCCCTGTCTCTCAGGGAGATATCTGTACACTGACTGGTGTCTCTCAGTCCCTCTCTCTCAGGGAGATATCTGTTCGCTGACTGGTGTCTCTCAGTCCCTCTCTCTCAGGGAGATATCTGTACACTGAGTGGTGTCTCTCAGTCCCTCTCTCTCAGGGAGATATCTGTACACTGACTGGTGTCTCTCAGTCCCTCTCTCTCAGGGAGATATCTGTACACTGAGTGGTGTCTCTCAGTCCCTCTCTCTCAGGGAGATATCTGTACACTGACTGGTGTCTCTCAGTCCCTCTCTCTCAGGGAGATATATGTACACTGAGTGGTGTCTCTCAGTCCCTCTCTCTCAGGGAGGTATCTGTACACTGACTGGTGTCTCTCAGTCCCTGTCTCTCAGGGAGATATCTGTACACTGACTGGTGTCTCACAGTCCCTCTCTCTCAGGGAGATATCTGTACACTGACTGGTGTCTCTCAGTCCCTCTCTCTCAGGGAGATATCTGTTCGCTGACTGGTGTCTCTCAGTCCCTCTCTCTCAGGGAGGTATCTGTACACTGACTGGTGTCTCTCAGTCCCTGTCTCTCAGGGAGATATCTGTACACTGACTGGTGTCTCTCAGTCCCTCTCTCTCAGGGAGATATCTGTTCGCTGACTGGTGTCTCTCAGTCCCTCTCTCTCAGGGAGATATCTGTACACTGAGTGGTGTCTCTCAGTCCCTCTCTCTCAGGGAGATATCTGTACACTGACTGGTGTCTCTCAGTCCCTCTCTCTCAGGGAGATATATGTACACTGACTGGTGTCTCTCAGTCCCTCTCTCTCAGGGAGGTATCTGTACACTGAGTGGTGTCTCTCAGTCCCTGTCTCTCAGGGAGATATATGTACACTGACTGGTGTCTCTCAGTCCCTCTCTCTCAGGGAGATATCTGTACACTGAGTGGTGTCTCTCAGTCCCTCTCTCTCAGGGAGTTATCTGTACACTGAGTGGTTTCTCTCAGTCCCTGTCTCTCAGGGAGATATCTGTACACTGAGTGGTGTCTCTCAGTCCCTGTCTCTCAGGGAGATATCTGTACACTGTGTGGTGTCTCTCAGTACCTCTCTGTCAGGGAGATATCTGTACACTGACTGGTGTCTCTCAGTCCCTGTCTCTCAGGGAGATATCTGTACACTGTGTGGTGTCTCTCAGTACCTCTCTCTCAGGGAGATATCTGTACACTGACTGGTGTCTCTCAGTCCCTCTCTCTCTCAGGGAGATATCTGTACACTGACTGGTGTCTCACAGTCCCTCTCTCTCAGAGAGATATCTGTACACTGACTGGTGTCTCTCAGTCCCTCTCTCTCAGGGAGATATCTGTACACTGAGTGGTGTCTCTCAGTCCCTCTCTCTCAAGGAGATATCTGTACACTGAGTGGTGTCTCTCAGTCCCTGTCTCTCAGGGAGATATCTGTACACTGACCGGTGTCTCTCAGTCCCTGTCTCTCAGGGAGCTTTATGTACACTGAGTGGTGTCTCTCAGGGAGATATCTGTACACTGAGTGGTTTCTCTCAGTCCCTCTCTCTCAGGGAGATATCTGTACACTGAGTGGTTTCTCTCAGTCCCTGTCTCTCAGGGAGATATCTGTACACTGAGTGGTGTCTCTCAGTCCCTGTCTCTCAGGGAGATATCTGTACACTGAGTGGTGTCTCTCAGTCCCTCTCTCTCAGGGAGATATCTGTTTACTGACTGGTGTCTCTCAGTCCCTGTCTCTCAGGGATACACCTGTACACTGACCGGTGTCTCTCAGTCCCTGTCTCTCAGGGAGATATCTGTACACTGACTGGTGTCTCTCAGTCCCTCTCGCTCAGGGAGATATCTGTGCACTGAGTGGTGTCTCTCAGTCCCTCTCTCTCAGGGAGATATCTGTACACTGAGTGGTGTCTCTCAGTCCCTCTCTCTCAGGGAGATATCTGTACACTGACTGGTGTCTCTCAGTCCCTCTCTCTCAGGGAGATATCTGTGCACTGAGTGGTGTCTCACAGCCCCTGTCTCTCAGGGAGATATCTGTACACAGACTGGTGTCTCTCAGTCCCTGTCTCTCAGGGAGATATCTGTACACTGAGTGGTGTCTCTCAGTCCCTCTCTCTCAGGGAGATATCTGTACACTGACTGGTGTCTCTCAGTCCCTGTCTCTCAGGGAGATATCTGTACTCTGACTGGTGTCTCACAGTCCCTCTCTCTCAGGGAGATATCTGTACACTGACTGGTGTCTCTCAGTCCCTCTCTCTCAGGGAGATATCTGTTCGCTGACTGGTGTCTCTCAGTCCCTCTCTCTCAGGGAGGTATCTGTACACTGACTGGTGTCTCTCAGTCCCTGTCTCTCAGGGAGATATCTGTACACTGACTGGTGTCTCTCAGTCCCTCTCTCTCAGGGAGATATCTGTTCGCTGACTGGTGTCTCTCAGTCCCTCTCTCTCAGGGAGATATCTGTACACTGAGTGGTGTCTCTCAGAGTCCCTCTCTCTCAGGGAGATATCTGTACACTGACTGGTGTCTCTCAGTCCCTCTCTCTCAGGGAGATATATGTACACTGACTGGTGTCTCTCAGTCCCTCTCTCTCAGGGAGGTATCTGTACACTGAGTGGTGTCTCTCAGTCCCTGTCTCTCAGGGAGATATATGTACACTGACTGGTGTCTCTCAGTCCCTCTCTCTCAGGGAGATATCTGTACACTGAGTGGTGTCTCTCAGTCCCTCTCTCTCAGGGAGTTATCTGTACACTGAGTGGTTTCTCTCAGTCCCTGTCTCTCAGGGAGATATCTGTACACTGAGTGGTGTCTCTCAGTCCCTGTCTCTCAGGGAGATATCTGTACACTGTGTGGTGTCTCTCAGTACCTCTCTCTCAGGGAGATATCTGTACACTGACTGGTGTCTCTCAGTCCCTGTCTCTCAGGGAGATATCTGTACACTGTGTGGTGTCTCTCAGTACCTCTCTCTCAGGGAGATATCTGTACACTGACTGGTGTCTCTCAGTCCCTCTCTCTCTCAGGGAGATATCTGTACACTGACTGGTGTCTCACAGTCCCTCTCTCTCAGAGAGATATCTGTACACTGACTGGTGTCTCTCAGTCCCTCTCTCTCAGGGAGATATCTGTACACTGAGTGGTGTCTCTCAGTCCCTCTCTCTCAAGGAGATATCTGTACACTGAGTGGTGTCTCTCAGTCCCTGTCTCTCAGGGAGATATCTGTACACTGACCGGTGTCTCTCAGTCCCTGTCTCTCAGGGAGCTTTATGTACACTGAGTGGTGTCTCTCAGGGAGATATCTGTACACTGAGTGGTGTCTCTCTGTCCCTCTCTCTCAGGGAGATATCTGTACACTGACTGGTGTCTCTCAGCCCCTCTCTCTCAGGGAGATATCCGTGCACTGAGTGGTGTCTCACAGTCCCTCTCTCTCAGGGAGATATCTGTACACTGAGTGGTGTCTCTCAGTCCCTGTCTCTCAGGGAGATATATGTACACTGACTGGTGTCTCTCAGTCCCTCTCTCTCAGGGAGATATCTGTACACTGAGTGGTGTCTCTCAGTCCCTCTCTCTCAGGGAGTTATCTGTACACTGAGTGGTTTCTCTCAGTCCCTGTCTCTCAGGGAGATATCTGTACACTGAGTGGTGTCTCTCAGTCCCTGTCTCTCAGGGAGATATCTGTACACTGTGTGGTGTCTCTCAGTACCTCTCTCTCAGGGAGATATCTGTACACTGACTGGTGTCTCTCAGTCCCTGTCTCTCAGGGAGATATCTGTACACTGACTGGTGTCTCTCAGTCCCTCTCTCTCTCAGGGAGATATCTGTACACTGACTGGTGTCTCTCAGTCCCTGTCTCTCAGGGAGCTTTATGTACACTGAGTGGTGTCTCTCAGGGAGATATCTGTACACTGAGTGGTGTCTCTCAGTCCCTCTCTCTCAGGGAGATATCTGTACACTGACTGGTGTCTCTCAGCCCCTCTCTCTCAGGGAGATATCCGTGCACTGAGTGGTGTCTCACAGTCCCTCTCTCTCAGGGAGATATCTGTACACTGACTGGTGTCTCTCAGTCCCTGTCTCTCAGGGAGATATCTGTACACTGAGTGGTGTCTCTCAGTCCCTCTCTCTCAGGGAGATATCTGTACTCTGACTGGGGTCTCTCAGTCCCTGTCTCTCAGGGAGATATCTGTGCACTGAGTGGTGTCTCTCAGTCCCTCTCTCTCAGGGATATATCTGTACACTGACTGGTGTCTCTCAGTCCCTGTCTCTCAGGGAGATATCTGTACACTGACTGGTGTCTCACAGTCCCTCTCTCTCAGAGAGGTATCTGTACACTGACTGGTGTCTCTCAGTCCCTCTCTCTCAGGGAGATATCTGTACACTGAGTGGTGTCTCTCAGTCCCTCTCTCTCAAGGAGATATCTGTACACTGAGTGGTGTCTCTCAGTCCCTGTCTCTCAGGGAGATATCTGTACACTGACCGGTGTCTCTCAGTCCCTGTCTCTCAGGGAGCTTTATGTACACTGAGTGATGTCTCTCAGGGAGATATCTGTACACTGAGTGGTGTCTCTCAGTCCCTCTCTCTCAGGGAGATATCTGTACACTGACTGGTGTCTCTCAGCCCCTCTCTCTCAGGGAGATATCTGTACACTGAGTGGTTTCTCTCAGTCCCTGTCTCTCAGGGAGATATCTGTACACTGACCGGTGTCTCTCAGTCCCTGTCTCTCAGGGAGCTTTATGTACACTGAGTGGTGTCTCTCAGGGAGATATCTGTACACTGAGTGGTGTCTCTCAGTCCCTCTCTCTCAGGGAGATATCTGTACACTGACTGGTTTCTCTCAGTCCCTCTCTCTCAGGGAGATATCTGTACACTGAGTGGTTTCTCTCAGTCCCTGTCTCTCAGGGAGATATCTGTACACTGAGTGGTGTCTCTCAGTCCCTGTCTCTCAGGGAGATATCTGTACACTGACTGGTGTCTCTCAGTCCCTCTCTCTCAGGGAGGTATCTGTACACTGACTGGTGTCTCTCAGTCCCTGTCTCTCAGGGAGATATCTGTACACTGAGTGGTGTCTCTCAGTCCCTCTCTCTCAGGGAGATATCTGAACACCGAGTGGTGTCTCTCAGTCCCTCTCTCTCAGGGAGATATATGTACATTGACTGGTGCCTCTCAGTTCCTCTCTCTCAGGGAGGTATCTGTACACTGAGTGGTGTCTCTCAGTCCCTGTCTCTCAGGGAGATATATGTACACTGACTGGTGTCTCTCAGTCCCTCTCTCTCAGGGAGATATCTGTACACTGACTGGTGTCTCTCAGTCCCTCTCTCTCAGGGAGATATCTGTACACTGAGTGGTGTCTCACAGCCCCTGTCTCTCAGGGAGATATCTGTACACTGACTGGTTTCTCTCAGTCCCTGTCTGTCAGGGAGATATCTATACACTGAGTGGTGTCTCTCAGTCCATCTCTCTCAGGGAGATATCTGTACACTGACTGGTGTCTCTCAGTCCCTGTCTCTCAGGGAGATATCTGTACACTGAGTGGTGTCTCACAGTCCCTCTCTCTCAGGGAGATATCTGTACACTGAGTGGTGTCTCTCAGTCCCTGTCTCTCAGGGAGATATCTGTACACTGACTGGTGTCTCTCAGTCCCTCTCTCTCAGGGAGATATCTGTACACTGAGTGGTGTCTCTCAGTCCCTGTCTCTCAGGGAGATATCTGTACACTGAGTGGTGTCTCACAGTCCCTCTCTCTCAGGGAGATATCTGTACACTGACTGGTGTCTCTCAGTCCCTCTCTCTCAGGGAGATATCTGTTCACTGACTGGTGTCTCTCAGTCCCTCTCTCTCAGGGAGATATATGTACACTGACTGGTGTCTCTCAGTCCCTCTCTCTCAGGGAGGTATCTGTACACTGAGTGGTGTCTCTCAGTCCCTGTCTCTCAGGGAGATATAGGTACACTGACTGGTGTCTCTCAGCCCCTGTCTCTCAGGGAGATATCTGTACACTGAGTGGTGTCTCTCAGTCCCTCTCTCTCAGGGAGATATCTGTACACTGACTGGTGTCTCTCAGCCCCTCTCTCTCAGGGAGATATCTGTACACTGAGTGGTTTCTCTCAGTCCCTGTCTCTCAGGGAGATATCTGTACACTGACCGGTGTCTCTCAGTCCCTGTCTCTCAGGGAGCTTTATGTACACTGAGTGGTGTCTCTCAGGGAGATATCTGTACACTGAGTGGTGTCTCTCAGTCCCTCTCTCTCAGGGAGATATCTGTACACTGACTGGTTTCTCTCAGTCCCTCTCTCTCAGGGAGATATCTGTACACTGAGTAGTTTCTCTCAGTCCCTGTCTCTCAGGGAGATATCTGTACACTGAGTGGTGTCTCTCAGTCCCTGTCTCTCAGGGAGGTATCTGTACACTGACTGGTGTCTCTCAGTCCCTGTCTCTCAGGGAGATATCTGTACACTGAGTGGTGTCTCTCAGTCCCTCTCTCTCAGGGAGATATATGTACACTGACTGGTGCCTCTCAGTTCCTCTCTCTCAGGGAGGTATCTGTACACTGAGTGGTGTCTCTCAGTCCCTGTCTCTCAGGGAGATATATGTACACTGACTGGTGTCTCTCAGTCCCTCTCTCTCAGGGAGATATCTGTACACTGACTGGTGTCTCTCAGTCCCTCTCTCTCAGGGAGATATCTGTACACTGAGTGGTGTCTCACAGCCCCTGTCTCTCAGGGAGATATCTGTACACTGACTGGTTTCTCTCAGTCCCTGTCTGTCAGGGAGATATCTATACACTGAGTGGTGTCTCTCAGTCCATCTCTCTCAGGGAGATATCTGTACACTGACTGGTGTCTCTCAGTCCCTGTCTCTCAGGGAGATATCTGTACACTGACTGGTGTCTCTCAGTCCCTGTCTCTCAGGGAGGTATCTGTACACTGACTGGTGTCTCTCAGTCCCTCTCTCTCAGGGAGATATCTGTACACTGAGTGGTGTCTCTCAGTCCCTGTCTCTCAGGGAGATATCTGTACACTGAGTGGTGTCTCACAGTCCCTCTCTCTCAGGGAGATATCTGTACACTGACTGGTGTCTCTCAGTCCCTCTCTCTCAGGGAGATATCTGTACACTGACTGGTGTCTCTCAGCCCCTCTCTCTCAGGGAGATATCCGTGCACTGAGTGGTGTCTCACAGTCCCTCTCTCTCAGGGAGATATCTGTACACCGACTGGTGTCTCTCCGTCCCTGTCTCTCAGGGAGATATCTGTACACTGAGTGGTGTCTCTCAGTCCCTCTCTCTCAGGGAGATATCTGTACTCTGAGTGGTGTCTCTCAGTCCCTGTCTCTCAGGGAGACATCTGTACACTGAGTGGTGTCTCACAGTCCCTCTCTCTCAGGGAGATATCTGTACACTGACTGGTGTCTCTCAGTCCCTGTCTCTCAGGGAGGTATCTGTACACTGAGTGGTGTCTCTCAGTCCCTGTCTCTCAGGGAGATATACGTACACTGACTGGTGTCTCTCAGTCCCTGTCTCTCAGGGAGATATCTGTACACTGAGTGGTGTCTCTCAGTCCCTCTCTCTCAGGGAGATATCTGTACACTGAGTGGTGTCTCTCAGTCCCTCTGTCTCAGGGAGATATCTGTACACTGAGTGGTTTCTCAGTCCCTGTCTCTCAGGGAGATATCTGTACACTGAGTGGTGTCTCTCAGTCCCTGTCTCTCAGGGAGATATCTGTACACTGTGTGGTGTCTCTCAGTACCTCTCTCTCAGGGAGATATCTGTACACTGAGTGGTGTCTCTCAGTCCCTCTCTCTCAGGGAGATATCTGTACACTGACTGGTGTCTCTCAGTCCCTCTCTCTCAGGGAGGTATCTGTACACTGAGTGGTGTCTCTCAGTCCCTGTCTCTCAGGGAGATATATGTACACTGACTGGTGTCTCTCAGTCCCTCTCTCTCTCAGGGAGATATCTGTACACTGAGTGGTGTCTCTCAGTCCCTCTCTCTCAGGGAGATATCTGTACACTGAGTGGTTTCTCTCAGTCCCTGTCTCTCAGGGAGATATCTGTACACTGAATGGAGTCTCTCAGTCCCTGTCTCTCAGGGAGATATCTGTACACTGTGTGGTGTCTCTCAGTACCTCTCTCTCAGGGAGATATCTGTACACTGACTGGTGTCCCTCAGTCCCTGGCTCTCAGGGAGATATCTGTACACTGACTGGTGTCTCTCAGTCCCTCTCTCTCTCAGGGAGATATCTGTACACTGACTGGTGTCTCTCAGTCCCTCTCTCTCAGGGAGATATCTGTACACTGAGTGGTGTCTCTCAGTCCCTCTCTCTCAAGGAGATATCTGTACACTGAGTGGTGTCTCTCAGTCCCTGTCTCTCAGGGAGATATCTGTACACTGACCGGTGTCTCTCAGTCCCTGTCTCTCAGGGAGCTTTATGTACACTGAGTGGTGTCTCTCAGGGAGATATCTGTACACTGAGTGGTGTCTCTCAGTCCCTCTCTCTCAGGGAGATATCTGTACACTGATTGGTGTCTCTCAGCCCCTCTCTCTCAGGGAGATATCTGTACACTGAGTGGTTTCTCTCAGTCCCTCTCTCTCAGGGAGATATCTGTACACTGAGTGGTTTCTCTCAGTCCCTGTCTCTCAGGGAGATATCTGTACACTGAGTGGTGTCTCTCAGTCCCTGTCTCTCAGGGAGATATCTGTACACTGACTGGTGTCTCTCAGTCCCTGTCTCTCAGGGAGGTATCTGTACACTGACTGGTGTCTCTCAGTCCCTGTCTCTCAGGGAGATATCTGTACACTGAGTGGTGTCTCTCAGTCCCTCTCTCTCAGGGAGATATCTGAACACTGAGTGGTGTCTCACAGCCCCTGTCTCTCAGGGAGATATCTGTACACTGAGTGGTGTCTCTCAGTCCCTGTCTCTCAGGGAGATAAAGGTTCACTGACTGGTGTCTCTCAGTCCCTGTCTCTCAGGGAGATATCTGTACACTGAGTGGTGTCTCTCAGTCCCTGTCTCTCAGGGAGATATATGTACACTGACTGGTGTCTCTCAGTCCCTCTCTCTCAGGGAGATATATGTACACTGACTGGTGTCTCTCAGTCCCTCTCTCTCAGGGAGATATCTGTACACTGAGTGGTGTCTCTCAGTCCCTGTCTCTCAGGGAGATATTTGTACACTGACTGGTGTCTCACAGTCCCTCTCTCTCAGGGAGACATCTGTACACTGACTGGTGTCTCTCAGTCCCTCTCTCTCAGGGAGATATCTGTACACTGACTGGTGTCTCTCAGTCCCTCTCTCTCAAGGAGATATCTGTACACTGACCGGTGTCTCTCAGTCCCTGTCTCTCAGGGAGCTTTATGTACACTGAGTGGTGTCTCTCAGGGAGATATCTGTACACTGAGTGGTGTCTCTCAGTCCCTCTCTCTCAGGGAGATATCTGTACACTGACTGGTGTCTCACAGTCCCTCTCTCTCAGAGAGATATCTGTACACTGACTGGTGTCTCACAGTCCCTCTCTCTCAGGGAGATATCTGTACACTGACTGGTGTCTCTCAGTCCCTCTCTCTCAAGGAGATATCTGTACACTGAGTGGTGTCTCTCAGTCCCTGTCTCTCAGGGAGCTTTATGTACACTGAGTGGTGTCTCTCAGGGAGATATCTGTACACTGAGTGGTGTCTCTCAGTCCCTCTCTCTCAGGGAGATATCTGTACACTGACTGGTGTCTCTCAGCCCCTCTCTCTCAGGGAGATATCCGTGCACTGAGTGGTGTCTCACAGTCCCTCTCTCTCAGGGAGATATCTGTACACTGACTGGTGTCTCTCCGTCCCTGTCTCTCAGGGAGATATCTGTACACTGAGTGGTGTCTCTCAGTCCCTTTCTCTCAGGGAGATATCTGTACTCTGAGTGATGTCTCTCAGTCCCTGTCTCTCAGGGAGATATCTGTACACTGAGTGGTGTCTCACAGTCCCTCTCTCTCAGGGAGATATCTGTACACTGAGTGGTGTCTCTCATTCCCTCTCTCTCAGAGAGATATCTGTACACTGACTGGTGTCTCTCAGTCCCTGTCTCTCAGGGAGGTATCTGTACACTGAGTGGTGTCTCTCAGTCCCTGTCTCTCAGGGAGATATACGTACACTGACTGGTGTCTCTCAGTCCCTGTCTCTCAGGGAGATATCTGTACACTGAGTGGTGTCTCTCAGTCCCTCTCTCTCAGGGAGATATCTGTACACTGAGTGGTGTCTCTCAGTCCCTCTCTCTCAGGGAGATATCTGTACACTGAGTGGTTTCTCTCAGTCCCTGTCTCTCAGGGAGATATCTGTACACTGAGTGGTGTCTCTCAGTCCCTGTCTCTCAGGGAGATATCTGTACACTGTGTGGTGTCTCTCAGTACCTCTCTCTCAGGGAGATATCTGTACACTGACTGGTGTCTCTCAGTCCCTGTCTCTCAGGGAGATATCTGTACACTGACTGGTGTCTCTCAGTCCCTCTCTCTCTCAGGGAGATATCTGTACACTGACTGGTGTCTCACAGTCCCTCTCTCTCAGAGAGATATCTGTACACTGACTGGTGTCTCTCAGTCCCTCTCTCTCAGGGAGATATACGTACACTGAGTGGTGTCTCTCAGTCCCTCTCTCTCAGGGAGATATCTGTACACTGACCGGTGTCTCTCAGTCCCTGTCTAACAGGGAGCTTTATGTACACTGAGTGGTGTCTCTCAGGGAGATATCTGTACACTGAGTGGTGTCTCTCAGTCCCTCTCTCTCAGGGAGATATCTGTACACTGACTGGTGTCTCTCAGCCCCTCTCTCTCAGGGAGATATCTGTACACTGAGTGGTTTCTCTCAGTCCCTCTCTCTCAGGGAGATATCTGTACACTGAGTGGTGTCTCTCAGTCCCTGTCTCTCAGGGAGATATCTGTACACTGACTGGTGTCTCTCAGTCCCTCTCTCTCAGGGAGGTATCTGTACACTGACTGGTGTCTCTCAGTCCCTGTCTCTCAGGGAGATATCTGTACACTGAGTGGTGTCTCTCAGTCCCTCTCTCTCAGGGAGATATCTGAACACTCAGTGGTGTCTCTCAGTCCCTCTCTCTCAGGGAGATACATGTACACTGACTGGTGCCTCTCAGTTCCTCTCTCTCAGGGAGGTATCTGTACACTGAGTGGTGTCTCTCAGTCCCTGTCTCTCAGGGAGATATATGTACACTGACTGGTGTCTCTCAGTCCATCTCTCTCAGGGAGATATCTGTACACTGACTGGTGTCTCTCAGACCCTGTCTCTCAGGGAGATATCTGTACACTGAGTGGTGTCTCACAGTCCCTCTCTCTCAGGGAGATATCTGTACACTGACTGGTGTCTCTCAGTCCCTGTCTCTCAGGGAGATATCTGTACACTGACTGGTGTCTCTCAGTCCCTCTCTCTCAGGGAGATATCTGTACACTGAGTGGTGTCTCTCAGTCCCTGTCTCTCAGGGAGATATCTGTACACTGAGAGGTGTCTCACAGTCCCTCTCTCTCAGGGAGATATCTGTACACTGACTGGTGTCTCTCAGTCCCTCTCTCTCAGGGAGATATCTGTACACTGACTGGTGTCTCTCAGTCCCTCTCTCTCAGGGAGATATATGTACACTGACTGGTGTCTCTCAGTCCCTCTCTCTCAGGGAGGTATCTGTACACTGAGTGGTGTCTCTCAGTCCCTGTCTCTCAGGGAGATATAGGTACACTGACTGGTGTCTCTCAGTCCCTGTCTCTCAGGGAGATATCTGTACACTGAGTGGTGTCTCTCAGTCCCTCACTCTCAGGGAGATATCTGTACACTGACTGGTGTCTCTCAGTCCCTCTCTCTCAGGGAGATATATGTACACTGACTGGTGTCTCACAGTCCCTCTCTCTCAGGGAGACATCTGTACACTGACTGGTGTCTCTCAGTCCCTCTCTCTCAAGGAGATATCTGTACACTGAGTGGTGTCTCTCAGTCCCTGTCTCTCAGGGAGATATCTGTACACTGACCGGTGTCTCTCAGTCCCTGTCTCTCAGGGAGCTTTATGTACACTGAGTGGTGTCTCTCAGGGAGATATCTGTACACTGAGTGGTGTCTCTCAGTCCCTCTCTCTCAGGGAGATATCTGTACACTGACTGGTGTCTCACAGTCCCTCTCTCTCAGAGAGATATCTGTACACTGACTGGTGTCTCACAGTCCCTCTCTCTCAGGGAGATATCTGTACACTGACTGGGGTCTCTCAGTCCCTCTCTCTCAAGGAGATATCTGTACACTGAGTGGTGTCTCTCAGTCCCTGTCTCTCAGGGAGATATCTGTACACTGACCGGTGTCTCTCAGTCCCTGTCTCTCAGGGAGCTTTATGTACACTGAGTGGTGTCTCTCAGGGAGATATCTGTACACTGAGTGGTGTCTCTCAGTCCCTCTCTCTCAGGGAGATATCTGTACACTGACTAGTGTCTCTCAGCCCCTCTCTCTCAGGGAGATATCCGTGCACTGAGTGGTGTCTCACAGTCCCTCTCTCTCAGGGAGATATCTGTACACTGACTGGTGTCTCTCCGTCCCTGTCTCTCAGGGAGATATCTGTACACTGAGTGGTGTCTCTCAGTCCCTCTCTCTCAGGGAGATATCTGTACACTGAGTGGTGTCTCACAGTCCCTCTCTCTCAGGGAGATATCTGTACACTGAGCGGTGTCTCTCATTCCCTCTCTCTCAGAGAGATATCCGTACACTGACTGGTGTCTCTCAGTCCCTGTCTCTCAGGGAGATATCTGTACACTGAGTGGTGTCTCTCAGTCCCTCTCTCTCAGGGAGATATATGTACACTGACTGGTGCCTCTCAGTCCCTCTCTCTCAGGGAGGTATCTGTACACTGAGCGGTTTCTCTCAGTCCCTGTCTCTCAGGGAGATATTTGTACACTGACTGGTGTCTCTCAGTCCCTCTCTCTCAGGGAGATATCTGTACACTGACTGGTGTCTCTCAGTCCCTGTCTCTCAGGGAGATATCTGTACACTGAGTGGTGTCTCACAGCCCTGTCTCTCAGGGAGATATCTGTACACTGAGTGGTGTCTCTCAGTCCCTCTCTCTCAGGGAGATATCTGTACACTGACTGGTGTCTCTCAGCCCCTCTCTCTCAGGGAGATATCCGTGCACTGAGTGGTGTCTCACAGTCCCTCTCTCTCAGGGAGATATCTGTACACTGACTGGTGTCTCTCCGTCCCTGTCTCTCAGGGAGATATCTGTACACTGAGTGGTGTCTCTCAGTCCCTTTCTCTCAGGGAGATATCTGTACTCTGAGTGATGTCTCTCAGTCCCTGTCTCTCAGGGAGATATCTGTACACTGAGTGGTGTCTCACAGTCCCTCTCTCTCAGGGAGATATCTGTACACTGAGTGGTGTCTCTCATTCCCTCTCTCTCAGAGAGATATCTGTACACTGACTGGTGTCTCTCAGTCCCTGTCTCTCAGGGAGGTATCTGTACACTGAGTGGTGTCTCTCAGTCCCTGTCTCTCAGGGAGATATACGTACACTGACTGGTGTCTCTCAGTCCCTGTCTCTCAGGGAGATATCTGTACACTGAGTGGTGTCTCTCAGTCCCTCTCTCTCAGGGAGATATCTGTACACTGAGTGGTGTCTCTCAGTCCCTCTCTCTCAGGGAGATATCTGTACACTGAGTGGTTTCTCTCAGTCCCTGTCTCTCAGGGAGATATCTGTACACTGAGTGGTGTCTCTCAGTCCCTGTCTCTCAGGGAGATATCTGTACACTGTGTGGTGTCTCTCAGTACCTCTCTCTCAGGGAGATATCTGTACACTGACTGGTGTCTCTCAGTCCCTGTCTCTCAGGGAGATATCTGTACACTGACTGGTGTCTCTCAGTCCCTCTCTCTCTCAGGGAGATATCTGTACACTGACTGGTGTCTCACAGTCCCTCTCTCTCAGAGAGATATCTGTACACTGACTGGTGTCTCTCAGTCCCTCTCTCTCAGGGAGATATACGTACACTGAGTGGTGTCTCTCAGTCCCTCTCTCTCAGGGAGATATCTGTACACTGACCGGTGTCTCTCAGTCCCTGTCTAACAGGGAGCTTTATGTACACTGAGTGGTGTCTCTCAGGGAGATATCTGTACACTGAGTGGTGTCTCTCAGTCCCTCTCTCTCAGGGAGATATCTGTACACTGACTGGTGTCTCTCAGCCCCTCTCTCTCAGGGAGATATCTGTACACTGAGTGGTTTCTCTCAGTCCCTCTCTCTCAGGGAGATATCTGTACACTGAGTGGTGTCTCTCAGTCCCTGTCTCTCAGGGAGATATCTGTACACTGACTGGTGTCTCTCAGTCCCTCTCTCTCAGGGAGGTATCTGTACACTGACTGGTGTCTCTCAGTCCCTGTCTCTCAGGGAGATATCTGTACACTGAGTGGTGTCTCTCAGTCCCTCTCTCTCAGGGAGATATCTGAACACTCAGTGGTGTCTCTCAGTCCCTCTCTCTCAGGGAGATATATGTACACTGACTGGTGCCTCTCAGTTCCTCTCTCTCAGGGAGGTATCTGTACACTGAGTGGTGTCTCTCAGTCCCTGTCTCTCAGGGAGATATATGTACACTGACTGGTGTCTCTCAGTCCCTCTCTCTCAGGGAGATATCTGTACACTGACTGGTGTCTCTCAGTCCCTCTCTCTCAGGGAGATATCTGTACACTGACTGGTGTCTCTCAGACCCTGTCTCTCAGGGAGATATCTGTACACTGAGTGGTGTCTCACAGCCCCTGTCTCTCAGGGAGATATCTGTACACTGACTGGTTTCTCTCAGTCCCTGTCTGTCAGGGAGATATCTATACACTGAGTGGTGTCTCTCAGTCCATCTCTCTCAGGGAGATATCTGTACACTGACTGGTGTCTCTCAGACCCTGTCTCTCAGGGAGATATCTGTACACTGAGTGGTGTCTCACAGTCCCTCTCTCTCAGGGAGATATCTGTACACTGACTGGTGTCTCTCAGTCCCTGTCTCTCAGGGAGATATCTGTACACTGACTGGTGTCTCTCAGTCCCTCTCTCTCAGGGAGATATCTGTACACTGAGTGGTGTCTCTCAGTCCCTGTCTCTCAGGGAGATATCTGTACACTGAGTGGTGTCTCACAGTCCCTCTCTCTCAGGGAGATATCTGTACACTGACTGGTGTCTCTCAGTCCCTCTCTCTCAGGGAGATATCTGTACACTGACTGGTGTCTCTCAGTCCCTCTCTCTCAGGGAGATATATGTACACTGACTGGTGTCTCTCAGTCCCTCTCTCTCAGGGAGGTATCTGTACACTGAGTGGTGTCTCTCAGTCCCTGTCTCTCAGGGAGATATAGGTACACTGACTGGTGTCTCTCAGTCCCTGTCTCTCAGGGAGATATCTGTACACTGAGTGGTGTCTCTCAGTCCCTCACTCTCAGGGAGATATCTGTACACTGACTGGTGTCTCTCAGTCCCTCTCTCTCAGGGAGATATATGTACACTGACTGGTGTCTCACAGTCCCTCTCTCTCAGGGAGACATCTGTACACTGACTGGTGTCTCTCAGTCCCTCTCTCTCAAGGAGATATCTGTACACTGAGTGGTGTCTCTCAGTCCCTGTCTCTCAGGGAGATATCTGTACACTGACCGGTGTCTCTCAGTCCCTGTCTCTCAGGGAGCTTTATGTACACTGAGTGGTGTCTCTCAGGGAGATATCTGTACACTGAGTGGTGTCTCTCAGTCCCTCTCTCTCAGGGAGATATCTGTACACTGACTGGTGTCTCACAGTCCCTCTCTCTCAGAGAGATATCTGTACACTGACTGGTGTCTCACAGTCCCTCTCTCTCAGGGAGATATCTGTACACTGACTGGGGTCTCTCAGTCCCTCTCTCTCAAGGAGATATCTGTACACTGAGTGGTGTCTCTCAGTCCCTGTCTCTCAGGGAGATATCTGTACACTGACCGGTGTCTCTCAGTCCCTGTCTCTCAGGGAGCTTTATGTACACTGAGTGGTGTCTCTCAGGGAGATATCTGTACACTGAGTGGTGTCTCTCAGTCCCTCTCTCTCAGGGAGATATCTGTACACTGACTAGTGTCTCTCAGCCCCTCTCTCTCAGGGAGATATCCGTGCACTGAGTGGTGTCTCACAGTCCCTCTCTCTCAGGGAGATATCTGTACACTGACTGGTGTCTCTCCGTCCCTGTCTCTCAGGGAGATATCTGTACACTGAGTGGTGTCTCTCAGTCCCTCTCTCTCAGGGAGATATCTGTACACTGAGTGGTGTCTCACAGTCCCTCTCTCTCAGGGAGATATCTGTACACTGAGCGGTGTCTCTCATTCCCTCTCTCTCAGAGAGATATCCGTACACTGACTGGTGTCTCTCAGTCCCTGTCTCTCAGGGAGGTATCTGTACACTGAGTGGTGTCTCTCAGTCCCTGTCTCTCAGGGAGATATACGTACACTGACTGGTGTCTCTCAGTCCCTGTCTCTCAGGGAGATATCTGTACACTGAGTGGTGTCTCTCAGTCCCTCTCTCTCAGGGAGATATATGTACACTGACTGGTGCCTCTCAGTCCCTCTCTCTCAGGGAGGTATCTGTACACTGAGCGGTTTCTCTCAGTCCCTGTCTCTCAGGGAGATATTTGTACACTGACTGGTGTCTCTCAGTCCCTCTCTCTCAGGGAGATATCTGTACACTGACTGGTGTCTCTCAGTCCCTGTCTCTCAGGGAGATATCTGTACACTGAGTGGTGTCTCACAGCCCTGTCTCTCAGGGAGATATCTGTACACTGACTGGTGTCTCTCAGTCCCTGTCTGTCAGGGAGATATCTATACACTGAGTGGTGTCTCTCAGTCCCTCTCTCTCAGGGAGATATCTGTACACTGACTGGTGTCTCTCAGTCCCTCTCTCTCAGGGAGATATCTGTACAATGAGTGGTGTCTCTCAGTCCCTGTCTCTCAGGGAGATATCTGTACAGTGAGTGGTGTCTCTCAGTCCCTCTCTCTCAGGGAGATATCTGTACTCTGACTGGTGTCTCTCAGTCCCTGTCTCTCAGGGAGATATATGTACACTGACTGGTGTCTCTCAGTCCCGCTCTCTCAGGGAGATATCTGTACACTGACTGGTGTCTCTCTGTCCCTGTCTCTCAGGGAGATATCTGTGCACTGAGTGGTGTCTCTCAGTCCCTGTCTCTCAGTGAGCTTTATGTACACTGAGTGGTGTCTCTCAGGGAGATATCTGTACACTGAGTGGTGTCTCTCAGTCCCTCTCTGTCAGGGAGATATCTGTACACTGACTGGTGTCTCTCAGCCCCTCTCTCTCAGGGAGATATCTGTGCACTGAGTGGTGTCTCACAGTCCCTCTCTCTCAGGGAGATATCTGTACACTGACTGGTGTCTCTCAGTCCCTGTCTCTCAGGGAGATATCTGTACACTGAGTGGTGTCTCTCAGTCCCTCTCTCTCAGGGAGATATCTGTACTCTGACTGGTGTCTCTCAGTCCCTGTCTCTGAGGGAGATATCTGTACACTGAGTGGTGTCTCTCAGTCCCTCTCTCTCAGGGAGATATCTGTACACTGACTGGTGTCTCTCAGTCCCTCTCTCTCAGGGAGATATCTGTACACTGAGTGGTGTCTCTCAGTCCCTCTCTCTCAGGGAGATATCTGTACACTGAGTGGTGTCTCTCAGTCCCTGTCTCTCAGGGAGATATATGTACACTGACTGGTGTCTCTCAGTCCCTCTCTCTCAGGGAGATATCTGTACACTGACTGGTGTCTCTCAGTCCCTCTCTCTCAGGGAGATATCTGTACACTGAGTGGTGTCTCACAGCCCCTGTCTCTCAGGGCGATAACTGTACACTGTCTGGTGTCTCTCAGTCCCTGTCTGTCAGGGAGATATCTATACACTGAGTGGTGTCTCTCAGTCCCTCTCTCTCAGGGAGATATCTGTACACTGACTGGTGTCTCTAAGTCCTTCTCTCTCAGGGAGATATCTGTACACTGACTGGTGTCTCTCAGTCCCTGTCTCTCAGGGAGCTTTATGTACACTGAGTGGTGTCTCTCAGTCCCTCTCTCTGGGAGATATCTGTACACTGACTGGTGTCTCTCAGTCCCTGTCTCTCAGGGAGATATCTGTACACTGAGTGGTGTCTCTCAGTCCCTCTCTCTCAGGGAGATATCTGTACACTGACTGGTGTCTCTCAGTCCCTGTCTCTCAGGGAGATATCTGTACACTGACTGGTTTCTCTCATTCCCTGTCTCTCAGGGAGATATCTGTACACTGAGTGGTGTCTCTCAGTCCCTCTCTCTCAAGGAGATATCTGAACACTGAGTGGTGTCTCTCAGTCCCTGTCTCTCAGGGAGATATATGTACACTGACTGGTGTCTCTCAGTCCCTCTCTCTCAGGGAGGTATCTGCACACTGACTGGTGTCTCTCAGTCCCTGTCTCTGAGAGAGATATCTGTACACTGACTGGTTTGGCTCAGTCCCTGTCTGTCAAGGAGATATCTATACACTGAGTGGTGTCTCTCAGTCCATCTCTCTCAGGGAGATATCTGTACACTGACTGGTGTCTCTCAGTCCATGTCTCTCAGGGAGATATCTCTACACTGAGTGGTGTCTCACAGTCCCTCTCTCTCAGGGAGATATATGTACACTGACTGGTGTCTCTCAGTCCCTGTCTCTCAGGGAGATATCTGTACACTGACTGGTGTCTCTCAGTCCCTCTCTCTCAGGGAGATATCTGTACACTGAGTGGTGTCTCACAGTCCCTCTCTCTCAGGGAGATATCTGTACACTGACTGGTGTCTCTCAGTCCCTCTCTCTCAGGGAGATATCTGTACACTGACTGGTGTCTCTCAGTCCCTGTCTCTCAGGGAGACATCTGTACACTGAGTGGTGTCTCTCAGTCCCTCTCTCTCAGGGAGATATCTGAACACTGAGTGGTGTCTCTCAGTCCCTCTCTCTCAGGGAGGTATCTGTACACTGAGTGGTGTCTCTCAGTCCCTGTCTCTCAGGGAGATATACGTACACTGACTGGTGTCTCTCAGTCCCTGTCTCTCAGGGAGATATTTGTACACTGACTGGTGTCTCACAGTCCCTCTCTCTCAGGGAGATATCTGTACACTGACTGGTGTCTCTCAGTCCCTGTCTCTCAGGGAGATATCTGTACACTGACTGGTGTCTCTCAGTCCCTCTCTCTCAGGGAGATATCTGTACACTGAGTGGTGTCTCTCAGTCCCTGTCTCTCAGGGAGATATCTGTACACTGAGTGGTGTCTCACAGTCCCTCTCTCTCAGGGAGATATCTGTACACTGACTGGTGTCTCTCAGTCCATGTCTCTCAGGGAGATATCTGTACACTGAGTGGTGTCTCACAGTCCCTCTCTCTCAGGGAGATATCTGTACACTGACTGGTGTCTCTCAGTCCCTCTCTCTCAGGGAGATATCTGTACACTGACTGGTGTCTCTCAGTCCCTCTCTCTCAGGGAGATATCTGTACACTGAGTGGTGTCTCTCAATCCCTGTCTCTCAGGGAGATATCTGTACACTGAGTGGTGTCTCTCAGTCCCTGTCTCTCAGGGAGATATACGTACACTGACTGGTGTCTCTCAGTCCCTGTCTCTCAGGGAGATATCTGTACACTGAGTGGTGTCTCTCAGTCCCTGTCTCACAGGGAGATATATGTACACTGACTGGTGTCTCTCAGTCCCTGTCTCTCAGGGAGGTACACGTACACTGAGTGGTGTCTCTCAGTCCCTCTCTCTCAGGGAGATATCTGAACACTGAGTGGTGTCTCTCAGTCCCTCTCTCTCAGGGAGATATATGTACACTGACTGGTGCCTCTCAGTCCCTCTCTCTCAGGGAGGTATCTGTACACTGAGCGGTGTCTCTCAGTCCCTGTCTCTCAGGGAGATATTTGTACACTGACTGGTGTCTCACAGTCCCTCTCTCTCAGGGAGATATCTGTACACTGACTGGTGTCTCTCAGTCCCTGTCTCTCAGGGAGATATCTGTACACTGACTGGTGTCTCTGAGTCCCTCTCTCTCAGGGAGATATCTGTACACTGACTGGTGTCTCTCAGTCCCTCTCTCTCAGGGAGGTATCTGTACACTGAGTGGTGTCTCTCAGTCCCTGTCTCTCAGGGAGATATCTGTACACTGAGTGGTGTCTCTCAGTCCCTGTCTCTCAGTGAGCTTTATGTACACTGAGTGGTGTCTCTCAGGGAGATATCTGTACACTGAGTGGTGTCTCTCAGTCCCTCTCTGTCAGGGAGATATCTGTACACTGACTGGTGTCTCTCAGCCCCTCTCTCTCAGGGAGATATCTGTGCACTGAGTGGTGTCTCACAGTCCCTCTCTCTCAGGGAGATATCTGTACACTGACTGGTGTCTCTCAGTCCCTGTCTCTCAGGGAGATATCTGTACACTGAGTGGTGTCTCTCAGTCCCTCTCTCTCAGGGAGATATCTGTACACTGACTGGTGTCTCTCAGTCCCTGTCTCTCAGGGAGATATCTGTACACTGACTGGTGTCTCTCAGTCCCTGTCTCTCAGGGAGATATCTGTACACTGAGTGGTGTCTCTCAGTCCCTCTCTCTCAAGGAGATATCTGAACACTGAGTGGTGTCTCTCAGTCCCTGTCTCTCAGGGAGATATATGTACACTGACTGGTGTCTCTCAGTCCCTCTCTCTCAGGGAGGTATCTGCACACTGACTGGTGTCTCTCAGTCCCTGTCTCTCAGGGAGATATCTGTACACTGACTGGTTTCTCTCAGTCCCTGTCTGTCAGGGAGATATCTATACACTGAGTGGTGTCTCTCAGTCCATCTCTCTCAGGGAGATATCTGTACACTGACTGGTGTCTCTCAGTCCATGTCTCTCAGGGAGATATCTCTACACTGAGTGGTGTCTCACAGTCCCTCTCTCTCAGGGAGATATATGTACACTGACTGGTGTCTCTCAGTCCCTGTCTCTCAGGGAGATATCTGTACACTGACTGGTGTCTCTCAGTCCCTCTCTCTCAGGGAGATATCTGTACACTGAGTGGTGTCTCTCAGTCCCTGTCTCTCAGGGAGATATCTGTACACTGAGTGGTGTCTCACAGTCCCTCTCTCTCAGGGAGATATCTGTACACTGACTGGTGTCTCTCAGTCCCTCTCTCTCAGGGAGATATCTGTACACTGACTGGTGTCTCTCAGTCCCTCTCTCTCAGGGAGATATATGTACACTGACTGGGGTCTCTCAGTCCCTCTCTCTCAGGGAGGTATCTGTACACTGAGTGGTGTCTCTCAGTCCCTGTCTCTCAGGGAGATATACGTACACTGACTGGTGTCTCTCAGTCCCTGTCTCTCAGGGAGATATCTGTACACTGAGTGGTGTCTCTCAGTCCCTCTCTCTCAGGGAGATATATGTACACTGACTGGTGTCTCTCAGTCCCTCTCTCTCAGGGAGGTATCTGTACACTGAGTGGTGTCTCTCATTCCCTGTCTCTCAGGGAGATATATGTACACTGACTGGTGTCTCTCAGTCCCTGTCTCTCAGGGAGATATCTGTACACTGAGTGGTGTCTCTCAGTCCCTCTCTCTCAGGGAGATATCTGAACACTGAGTGGTGTCTCTCAGTCCCTCTCTCTCAGGGAGATATATGTACACTGACTGGTGTCTCTCAGTCCCTCTCTCTCAGGGAGATATCTGTACACTGAGTGGTGTCTCACAGCCCCTGTCTCTCTGGGAGATATCTGTACACTGACTGGTTTCTCTCAGTCCCTGTCTGTCAGGGAGATATCTATACACTGAGTGGTGTCTCTCAGTCCATCTCTCTCAGGGAGATATCTGTACACTGACTGGTGTCTCACAGTCCCTCTCTCTCAGGGAGATATCTGTACACTGACTGGTGTCTCTCAGTCCCTGTCTCTCAGGGAGATATCTGTACACTGACTGGTGTCTCTCAGTCCCTCTCTCTCAGGGAGATATCTGTACACTGAGTGGTGTCTCTCAGTCCCTGTCTCTCAGGGAGATATCTGTACACTGAGTGGTGTCTCACAGTCCCTCTCTCTCAGGGAGATATCTGTACACTGACTGGTGTCTCTCAGTCCCTGTCTCTCAGGGAGATATACGTACACTGACTGGGGTCTCTCAGTCCCTGTCTCTCAGGGAGATATCTGTACACTGACTGGTGTCTCTCAGTCCCTCTCTCTCAGGGAGATATATGTACACTGACTGGTGTCTCTCAGTCCCTGTCTCTCAGGGAGGTATACGTACACTGAGTGGTGTCTCTCAGTCCCTCTCTCTCAGGGAGATATCTGAACACTGAGTGGTGTCTCTCAGTCCCTCTCTCTCAGGGAGATATATGTACACTGACTGGTGCCTCTCAGTCCCTCTCTCTCAGGGAGGTATCTGTACACTGAGCGGTGTCTCTCAGTCCCTGTCTCTCAGGGAGATATTTGTACACTGACTGGTGTCTCACAGTCCCTCTCTCTCAGGGAGATATCTGTACACTGACTGGTGTCTCTCAGTCCCTGTCTCTCAGGGAGATATCTGGACACTGACTGGTGTCTCTCAGTCCCTCTCTCTCAGGGAGATATCTGTACACTGACTGGTGTCTCTCAGTCCCTCTCTCTCAGGGAGATATCTGTACACTGAGTGGTGTCTCTCAGTCCCTGTCTCCCAGGGAGATATCTGGACACTGAGTGGTGTCTCACAGTCCCTCTCTCTCAGGGAGATATCTGTACACTGAGTGGTGTCTCTCAGTCCCTGTCTCTCAGGGAGATATACGTACACTGACTGGTGTCTCTCAGTCCCTGTCTCTCAGGGAGATATTTGTACACTGACTGGTGTCTCTCAGTCCCTCTCTCTCAGGGAGATATCTGTACACTGACTGGTGTCTCTCAGTCCCTGTCTCTCAGGGAGATATCTGTACACTGAGTGGTGTCTCACAGCCCTGTCTCTCAGGGAGATATCTGTACACTGACTGGTGTCTCTCAGTCCCTCTCTCTCAGGGAGATATATGTACACTGACTGGTGTCTCTCAGTCCCTCTCTCTCAGGGAGGTATCTGTACACTGAGTGGTGTCTCTCAGTCCCTGTCTCTGAGGGAGATATATGTACACTGACTGGTGTCTCTCAGTCCCTGTCACTCAGGGAGATATCTGGACAGTGAGTGGTGTCTCTCAGTCCCTCTCTCACAGGGAGATATCTCTACTCTGACTGGTGTCTCAGTCCCTGTCTCTCAGGGAGATATCTGTACACTGAGTGGTGTCTCTCAGTCCCTCTCTCTCAGGGAGATATCTGTACACTGACTGGTGTCTCTCAGTCCCTCTCTCTCAGGGAGGTAACTGTACACTGAGTGGTGTCTCTCAGTCCCTGTCTCTCAGGGAGATATCTGTACACTGGCTGGTGTCTCTCAGTCCCTGTCTCTCAGGGAGATATCTGTACACTGAGTGGTGTCTCTCAGGGAGATATCTGTACACTGAGTGGTGTCTCTCAGGGAGATATCTGTACACTGAGTGGTGTCTCTCAGGGAGATATCTGTACACTGAGTGGTGTCTCTCAGTCCCTCTCTCTCAGGGAGGTATCTGTACACTGAGTGGTGTCTCTCAGTCCCTGTCTCTCAGGGAGATATATGTACACTGACTGGTGTCTCTCAGTCCCTGTCTCTCAGGGAGATATCTGTACACTGAGTGGTGTCTCTCAGTCCCTCTCTCTCAGGGAGATATCTGTACACTGACTGGTGTCTCTCAGTCCCTGTCTCTCAGGGAGATATCTGTACAGTGAGGGGTGTCTCACAGTCCCTCTCTCTCAGGGAGATATCTGTACACTGACTGGTGTCTCTCAGTCCCTCTCTCTCAGGGAGATATCTGTACACTGACTGGTGTCTCTCAGTCCCTCTCTCTCAGGTAGATATATGTACACTGACTGGTGTCTCTCAGTCCCTCTCTCTCAGGGAGGTATCTGTACACTGACTGGTGTCTCTCAGTCCCTCTCTCTCAGGGAGATATCTGTACACTGAGTGGTGTCTCTCAGTCCCTCTCTCTCAGGGAGATATCTGAACACTGAGTGGTGTCTCTCAGTCCCTCTCTCTCAGGGAGATATACGTACACAGACTGGTGCCTCTCAGTCCCTCTCTCTCAGGGAGGTATCTGTACACTGAGCGGTGTCTCTCAGTCCCTGTCTCTCAGGGAGATATTTGTACACTGACTGGTGTCTCACAGTCCCTCTCTCTCAGGGAGATATCTGTACACTGAGTGGTGTCTCTCAGTCCCTGTCTCTCAGGGAGATATCTGTACACTGAGTGGTGTCTCACAGTCCCTCTCTCTCAGGGAGATATCTGTACACTGACTGGTGTCTCTCAGTCCCTCTCTCTCAGGGACATATCTGTACACTGACTGGTGTCTCTCAGTCCCTCTCTCTCAGGGAGATATATGTACAGAGACTGGTGTCTCTCAGTCCCTCTCTCTCAGGGAGGTATCTGTACACTGAGTGGTGTCTCTCAGTCCCTGTCTCTCAGGGAGATATACGTACACTGACTGGTGTCTCTCAGTCCCTGTCTCTCAGGGAGATATCTGTACACTGAGTGGTGTCTCTCAGTCCCTCTCTCTCAGGGAGATATATGTACACTGACTGGTGTCTCTCAGTCCCTCTCTCTCAGGGAGGTATGTACACTGAGTGGTGTCTCTCATTCCCTGTCTCTCAGGGAGAGAAATGTACACTGACTGGTGTCTCTCAGTCCCTGTCTCTCAGGGAGATATCTGTACACTGAGTGGTGTCTCTCAGTCCCTCTCTCTCAGGGAGATATCTGTACACTGACTGGTGTCTCACAGTCCCTCTCTCTCAGAGAGATATCTGTACACTGACTGGTGTCTCTCAGTCCCTCTCTCTCAGGGAGATATCTGTACACTGAGTGGTGTCTCTCAGTCCCTCTCTCTCAGGGAGATATCTGTACACTGAGTGCTGTCTCTCAGTCCCTGTCTCTCAGAGAGATATATGTACACTGACTGGTGTCTCTCAGTCCCGCTCTCTCAGGGAGATATCTGTACACTGAGTGGTGTCTCTCAGTCCCTCTCTCTCAGGGAGATATCTGTACTCTGACTGGTGTCTCTCAGTCCCTGTCTCTGAGGGAGATATCTGTACACTGAGTGGTGTCTCTCAGTCCCTCTCTCTCAGGGAGATATCTGTACACTGACTGGTGTCTCTCAGTCCCTCTCTCTCAGGGAGATATCTGTACACTGAGTGGTGTCTCTCAGTCCCTCTCTCTCAGGGAGATATCTGTACACTGACTGGTGTCTCTCAGTCCCTCTCTCTCAGGGAGATATCTGTACACTGAGTGGTGTCTCACAGCCCCTGTCTCTCAGGGCGATATCTGTACACTGTCTGGTGTCTCTCAGTCCCTGTCTGTCAGGGAGATATCTATACACTGAGTGGTGTCTCTCAGTCCCTCTCTCTCAGGGAGATATCTGTACACTGACTGGTGTCTCAAAGTCCTTCTCTCTCAGGGAGATATCTGTACACTGACTGGTGTCTCTCAGTCCCTGTCTCTCAGGGAGCTTTATGTACACTGAGTGGTGTCTCTCAGGGAGATATCTGTACACTGACTGGTGTCTCTCAGTCCCTGTCTCTCAGGGAGATTTATGTACACTGAGTGGTGTCTCTCAGTCCCTCTCTCTCAGGGAGATATCTGTACACTGACTGGTGTCTCTCAGTCCCTGTCTCTCAGGGAGATATCTGTACACTGAGTGGTGTCTCTCAGTCCCTCTCTCTCAGGGAGATATCTGTACACTGACTGGTGTCTCTCAGTCCCTCTCTCTCAGGGAGATATCTGTACACTGAGTGGTGTCTCTCAGTCCCTCTCTCTCAAGGAGATATCTGAACACTGAGTGGTGTCTCTCAGTCCCTGTCTCTCAGGGAGATATCTGTACAATGAGTGGTGTCTCTCAGTCCCTGTCTCTCAGGGAGATATCTGTACAGTGAGTGGTGTCTCTCAGTCCCTCTCTCTCAGGGAGATATCTGTACTCTGACTGGTGTCTCTCAGTCCCTGTCTCTCAGGGAGATATCTGTACACTGACTGGTGTCTCTCAGTCCCTCTCTCTCAGGGAGGTATCTGTACACTGAGTGGTGTCTCTCAGTCCCTGTCTCTCAGGGAGATATCTGTACACTGACTGGTGTCTCTCAGTCCCTGTCTCTCAGTGAGCTTTATGTACACTGAGTGGTGTCTCTCAGGGAGATATCTGTGCACTGAGTGGTGTCTCTCAGTCCCTGTCTCTCAGGGAGATATCTGTACACTGAGTGGTGTCTCTCAGTCCCTCTCTCTCAGGCAGATATCTGTACACTGACTGGTGTCTCTCAGTCCCTGTCTCTCAGGGAGATATCTGTACACTGACTGGTGTCTCTCAGTCCCTGTCTCTCAGTGAGCTTTATGTACACTGAGTGGTGTCTCTCAGGGAGATATCTGTACACTGAGTGGTGTCTCTCAGTCCCTCTCTCTCAGGGAGATATCTGTACACTGACTGGTGTCTCTCAGCCCCTCTCTCTCAGGGAGATATCTGTGCACTGAGTGGTGTCTCTCAGGGAGATATCTGTACACTGAGTGGTGTCTCTCAGTCCCTCTCTCTCAGGGAGGTATCTGTACACTGAGTGGTGTCTCTCAGTCCCTGTCTCTCAGGGAGATATATGTGCACTGACTGGTGTCTCTCAGTCCCTCTCTCTCAGGGAGGTATCTGTACACTGACTGGTGTCTCTCAGTCCCTGTCTCTCAGGGAGATATCTGTACACTGAGTGGTGTCTCTCAGTCCCTCTCTCTCAGGGAGATATCTGTACACTGACTGGTGTCTCTCAGTCCCTCTCTCTCAGGGAGATATATGTACACTGACTGGTGTCTCTCAGTCCCTCTCTCTCAGGGAGGTATCTGTACACTGAGTGGTGTCTCTCAGTCCCTGTCTCTCAGGGAGATATATGTACACTGACTGGTGTCTCTCAGTCCCTGTCTCTCAGGGAGATATCTGTACACTGACTGGTGTCTCTCAGTCCCTCTCTCTCAAGGAGATATATGTACACTGACTGGTGTCTCTCAGTCCCTCTCTCTCAGGGAGGTATGTGTACACTGAGTGGTGTCTCTCATTCCCTGTCTCTCAGGGAGATATATGTACACTGACTGGTGTCTCTCAGTCCCTGTCTCTCAGGGAGATATCTGTACACTGAGTGGTGTCTCTCAGTCCCTCTCTCTCAGGGAGATATCTGTACACTGACTGGTGTCTCACAGTCCCTCTCTCTCAGAGAGATATCTGTACACAGAGTGGTGTCTCTCAGTCCCTCTCTCTCAGGGAGATATCTGTACACTGAGTGGTGTCTCTCAGTCCCTCTCTCTCAGGGAGATATCTGTACACTGAGTGGTGTCTCTCAGTCCCTGGCTCTCAGGGAGATATATGTACACTGACTGGTGTCTCTCAGTCCCTCTCTCTCAGGGAGGTATCTGTACACTGAGTGGTGTCTCTCAGTCCCTGTCTCTCAGGGAGATATATGTACACTGACTGGTGTCTCTCAGTCCCTGTCTCTCAGGGAGATATCTGTACACTGACTGGTGTCTCTCAGTCCCTCTCTCTCAAGGAGATATATGTACACTGACTGGTGTCTCTCAGTCCCTCTCTCTCAGGGAGGTATGTGTACACTGAGTGGTGTCTCTCATTCCCTGTCTCTCAGGGAGATATATGTACACTGACTGGTGTCTCTCAGTCCCTGTCTCTCAGGGAGATATCTGTACACTGAGTGGTGTCTCTCAGTCCCTCTCTCTCAGGGAGATATCTGTACACTGACTGGTGTCTCACAGTCCCTCTCTCTCAGAGAGATATCTGTACACTGAGTGGTGTCTCTCAGTCCCTCTCTCTCAGGGAGATATCTGTACACTGAGTGGTGTCTCTCAGTCCCTCTCTCTCAGGGAGATATCTGTACACTGACTGGTGTCTCTCAGTCCCTGTCTCTCAGGGAGATATATGTACACTGACTGGTGTCTCTCAGTCCCTGCCTCTCATGGAGATATCTGTACACTGAGTGGTGTCTCTCAGTCCCTCTCTCTCAGGGAGATATCTGTACAATGAGTGGTGTCTCTCAGTCCCTGTCTCTCAGGGAGATATCTGTACAGTGAGTGGTGTCTCTCAGTCCCTCTCTCTCAGGGAGATATCTGTACTCTGACTGGTGTCTCTCAGTCCCTCTCTCTCAGGGAGGTATCTGTACACTGAGTGGTGTCTCTCAGTCCCTGTCTCTCAGGGAGATATATGTACAGTGAGTGGTGTCTCTCAGTCCCTCTCTCTCAGGGAGATATCTGTACTCTGACTGGTGTCTCTCAGTCCCTGTCTCTCAGGGAGATATCTGTCCACTGAGTGGTGTCTCTCAGTCCCTCTCTCTCAGGGAGATATCTGTACACTGACTGGTGTCTCTCAGTCCCTGTCTCTCAGGGAGGTATCTGTACACTGAGTGGTGTCTCTCAGTCCCTGTCTCTCAGGGAGATATCTGTACACTGACTGGTGTCTCTCAGTCCCTGTCTCTCAGTGAGCTTTATGTACACTGAGTGGTGTCTCTCAGGGAGATATCTGTACACTGAGTGGTGTCTCTCAGTCCCTCTCTCTCAGGGAGATATCTGTACACTGAGTGGTGTCTCTCAGTCCCTGTCTCTCAGGGAGATATCTGTACACTGACTGGTGTCTCTCAGTCCCTCTCTCTCAGGGAGATATCTGTACACTGACTGGTGTCTCTCAGTCCCTCTCTCTCAGGGAGATATCTGTACACTGAGTGGTGTCTCACAGCCCCTGTCTCTCAGGGCGATATCTGTACACTGTCTGGTGTCTCAGTCCCTGTCTGTCAGGGAGATATCTATACACTGAGTGGTGTCTCTCAGTCCCTCTCTCTCAGGGGGATATCTGTACACTGACTGGTGTCTCAAAGTCCCTCTCTCTCAGGGAGATATCTGTACACTGACTGGTGTCTCTCAGTCCCTGTCTCTCAGGGAGCTTTATGTACACTGAGTGGTGTCTCTCAGGGAGATATCTGTACACTGACTGGTGTCTCTCAGTCCCTGGCTCTCAGGGAGCTTTATGTACACTGAGTGGTGTCTCTCAGTCCCTCTCTCTCAGGGAGATATCTGTACACTTACTGGTGTCTCTCAGTCCCTGTCTCTCAGGGAGATATCTGTACACTGAGTGGTGTCTCACAGTCCCTCTCTCTCAGGGAGATATCTGTACACTGACTGGTGTCTCTCAGTCCCTCTCTCTCAGGGAGGTATCTGTACACTGAGTGGTGTCTCTCAGACCCTGTCTCTCAGGGAGATATTTGTACACTGACTGGTGTCTCTCAGTCCCTCTCGCTCAGGGAGATATCTGTACACTGACTGGTGTCTCTCAGTCCCTCTCTCTCAGGGAGATATCTGTACACTGAGTGGTGTCTCACAGCCCCTCTCTCTCAGGGAGATATCTGTACACTGACTGGTGTCTCTCAGTCCCTGTCTCTCAGGGAGATATCTGTACACTGAGTGGTGTCTCTCAGTCCCTCTCTCTCAGGGAGATATCTGAACACTGAGTGGTGTCTCTCAGTCCCTGTCTCTCAGGGAGATATATGTACACTGACTGGTGTCTCTCAGTCCCTGTCTATCAGGGAGATATCTGTACACTGAGTGGTGTCTCTCAGTTCCTGTCTCTCAGGGAGATATCTGTACACTGAATGGTGTCTCTCAGTCCCTCTCTCTCAGGGAGATATCTGTACACTGACTGGTGTCTCTCAGTCCCTGTCTCTCAGGGAGATATCTGTACACTGAGTGGTGTCTCTCAGTCCCTCTCTCTCAGGGAGATATCTGTACACTGACTGGTGTCTCTCAGTCCCTCTCTCTCAGGGAGATATCTGTACACTGACTGGTGTCTCACAGCCCCTGTCTCTCAGGGAGATATCTGTACACTGACTGGTGTCTCTCAGTCCCTGTCTCTCAGGGAGATATCTGTACACTGAGTGGTGTCTCTCAGTCCCTCTCTCTCAGGGAGATATCTGTACACTGACTGGTGTCTCTCAGTCCCTGTCTCTCAGGGAGATATCTGTACACTGAGTGGTGTCTCACAGTCCCTCTCTCTCAGGGAGATATCTGTACACTGACTGGTGTCTCTCAGTCCCTCTCTCTCAGGGAGATATCTGTACACTGACTGGTGTCTCTCAGTCCCTCTCTCTCAGGGAGATATATGTACACTGACTGGTGTCTCTCAGTCCCTCTCTCTCAGGGAGGTATCTGTACACTGAGTGGTGTCTCTCAGTCCCTGTCTCTCAGGGAGATATATGTACACTGACTGGTGTCTCTCAGTCCCTGTCTCTCAGGGAGATATCTGTACACTGAGTGGTGTCTCTCAGTCCCTCTCTCTCAGGGAGATATATGTACACTGACTGGTGTCTCTCAGTCCCTCACTCTCAGGGAGGTATCTGTGCACTGAGTGGTGTCTCTCATTCCCTGTCTCTCAGGGAGATATATGTACACTGACTGGTGTCTCTCAGTCCCTGTCTCTCAGGGAGATATCTGTACACTGAGTGGTGTCTCTCAGTCCCTCTCTCTCAGGGAGATATCTGTACACTGACTGGTGTCTCACAGTCCCTCTCTCTCAGGGAGATATCTGTACACTGACTGGTGTCTCTCAGTCCCTGTCTCTCAGTGAGCTTTATGTACACTGAGTGGTGTCTCTCAGGGAGATATCTGTACACTGAGTGGTGTCTCTCAGTCCCTCTCTCTCAAGGAGATATCTGTACACTGACTGGTGTCTCTCAGTCCCTCTCTCTCAGGGAGATATCTGTACACTGACTGGTGTCTCTCAGTCCCTCGCTCTCAGGGAGATATCTGTACACTGAGTGGTGTCTCACAGCCCCTGTCTCTCAGGGCGATATCTGTACACTGTCTGGTGTCTCAGTCCCTGTCTGTCAGGGAGATATCTATACACTGAGTGGTGTCTCTCAGTCCCTCTCTCTCAGGGAGATATCTGTACACTGACTGGTGTCTCAAAGTCCCTCTCTCTCAGGGAGATATCTGTACACTGACTGGTGTCTCTCAGTCCCTGTCTCTCAGGGAGCTTTATGTACACTGAGTGGTGTCTCTCAGGGAGATATCTGTACACTGACTGGTGTCTCTCAGTCCCTGGCTCTCAGGGAGCTTTATGTACACTGAGTGGTGTCTCTCAGTCCCTCTCTCTCAGGGAGATATCTGTACACTTACTGGTGTCTCTCAGTCCCTGTCTCTCAGGGAGATATCTGTACACTGAGTGGTGTCTCACAGTCCCTCTCTCTCAGGGAGATATCTGTACACTGACTGGTGTCTCTCAGTCCCTCTCTCTCAGGGAGGTATCTGTACACTGAGTGGTGTCTCTCAGACCGTGTCTCTCAGGGAGATATTTGTACACTGACTGGTGTCTCTCAGTCCCTCTCTCTCAGGGAGATATCTGTACACTGACTGGTGTCTCTCAGTCCCTCTCTCTCAGGGAGATATCTGTACACTGAGTGGTGTCTCACAGCCCCTGTCTCTCAGGGAGATATCTGTACACTGACTGGTGTCTCTCAGTCCCTGTCTCTCAGGGAGATATCCGTACACTGAGTGGTGTCTCTCAGTCCCTCTCTCTCAGGGAGATATCTGAACACTGAGTGGTGTCTCTCAGTCCCTGTCTCTCAGGGAGATATATGTACACTGACTGGTGTCTCACAGTCCCTCTCTCTCAGGGAGATATCTGTACACTGACTGGTGTCTCTCAGTCCCTCTCTCTCAGGGAGGTATCTGTACACTGAGTGGTGTCTCTCAGACCCTGTCTCTCAGGGAGATATTTGTACACTGACTGGTGTCTCTCAGTCCCTCTCGCTCAGGGAGATATCTGTACACTGACTGGTGTCTCTCAGTCCCTCTCTCTCAGGGAGATATCTGTACACTGAGTGGTGTCTCACAGCCCCTCTCTCTCAGGGAGATATCTGTACACTGACTGGTGTCTCTCAGTCCCTGTCTCTCAGGGAGATATCTGTACACTGAGTGGTGTCTCTCAGTCCCTCTCTCTCAGGGAGATATCTGAACACTGAGTGGTGTCTCTCAGTCCCTGTCTCTCAGGGAGATATATGTACACTGACTGGTGTCTCTCAGTCCCTGTCTATCAGGGAGATATCTGTACACTGAGTGGTGTCTCTCAGTCCCTCTCTCTCAGGGAGATATCTGTACACTGACTGGTGTCTCTCAGTCCCTCTCTCTCAGGGAGGTATCTGTACACTGAGTGGTGTCTCTCAGTCCCTGTCTCTCAGGGAGATATCTGTACACTGACTGGTGTCTCTCAGTCCCTGTCTCTCAGTGAGCTTTATGTACACTGAGTGGTGTCTCTCAGGGAGATATCTGTGCACTGAGTGGTGTCTCTCAGTCCCTGTCTCTCAGGGAGATATCTGTACACTGAGTGGTGTCTCTCAGTCCCTCTCTCTCAGGCAGATATCTGTACACTGACTGGTGTCTCTCAGTCCCTGTCTCTCAGGGAGATATCTGTACACTGACTGGTGTCTCTCAGTCCCTGTCTCTCAGTGAGCTTTATGTACACTGAGTGGTGTCTCTCAGGGAGATATCTGTACACTGAGTGGTGTCTCTCAGTCCCTCTCTCTCAGGGAGATATCTGTACACTGACTGGTGTCTCTCAGCCCCTCTCTCTCAGGGAGATATCTGTGCACTGAGTGGTGTCTCTCAGGGAGATATCTGTACACTGAGTGGTGTCTCTCAGTCCCTCTCTCTCAGGGAGGTATCTGTACACTGAGTGGTGTCTCTCAGTCCCTGTCTCTCAGGGAGATATATGTGCACTGACTGGTGTCTCTCAGTCCCTCTCTCTCAGGGAGGTATCTGTACACTGACTGGTGTCTCTCAGTCCCTGTCTCTCAGGGAGATATCTGTACACTGAGTGGTGTCTCTCAGTCCCTCTCTCTCAGGGAGATATCTGTACACTGACTGGTGTCTCTCAGTCCCTCTCTCTCAGGGAGATATATGTACACTGACTGGTGTCTCTCAGTCCCTCTCTCTCAGGGAGGTATCTGTACACTGAGTGGTGTCTCTCAGTCCCTGTCTCTCAGGGAGATATATGTACACTGACTGGTGTCTCTCAGTCCCTGTCTCTCAGGGAGATATCTGTACACTGACTGGTGTCTCTCAGTCCCTCTCTCTCAAGGAGATATATGTACACTGACTGGTGTCTCTCAGTCCCTCTCTCTCAGGGAGGTATGTGTACACTGAGTGGTGTCTCTCATTCCCTGTCTCTCAGGGAGATATATGTACACTGACTGGTGTCTCTCAGTCCCTGTCTCTCAGGGAGATATCTGTACACTGAGTGGTGTCTCTCAGTCCCTCTCTCTCAGGGAGATATCTGTACACTGACTGGTGTCTCACAGTCCCTCTCTCTCAGAGAGATATCTGTACACAGAGTGGTGTCTCTCAGTCCCTCTCTCTCAGGGAGATATCTGTACACTGAGTGGTGTCTCTCAGTCCCTCTCTCTCAGGGAGATATCTGTACACTGAGTGGTGTCTCTCAGTCCCTGGCTCTCAGGGAGATATATGTACACTGACTGGTGTCTCTCAGTCCCTCTCTCTCAGGGAGGTATCTGTACACTGAGTGGTGTCTCTCAGTCCCTGTCTCTCAGGGAGATATATGTACACTGACTGGTGTCTCTCAGTCCCTGTCTCTCAGGGAGATATCTGTACACTGACTGGTGTCTCTCAGTCCCTCTCTCTCAAGGAGATATATGTACACTGACTGGTGTCTCTCAGTCCCTCTCTCTCAGGGAGGTATGTGTACACTGAGTGGTGTCTCTCATTCCCTGTCTCTCAGGGAGATATATGTACACTGACTGGTGTCTCTCAGTCCCTGTCTCTCAGGGAGATATCTGTACACTGAGTGGTGTCTCTCAGTCCCTCTCTCTCAGGGAGATATCTGTACACTGACTGGTGTCTCACAGTCCCTCTCTCTCAGAGAGATATCTGTACACTGAGTGGTGTCTCTCAGTCCCTCTCTCTCAGGGAGATATCTGTACACTGAGTGGTGTCTCTCAGTCCCTCTCTCTCAGGGAGATATCTGTACACTGACTGGTGTCTCTCAGTCCCTGTCTCTCAGGGAGATATATGTACACTGACTGGTGTCTCTCAGTCCCTGCCTCTCATGGAGATATCTGTACACTGAGTGGTGTCTCTCAGTCCCTCTCTCTCAGGGAGATATCTGTACAATGAGTGGTGTCTCTCAGTCCCTGTCTCTCAGGGAGATATCTGTACAGTGAGTGGTGTCTCTCAGTCCCTCTCTCTCAGGGAGATATCTGTACTCTGACTGGTGTCTCTCAGTCCCTCTCTCTCAGGGAGGTATCTGTACACTGAGTGGTGTCTCTCAGTCCCTGTCTCTCAGGGAGATATATGTACAGTGAGTGGTGTCTCTCAGTCCCTCTCTCTCAGGGAGATATCTGTACTCTGACTGGTGTCTCTCAGTCCCTGTCTCTCAGGGAGATATCTGTCCACTGAGTGGTGTCTCTCAGTCCCTCTCTCTCAGGGAGATATCTGTACACTGACTGGTGTCTCTCAGTCCCTGTCTCTCAGGGAGGTATCTGTACACTGAGTGGTGTCTCTCAGTCCCTGTCTCTCAGGGAGATATCTGTACACTGACTGGTGTCTCTCAGTCCCTGTCTCTCAGTGAGCTTTATGTACACTGAGTGGTGTCTCTCAGGGAGATATCTGTACACTGAGTGGTGTCTCTCAGTCCCTCTCTCTCAGGGAGATATCTGTACACTGAGTGGTGTCTCTCAGTCCCTGTCTCTCAGGGAGATATCTGTACACTGACTGGTGTCTCTCAGTCCCTCTCTCTCAGGGAGATATCTGTACACTGACTGGTGTCTCTCAGTCCCTCTCTCTCAGGGAGATATCTGTACACTGAGTGGTGTCTCACAGCCCCTGTCTCTCAGGGCGATATCTGTACACTGTCTGGTGTCTCAGTCCCTGTCTGTCAGGGAGATATCTATACACTGAGTGGTGTCTCTCAGTCCCTCTCTCTCAGGGGGATATCTGTACACTGACTGGTGTCTCAAAGTCCCTCTCTCTCAGGGAGATATCTGTACACTGACTGGTGTCTCTCAGTCCCTGTCTCTCAGGGAGCTTTATGTACACTGAGTGGTGTCTCTCAGGGAGATATCTGTACACTGACTGGTGTCTCTCAGTCCCTGGCTCTCAGGGAGCTTTATGTACACTGAGTGGTGTCTCTCAGTCCCTCTCTCTCAGGGAGATATCTGTACACTTACTGGTGTCTCTCAGTCCCTGTCTCTCAGGGAGATATCTGTACACTGAGTGGTGTCTCACAGTCCCTCTCTCTCAGGGAGATATCTGTACACTGACTGGTGTCTCTCAGTCCCTCTCTCTCAGGGAGGTATCTGTACACTGAGTGGTGTCTCTCAGACCCTGTCTCTCAGGGAGATATTTGTACACTGACTGGTGTCTCTCAGTCCCTCTCGCTCAGGGAGATATCTGTACACTGACTGGTGTCTCTCAGTCCCTCTCTCTCAGGGAGATATCTGTACACTGAGTGGTGTCTCACAGCCCCTCTCTCTCAGGGAGATATCTGTACACTGACTGGTGTCTCTCAGTCCCTGTCTCTCAGGGAGATATCTGTACACTGAGTGGTGTCTCTCAGTCCCTCTCTCTCAGGGAGATATCTGAACACTGAGTGGTGTCTCTCAGTCCCTGTCTCTCAGGGAGATATATGTACACTGACTGGTGTCTCTCAGTCCCTGTCTATCAGGGAGATATCTGTACACTGAGTGGTGTCTCTCAGTTCCTGTCTCTCAGGGAGATATCTGTACACTGAATGGTGTCTCTCAGTCCCTCTCTCTCAGGGAGATATCTGTACACTGACTGGTGTCTCTCAGTCCCTGTCTCTCAGGGAGATATCTGTACACTGAGTGGTGTCTCTCAGTCCCTCTCTCTCAGGGAGATATCTGTACACTGACTGGTGTCTCTCAGTCCCTCTCTCTCAGGGAGATATCTGTACACTGACTGGTGTCTCACAGCCCCTGTCTCTCAGGGAGATATCTGTACACTGACTGGTGTCTCTCAGTCCCTGTCTCTCAGGGAGATATCTGTACACTGAGTGGTGTCTCTCAGTCCCTCTCTCTCAGGGAGATATCTGTACACTGACTGGTGTCTCTCAGTCCCTGTCTCTCAGGGAGATATCTGTACACTGAGTGGTGTCTCACAGTCCCTCTCTCTCAGGGAGATATCTGTACACTGACTGGTGTCTCTCAGTCCCTCTCTCTCAGGGAGATATCTGTACACTGACTGGTGTCTCTCAGTCCCTCTCTCTCAGGGAGATATATGTACACTGACTGGTGTCTCTCAGTCCCTCTCTCTCAGGGAGGTATCTGTACACTGAGTGGTGTCTCTCAGTCCCTGTCTCTCAGGGAGATATATGTACACTGACTGGTGTCTCTCAGTCCCTGTCTCTCAGGGAGATATCTGTACACTGAGTGGTGTCTCTCAGTCCCTCTCTCTCAGGGAGATATATGTACACTGACTGGTGTCTCTCAGTCCCTCACTCTCAGGGAGGTATCTGTGCACTGAGTGGTGTCTCTCATTCCCTGTCTCTCAGGGAGATATATGTACACTGACTGGTGTCTCTCAGTCCCTGTCTCTCAGGGAGATATCTGTACACTGAGTGGTGTCTCTCAGTCCCTCTCTCTCAGGGAGATATCTGTACACTGACTGGTGTCTCACAGTCCCTCTCTCTCAGGGAGATATCTGTACACTGACTGGTGTCTCTCAGTCCCTGTCTCTCAGTGAGCTTTATGTACACTGAGTGGTGTCTCTCAGGGAGATATCTGTACACTGAGTGGTGTCTCTCAGTCCCTCTCTCTCAAGGAGATATCTGTACACTGACTGGTGTCTCTCAGTCCCTCTCTCTCAGGGAGATATCTGTACACTGACTGGTGTCTCTCAGTCCCTCGCTCTCAGGGAGATATCTGTACACTGAGTGGTGTCTCACAGCCCCTGTCTCTCAGGGCGATATCTGTACACTGTCTGGTGTCTCAGTCCCTGTCTGTCAGGGAGATATCTATACACTGAGTGGTGTCTCTCAGTCCCTCTCTCTCAGGGAGATATCTGTACACTGACTGGTGTCTCAAAGTCCCTCTCTCTCAGGGAGATATCTGTACACTGACTGGTGTCTCTCAGTCCCTGTCTCTCAGGGAGCTTTATGTACACTGAGTGGTGTCTCTCAGGGAGATATCTGTACACTGACTGGTGTCTCTCAGTCCCTGGCTCTCAGGGAGCTTTATGTACACTGAGTGGTGTCTCTCAGTCCCTCTCTCTCAGGGAGATATCTGTACACTTACTGGTGTCTCTCAGTCCCTGTCTCTCAGGGAGATATCTGTACACTGAGTGGTGTCTCACAGTCCCTCTCTCTCAGGGAGATATCTGTACACTGACTGGTGTCTCTCAGTCCCTCTCTCTCAGGGAGGTATCTGTACACTGAGTGGTGTCTCTCAGACCGTGTCTCTCAGGGAGATATTTGTACACTGACTGGTGTCTCTCAGTCCCTCTCTCTCAGGGAGATATCTGTACACTGACTGGTGTCTCTCAGTCCCTCTCTCTCAGGGAGATATCTGTACACTGAGTGGTGTCTCACAGCCCCTGTCTCTCAGGGAGATATCTGTACACTGACTGGTGTCTCTCAGTCCCTGTCTCTCAGGGAGATATCCGTACACTGAGTGGTGTCTCTCAGTCCCTCTCTCTCAGGGAGATATCTGAACACTGAGTGGTGTCTCTCAGTCCCTGTCTCTCAGGGAGATATATGTACACTGACTGGTGTCTCACAGTCCCTCTCTCTCAGGGAGATATCTGTACACTGACTGGTGTCTCTCAGTCCCTCTCTCTCAGGGAGGTATCTGTACACTGAGTGGTGTCTCTCAGACCCTGTCTCTCAGGGAGATATTTGTACACTGACTGGTGTCTCTCAGTCCCTCTCGCTCAGGGAGATATCTGTACACTGACTGGTGTCTCTCAGTCCCTCTCTCTCAGGGAGATATCTGTACACTGAGTGGTGTCTCACAGCCCCTCTCTCTCAGGGAGATATCTGTACACTGACTGGTGTCTCTCAGTCCCTGTCTCTCAGGGAGATATCTGTACACTGAGTGGTGTCTCTCAGTCCCTCTCTCTCAGGGAGATATCTGAACACTGAGTGGTGTCTCTCAGTCCCTGTCTCTCAGGGAGATATATGTACACTGACTGGTGTCTCTCAGTCCCTGTCTATCAGGGAGATATCTGTACACTGAGTGGTGTCTCTCAGTTCCTGTCTCTCAGGGAGATATCTGTACACTGAGTGGTGTCTCTCAGTCCCTCTCTCTCAGGGAGATATCTGTACACTGACTGGTGTCTCTCAGTCCCTGTCTCTCAGGGAGATATCTGTACACTGAGTGGTGTCTCTCAGTCCCTCTCTCTCAGGGAGATATCTGTACACTGACTGGTGTCTCTCAGTCCCTCTCTCTCAGGGAGATATCTGTACACTGACTGGTGTCTCACAGCCCCTGTCTCTCAGGGAGATATCTGTACACTGACTGGTGTCTCTCAGTCCCTGTCTCTCAGGGAGATATCTGTACACTGAGTGGTGTCTCTCAGTCCCTCTCTCTCAGGGAGATATCTGTACACTGACTGGTGTCTCTCAGTCCCTGTCTCTCAGGGAGATATCTGTACACTGAGTGGTGTCTCACAGTCCCTCTCTCTCAGGGAGATATCTGTACACTGACTGGTGTCTCTCAGTCCCTCTCTCTCAGGGAGATATCTGTACACTGACTGGTGTCTCTCAGTCCCTCTCTCTCAGGGAGATATATGTACACTGACTGGTGTCTCTCAGTCCCTCTCTCTCAGGGAGGTATCTGTACACTGAGTGGTGTCTCTCAGTCCCTGTCTCTCAGGGAGATATATGTACACTGACTGGTGTCTCTCAGTCCCTGTCTCTCAGGGAGATATCTGTACACTGAGTGGTGTCTCTCAGTCCCTCTCTCTCAGGGAGATATATGTACACTGACTGGTGTCTCTCAGTCCCTCACTCTCAGGGAGGTATCTGTGCACTGAGTGGTGTCTCTCATTCCCTGTCTCTCAGGGAGATATATGTACACTGACTGGTGTCTCTCAGTCCCCGTCTCTCAGGGAGATATCTGTACACTGAGTGGTGTCTCTCAGTCCCTCTCTCTCAGGGAGATATCTGTACACTGACTGGTGTCTCACAGTCCCTCTCTCTCAGGGAGATATCTGTACACTGACTGGTGTCTCTCAGTCCCTGTCTCTCAGTGAGCTTTATGTACACTGAGTGGTGTCTCTCAGGGAGATATCTGTACACTGAGTGGTGTCTCTCAGTCCCTCTCTCTCAAGGAGATATCTGTACACTGACTGGTGTCTCTCAGTCCCTCTCTCTCAGGGAGATATCTGTACACTGACTGGTGTCTCTCAGTCCCTCTCTCTCAGGGAGATATCTGTACACTGAGTGGTGTCTCACAGCCCCTGTCTCTCAGGGCGATATCTGTACACTGTCTGGTGTCTCAGTCCCTGTCTGTCAGGGAGATATCTATACACTGAGTGGTGTCTCTCAGTCCCTCTCTCTCAGGGAGATATCTGTACACTGACTGGTGTCTCAAAGTCCCTCTCTCTCAGGGAGATATCTGTACACTGACTGGTGTCTCTCAGTCCCTGTCTCTCAGGGAGCTTTATGTACACTGAGTGGTGTCTCTCAGGGAGATATCTGTACACTGACTGGTGTCTCTCAGTCCCTGGCTCTCAGGGAGCTTTATGTACACTGAGTGGTGTCTCTCAGTCCCTCTCTCTCAGGGAGATATCTGCACACTTACTGGTGTCTCTCAGTCCCTGTCTCTCAGGGAGATATCTGTACACTGAGTGGTGTCTCACAGTCCCTCTCTCTCAGGGAGATATCTGTACACTGACTGGTGTCTCTCAGTCCCTCTCTCTCAGGGAGGTATCTGTACACTGAGTGGTGTCTCTCAGACCGTGTCTCTCAGGGAGATATTTGTACACTGACTGGTGTCTCTCAGTCCCTCTCTCTCAGGGAGATATCTGTACACTGACTGGTGTCTCTCAGTCCCTCTCTCTCAGGGAGATATCTGTACACTGAGTGGTGTCTCACAGCCCCTGTCTCTCAGGGAGATATCTGTACACTGACTGGTGTCTCTCAGTCCCTGTCTCTCAGGGAGATATCCGTACACTGAGTGGTGTCTCTCAGTCCCTCTCTCTCAGGGAGATATCTGAACACTGAGTGGTGTCTCTCAGTCCCTCTCTCTCAGGGAGATATCTGAACACTGAGTGGTGTCTCTCAGTCCCTCTCTCTCAGGGAGATATATGTACACTGACTGGTGTCTCTCAGTCCCTCTCTCTCAGGGAGATATCTGTACACTGACTGGTGTCTCTCAGTCCCTGTCTCTCAGGGAGATATATGTACACTGACTGGTGTCTCTCAGTCCCTGTCTATCAGGGAGATATCTGTACACTGAGCGGTGTCTCTCAGTCCCTGTCTCTCAGGGAGATATCTGTACACTGAGTGGTGTCTCTCAGTCCCTCTCTCTCAGGGAGATATCTGTTCACTGAGTGGTGTCTCACAGTCCCTCTCTCTCAGGGAGATATCTGTACACTGACTGGTGTCTCTCAGTCCCTCTCTCTCAGGGAGATATCTGTACACTGAGTGGTGTCTCACAGCCCCTGTCTCTCAGGGAGATTTCTGTACACTGACTGGTGTCTCTCAGTCCCTGTCTGTCAGCAAGATATCTATACACTGAGTGGTGTCTCTCAGTCCCTCTCTCTCAGGGAGATATCTGTACACTGACTGGTGTCTCTCAGTCCCTGTCTCTCAGGGAGATATCTGTACACTGAGTGGTGTCTCTCAGTCCCTCTCTCTCAGGGAGATATCTGTACACTGACTGGTGTCTCTCAGTCCCTGTCTCTCAGGGAGGTATCTGTACACTGAGTGGTGTCTCTCAGTCCCTGTCTCTCAGGGAGATATCTGTACACTGACTGGTGTCTCTCAGTCCCTGTCTCTCAGGGAGATATCTGTACACTGAGTGGTGTCTCTCAGTCCCTCTCTCTCAGGGAGATATATGTACACTGACTGGTGTCTCTCAGTCCCTCTCTCTCAGGGAGGTATCTGTGCACTGAGTGGTGTCTCTCATTCCCTGTCTCTCAGGGAGATATATGTACACTGACTGGTGTCTCTCAGTCCCTGTCTCTCAGGGAGATATCTGTACACTGAGTGGTGTCTCTCAGTCCCTCTCTCTCAGGGAGATATCTGTACACTGACTGGTGTCTCACAGTCCCTCTCTCTCAGAGAGATATCTGTACACTGAGTGGTGTCTCTCAGTCCCTCTCTCTCAGGGAGATATCTGTACACTGACTGGTGTCTCTCAGTCCCTCTCTCTCAGGGAGATATATGTACACTGACTGGTGTCTCTCAGTCCCTCTCTCTCAGGGAGGTATCTGTACACTGAGTGGTGTCTCTCAGTCCCTCTCTCTCAGGGAGGTATCTGTACACTGAGTGGTGTCTCTCAGTCCCTGTCTCTCAGGGAGATATATGTACACTGACTGGTGTCTCTCAGTCCCTGTCTCTCAGGGAGATATCTGGACACTGAGTGGTGTCTCTCAGTCCCTCTCTCTCAGGGAGATATCTGAACACTGAGTGGTGTCTCTCAGTCCCTCTCTCTCAGGGAGATATATGTACACGGACTGGTGTCTCTCAGTCCCTCTCTCTCAGGGAGATATCTGTACACTGACTGGTGTCTCTCAGTCCCTCTCTCTCAGGGAGATATCTGTACACTGAGTGGTGTCTCACAGCCCCTGACTCTCAGGGAGATTTCTGTACACTGACTGGTGTCTCTCAGTCCCTGTTTGTCAGGGAGATATCTATACACTGAGTGGTGTCTCTCAGTCCCTCTCTCTCAGGGAGATATCTGTGCACTGACTGGTGTCTCTCAGTCCCTGTCTCTCAGGGAGATATCTGTTCACTGAGTGGTGTCTCACAGTCCCTCTCTCTCAGGGAGATATCTGTACACTGACTGGTGTCTCTCAGTCCCTCTCTCTCAGGGAGATATCTGTACACTGACTGGTGTCTCTCAGTCCCTCTCTCTCAGGGAGATATATGTACACTGACTGGTGTCTCTCAGTCCCTCTCTCTCAGGGAGGTATCTGTACACTGAGTGGTGTCTCTCAGTCCCTCTCTCTCAGGGAGGTATCTGTACACTGAGTGGTGTCTCTCAGTCCCTGTCTCTCAGGGAGATATATGTACACTGACTGGTGTCTCTCAGTCCCTGTCTCTCAGGGAGATATCTGTACACTGAGTGGTGTCTCTCAGTCCCTGTCTCTCAGGGAGATATCTGTACACTGAGTGGTGTCTCTCAGGCCCTCTCTCTCAGGGAGATATCTGAACACTGAGTGGTGTCTCTCAGTCCCTCTCTCTCAGGGAGATATCTGTACACTGAGTGGTGTCTCACAGTCCCTCTCTCTCAGGGAGATATCTGTACACTGACTGGTGTCTCTCAGTCCCTGTCTCTCAGGGAGATATCTGTACACTGAGTGGTGTCTCTCAGTCCCTCTCTCTCAGGGAAATATCTGTACACTGAGTGGTGTCTCTCAGTCCCTGTCTCTCAGGGAGATATCTGTACACTGACTGGTGTCTCTCAGTCCCTCTCTCTCAGGGAGATATCTGTAGACTGAGTGGTGTCTCACAGTCCCTCTCTCTCAGGGAGATATCTGTACACTGACTGGTGTCTCTCAGTCCCTGTCTCTCAGGGAGCTTTATGTACACTGAGTGGTCTCTCTGGGAGATATCTGTACACTGACTGGTGTCTCTCAGTCCCTGGCTCTCAGGGAGCTTTATGTACACTGAGTGGTGTCTCTCAGTCCCTCTCTCTCAGGGAGATATCTGAACACTGAGTGGTGTCTCTCAGTCCCTCTCTCTCAGGGAGATATCTGAACACTGAGTGGTGTCTCTCAGTCCCTCTCTCTCAGGGAGATATATGTACACTGACTGGTGTCTCTCAGTCCCTGTCTCTCAGGGAGATATATGTACACTGACTGGTGTCTCTCAGTCCCTGTCTATCAGGGAGATATCTGTACACTGAGCGGTGTCTCTCAGTCCCTGTCTCTCAGGGAGATATCTGTACACTGAGTGGTGTCTCTCAGTCCCTCTCTCTCAGGGAGATATCTGTACACTGACAGGTGTCTCACAGCACCTGTCTCTCAGGGAGATATCTGTACACTGACTGGTGTCTCTCAGTCCCTGTCTCTCAGGGAGATATCTGTACACTGAGTGGTGTCTCTCAGTCCCTCTCTCTCAGGGAGATATCTGTACACTGACTGGTGTCTCTCAATCCCTGTCTCTCAGGGAGATATCTGTACACTGACTGGTGTCTCTCAGTCCCTCTCTCTCAGGGAGATATATGTACACTGACTGGTGTCTCTCAGTCCCTCTCTCTCAGGGAGGTATCTGTACACTGAGTGGTGTCTCTCAGTCCCTGTCTCTTAGGGAGATATATGTACACTGACTGGTGTCTCTCAGTCCCTGTCTCTCAGGGAGATATCTGTACACTGAGTGGTGTCTCTCAGTCCCTCTCTCTCAGGGAGATATATGTACACTGACTGGTGTCTCTCAGTCCCTCTCTCTCAGGGAGGTATCTGTGCACTGAGTGGTGTCTCTCATTCCCTGTCCCTCAGGGAGATATATGTACACTGACTGGTGTCTCTCAGTCCCTGTCTCTCAGGGAGATATCTGTACACTGAGTGGTGTCTCTCAGTCCCTCTCTCTCAGGGAGATATCTGTACACTGACTGGTGTCTCACAGTCCCTCTCTCTCAGAGAGATATTTGTACACTGAGTGGTGTCTCTCAGTCCCTCTCTCTCAGGGAGATATCTGTACACTGACTGGTGTCTCTCAGTCCCTCTCTCTCAGGGAGATATATGTACACTGACTGGTGTCTCTCAGTCCCTCTCTCTCAGGGAGGTATCTGTACACTGAGTGGTGTCTCTCAGTCCCTCTCTCTCAGGGAGGTATCTGTACACTGAGTGGTGTCTCTCAGTCCCTGTCTCTCAGGGAGATATATGTACACTGACTGGTGTCTCTCAGTCCCTGTCTCTCAGGGAGATATCTGTACACTGACTGGTGTCTCTCAGTCCCTGTCTCTCAGGGAGATATCTGTACACTGACTGGTGTCTCTCAGTCCCTCTCTCTCAGGGAGATATATGTACACTGACTGGTGTCTCTCAGTCCCTCTCTCTCAGTGAGCTTTATGTACACTGAGTGGTGTCTCTCAGGGAGATATCTGTACACTGAGTGGTGTCTCTCAGTCCCTCTCTCTCAGGGAGATATCTGTACACTGACTGGTGTCTCTCAGCCCCTCTCTCTCAGGGAGATATCTGTGCACTGAGTGATGTCTCTCAGTCCCTCTCTCTCAGGGAGATATCTGAACACTGAGTGGTGTCTCTCAGTCCCTCTCTCTCAGGGAGATATATGTACACTGACTGGTGTCGCTCAGTCCCTCTCTCTCAGGGAGATATCTGTACACTGACTGGTGTCTCTCAGTCCCTCTCTCTCAGGGAGATATCTGTACACTGAGTGGTGTCTCACAGCCCCTGTCTCTCAGGGCGATATCTGTACACTGTCTGGTGTCTCTCAGTCCCTGTCTGTCAGGGAGATTTCTATACACTGAGTGGTGTCTCTCAGTCCCTCTCTCTCAGGGAGATATCTGTACACTGACTGGTGTCTCAAAGTCCCTCTCTCTCAGGGAGATATCTGTACACTGACTGGTGTCTCTCAGTCCCTGTCTCTCAGGGAGCTTTATGTACACTGAGTGGTGTCTCTCAGGGAGATATCTGTACACTGACTGGTGTCTCTCAGTCCCTGTCTCTCAGGGAGCTTTATGTACACTGAGTGGTGTCTCTCAGTCCCTCTCTCTCAGGGAGATATCTGTACACTGAGTGGTGTCTCTCAGTCCCTGTCTGTCAGGGAGATATCTATACACTGAGTGGTGTCTCTCAGTCCCTCTCTCTCAGGGAGATATCTGTACACTGAATGGTGTCTCTCAGTCCCTGTCTCTCAGGGAGATATCTGTACACTGAGTGGTGTCTCTCAGTCCCTCTCTCTCAGGGAGATATCTGTACACTGACTGGTGTCTCTCAGTCCCTGTCTCTCAGGGAGATATCTGTACACTGACAGGTGTCTCACAGCCCCTGTCTCTCAGGGAGATATCTGTACACTGACTGGTGTCTCTCAGTCCCTGTCTCTCAGGGAGATATCTGTACACTGAATGGTGTCTCTCAGTCCCTGTCTCTCAGGGAGATATCTGTACACTGAGTGGTGTCTCTCAGTCCCTCTCTCTCAGGGAGATATCTGTACACTGAGTGGTGTCTCTCAGGCCCTCTCTCTCAGGGAGATATCTGAACACTGAGTGGTGTCTCTCAGTCCCTCTCTCTCAGGGAGATATCTGTACACTGAGTGGTGTCTCACAGTCCCTCTCTCTCAGGGAGATATCTGTACACTGACTGGTGTCTCTCAGTCCCTGTCTCTCAGGGAGATATCTGTACACTGAGTGGTGTCTCTCAGTCCCTCTCTCTCAGGGAAATATCTGTACACTGAGTGGTGTCTCTCAGTCCCTGTCTCTCAGGGAGATATCTGTACACTGACTGGTGTCTCTCAGTCCCTCTCTCTCAGGGAGATATCTGTAGACTGAGTGGTGTCTCACAGTCCCTCTCTCTCAGGGAGATATCTGTACACTGACTGGTGTCTCTCAGTCCCTGTCTCTCAGGGAGCTTTATGTACACTGAGTGGTGTCTCTCAGGGAGATATCTGTACACTGACTGGTGTCTCTCAGTCCCTGGTTCTCAGGGAGCTTTATGTACACTGAGTGGTGTCTCTCAGTCCCTCTCTCTCAGGGAGATATCTGTACACTTACTGGTGTCTCTCAGTCCCTGTCTCTCAGGGAGATATCTGTACACTGAGTGGTGTCTCACAGTCCATCTCTCTCAGGGAGATATCTGTACACTGACTGGTGTCTCTCAGTCCCTCTCTCTCAGGGAGGTATCTGTACACTGAGTGGTGTCTCTCAGACCGTGTCTCTCAGGGAGATATTTGTACACTGACTGGTGTCTCTCAGTCCCTCTCTCTCAGGGAGATATCTGTACACTGACTGGTGTCTCTCAGTCCCTCTCTCTCAGGGAGATATCTGTACACTGAGTGGTGTCTCACAGCCCCTGTCTCTCAGGGAGATATCTGTACACTGACTGGTGTCTCTCAGTCCCTGTCTCTCAGGGAGATATCTGTACACTGAGTGGTGTCTCTCAGTCCCTCTCTCTCAGGGAGATATCTGAACACTGAGTGGTGTCTCTCAGTCCCTCTCTCTCAGGGAGATATCTGAACACTGAGTGGTGTCTCTCAGTCCCTCTCTCTCAGGGAGATATATGTACACTGACTGGTGTCTCTCAGTCCCTCTCTCTCAGGGAGATATCTGTACACTGACTGGTGTCTCTCAGTCCCTGTCTCTCAGGGAGATATATGTACACTGACTGGTGTCTCTCAGTCCCTGTCTATCAGGGAGATATCTGTACACTGAGCGGTGTCTCTCAGTCCCTGTCTCTCAGGGAGATATCTGTACACTGAGTGGTGTCTCTCAGTCCCTCTCTCTCAGGGAGATATCTGTTCACTGAGTGGTGTCTCACAGTCCCTCTCTCTCAGGGAGATATCTGTACACTGACTGGTGTCTCTCAGTCCCTCTCTCTCAGGGAGATATCTGTACACTGACAGGTGTCTCACAGTCCCTCTCTCTCAGGGAGATATATGTACACTGACTGGTGTCTCTCAGTCCCTCTCTCTCAGGGAGGTATCTGTACACTGAGTGGTGTCTCTCAGTCCCTCTCTCTCAGGGAGGTATCTGTGCACTGAGTGGTGTCTCTCAGTCCCTGTCTCTCAGGGAGATATATGTACACTGACTGGTGTCTCTCAGTCCCTGTCTCTCAGGGAGATATCTGTACACTGAGTGGTGTCTCTCAGTCCCTGTCTCTCAGGGAGATATCTGTACACTGAGTGGTGTCTCTCAGGCCCTCTCTCTCAGGGAGATATCTGAACACTGAGTGGTGTCTCTCAGTCCCTCTCTCTCAGGGAGATATCTGTACACTGAGTGGTGTCTCACAGTCCTTCTCTCTCAGGGAGATATCTGTACACTGACTGGTGTCTCTCAGTCCCTGTCTCTCAGGGAGATATCTGTACACTGAGTGGTGTCTCTCAGTCCCTCTCTCTCAGGGAAATATCTGTACACTGAGTGGTGTCTCTCAGTCCCTGTCTCTCAGGGAGATATCTGTACACTGACTGGTGTCTCTCAGTCCCTCTCTCTCAGGGAGATATCTGTAGACTGAGTGGTGTCTCACAGTCCCTCTCTCTCAGGGAGATATCTGTACACTGACTGGTGTCTCTCAGTCCCTGTCTCTCAGGGAGATATCTGTACACTGACTGGTGTCTCTCAGTCCCTCTCTCTCAGGGAGATATATGTACACTGACTGGTGTCTCTCAGTCCCTCTCTCTCAGTGAGCTTTATGTACACTGAGTGGTGTCTCTCAGGGAGATATCTGTACACTGAGTGGTGTCTCTCAGTCCCTCTCTCTCAGGGAGATATCTGTACACTGACTGGTGTCTCTCAGCCCCTCTCTCTCAGGGAGATATCTGTGCACTGAGTGGTGTCTCTCAGTCCCTCTCTCTCAGGGAGATATCTGAACACTGAGTGGTGTCTCTCAGTCCCTCTCTCTCAGGGAGATATATGTACACTGACTGGTGTCGCTCAGTCCCTCTCTCTCAGGGAGATATCTGTACACTGACTGGTGTCTCTCAGTCCCTCTCTCTCAGGGAGATATCTGTACACTGAGTGGTGTCTCACAGCCCCTGTCTCTCAGGGCGATATCTGTACACTGTCTGGTGTCTCTCAGTCCCTGTCTGTCAGGGAGATATCTATACACTGAGTGGTGTCTCTCAGTCCCTCTCTCTCAGGGAGATATCTGTACACTGACTGGTGTCTCAAAGTCCCTCTCTCTCAGGGAGATATCTGTACACTGACTGGTGTCTCTCAGTCCCTGTCTCTCAGGGAGCTTTATGTACACTGAGTGGTGTCTCTCAGGGAGATATCTGTACACTGACTGGTGTCTCTCAGTCCCTGTCTCTCAGGGAGCTTTATGTACACTGAGTGGTGTCTCTCAGTCCCTCTCTCTCAGGGAGATATCTGTACACTGAGTGGTGTCTCTCAGTCCCTGTCTGTCAGGGAGATATCTATACACTGAGTGGTGTCTCTCAGTCCCTCTCTCTCAGGGAGATATCTGTACACTGAATGGTGTCTCTCAGTCCCTGTCTCTCAGGGAGATATCTGTACACTGAGTGGTGTCTCTCAGTCCCTCTCTCTCAGGGAGATATCTGTACACTGACTGGTGTCTCTCAGTCCCTGTCTCTCAGGGAGATATCTGTACACTGACAGGTGTCTCACAGCCCCTGTCTCTCAGGGAGATATCTGTACACTGACTGGTGTCTCTCAGTCCCTGTCTCTCAGGGAGATATCTGTACACTGAGTGGTGTCTCTCAGTCCCTCTCTCTCAGGGAGATATCTGTACACTGACTGGTGTCTCTCAGTCCCTGTCTCTCAGGGAGATATCTGTACACTGAGTGGTGTCTCACAGTCCCTCTCTCTCAGGGAGATATCTGTACACTGACTGGTGTCTCTCAGTCCCTCTCTCTCAGGGAGATATCTGTACACTGACTGGTGTCTCTCAGTCCCTCTCTCTCAGGGAGATATATGTACACTGAGTGGTGTCTCTCAGTCCCTCTCTCTCAGGGAGATATCTGTGCACTGACTGGTGTCTCTCAGTCCCTGTCTCTCAGGGAGATATCTGTTCACTGAGTGGTGTCTCACAGTCCCTCGCTCTCAGGGAGATATCTGTACACTGACTGGTGTCTCTCAGTCCCTCTCTCTCAGGGAGATATCTGTACACTGACTGGTGTCTCTCAGTCCCTCTCTCTCAGGGAGATATATGTACACTGACTGGTGTCTCTCAGGCCCTCTCTCTCAGGGAGATATCTGAACACTGAGTGGTGTCTCTCAGTCCCTCTCTCTCAGGGAGATATCTGTACACTGAGTGGTGTCTCACAGTCCCTCTCTCTCAGGGAGATATCTGTACACTGACTGGTGTCTCTCAGTCCCTGTCTCTCAGGGAGTTATCTGTACACTGAGTGGTGTCTCTCAGTCCCTCTCTCTCAGGGAAATATCTGTACACTGAGTGGTGTCTCTCAGTCCCTGTCTCTCAGGGAGATATCTGTACACTGACTGGTGTCTCTCAGTCCCTCTCTCTCAGGGAGATATCTGTAGACTGAGTGGTGTCTCACAGTCCCTCTCTCTCAGGGAGATATCTGTACACTGACTGGTGTCTCTCAGTCCCTGTCTCTCAGGGAGATATCTGTACACTGACTGGTGTCTCTCAGTCCCTCTCTCTCAGGGAGATATATGTACACTGACTGGTGTCTCTCAGTCCCTCTCTCTCAGTGAGCTTTATGTACACTGAGTGGTGTCTCTCAGGGAGATATCTGTACACTGAGTGGTGTCTCTCAGTCCCTCTCTCTCAGGGAGATATCTGTACACTGACTGGTGTCTCTCAGCCCCTCTCTCTCAGGGAGATATCTGTGCACTGAGTGGTGTCTCTCAGTCCCTCTCTCTCAGGGAGATATCTGAACACTGAGTGGTGTCTCTCAGTCCCTCTCTCTCAGGGAGATATATGTACACTGACTGGTGTCGCTCAGTCCCTCTCTCTCAGGGAGATATCTGTACACTGACTGGTGTCTCTCAGTCCCTCTCTCTCAGGGAGATATCTGTACACTGAGTGGTGTCTCACAGCCCCTGTCTCTCAGGGCGATATCTGTACACTGTCTGGTGTCTCTCAGTCCCTGTCTGTCAGGGAGATATCTATACACTGAGTGGTGTCTCTCAGTCCCTCTCTCTCAGGGAGATATCTGTACACTGACTGGTGTCTCAAAGTCCCTCTCTCTCAGGGAGATATCTGTACACTGACTGGTGTCTCTCAGTCCCTGTCTCTCAGGGAGCTTTATGTACACTGAGTGGTGTCTCTCAGGGAGATATCTGTACACTGACTGGTGTCTCTCAGTCCCTGTTTGTCAGGGAGCTTTATGTACACTGAGTGGTGTCTCTCAGTCCCTCTCTCTCAGGGAGATATCTGTACACTGACTGGTGTCTCTCAGTCCCTGTCTCTCAGGGAGATATCTGTTCACTGAGTGGTGTCTCACAGTCCCTCTCTCTCAGGGAGATATCTGTATATTGACTGGTGTCTCTCAGTCCCTGTCTCTCAGGGAGATATCTGTACACTGAGTGGTGTCTCTCAGTCCCTCTCTCTCAGGGAGATATCTGTACACTGACTGGTGTCTCTCAGTCCCTGTCTCACAGGGAGATATCTGTACACTGAGTGGTGTCTCACAGTCCCTGGCTCTCAGGGAGCTTTATGTACACTGAGTGGTGTCTCTCAGTCCCTCTCTCTCAGGGAGATATCTGTACACTGAGTGGTGTCTCTCAGACCCTGTCTCTCAGGGAGATATTTGTACACTGACTGGTGTCTCTCAGTCCCTCTCGCTCAGGGAGATATCTGTACACTGACTGGTGTCTCTCAGTCCCTCTCTCTCAGGGAGATATCTGTACACTGAGTGGTGTCTCACAGCCCCTGTCTCTCAGGGAGATATCTGTACACTGACTGGTGTCTCTCAGTCCCTGTCTCTCAGGGAGATATCTGTACACTGAGTGGTGTCTCTCAGTCCCTCTCTCTCAGGGAGATATCTGAACACTGAGTGGTGTCTCTCAGTCCCTCTCTCTCAGGGAGATATATGTACACTGACTGGTGTCTCTCAGTCCCTCTCTCTCAGGGAGATATCTGTACACTGACTGGTGTCTCTCAGTCCCTGTCTCTCAGGGAGATATATGTACACTGACTGGTGTCTCTCAGTCCCTGTCTATCAGGGAGATATCTGTACACTGAGTGGTGTCTCTCAGTTCCTGTCTCTCAGGGAGATATCTGTACACTGAGTGGTGTCTCTCAGTCCCTCTCTCTCAGGGAGATATCTGTACACTGACTGGTGTCTCTCAGTCCCTGTCTCTCAGGGAGATATCTGTTCACTGAGTGGTGTCTCACAGTCCCTCTCTCTCAGGGAGATATCTGTACACTGACTGGTGTCTCTCAGTCTCTCTCTCTCAGGGAGATATCTGTACACTGAGTGGTGTCTCACAGCCCCTGTCTCTCAGGGAGATTTCTGTACACTGACTGGTGTCTCTCAGTCCCTGTCTGTCAGCAAGATATCTATACACTGAGTGGTGTCTCTCAGTCCCTCTCTCTCAGGGAGATATCTGTACACTGACTGGTGTCTCTCAGTCCCTGTCTCTCAGGGAGATATCTGTACACTGAGTGGTGTCTCTCAGTCCCTCTCTCTCAGGGAGATATCTGTACACTGACTGGTGTCTCTCAGTCCCTGTCTCTCAGGGAGATATCTGTACACTGACTGGTGTCTCACAGCCCCTGTCTCTCAGGGAGATATCTGTACACTGACTGGTGTCTCTCAGTCCCTGTCTCTCAGGGAGATATCTGTACACTGAGTGGTGTCTCTCAGTCCCTCTCTCTCAGGGAGATTTATGTACACTGACTGGTGTCTCTCAGTCCCTGTCTCTCAGGGAGATATCTGTACACTGAGTGGTGTCTCACAGTCCCTCTCTCTCAGGGAGATATCTGTACACTGACTGGTGTCTCTCAGTCCCTCTCTCTCAGGGAGATATCTGTACACTGACTGGTGTCTCTCAGTCCCTCTCTCTCAGGGAGATATATGTACACTGACTGGTGTCTCTCAGTCCCTCTCTCTCAGGGAGGTATCTGTACACTGAGTGGTGTCTCTCAGTCCCTGTCTCTCAGGGAGATATATGTACACTGACTGGTGTCTCTCAGTCCCTGTCTCTCAGGGAGATATCTGTACACTGAGTGGTGTCTCTCAGTCCCTCTCTCTCAGGGAGATATATGTACACTGACTGGTGTCTCTCAGTCCCTCTCTCTCAGGGAGGTATCTGTGCACTGAGTGGTGTCTCTCATTCCCTGTCTCTCAGGGAGATATATGTACACTGACTGGTGTCTCTCAGTCCCTGTCTCTCAGGGAGATATCTGTACACTGAGTGGTGTCTCTCAGTCCCTCTCTCTCAGGGAGATATCTGTACACTGACTGGTGTCTCACAGTCCCTCTCTCTCAGAGAGATATCTGTACACTGAGTGGTGTCTCTCAGTCCCTGTCTCTCAGGGAGGTATCTGTACACTGAGTGGTGTCTCTCAGTCCCTGTCTCTCAGGGAGATATCTGTACACTGACTGGTGTCTCTCAGTCCCTGTCTCTCAGTGAGCTTTATGTACACTGAGTGGTGTCTCTCAGGGAGATATCTGTACACTGAGTGGTGTCTCTCAGTCCCTCTCTCTCAAGGAGATATCTGTACACTGACTGGTGTCTCTCAGTCCCTCTCTCTCAGGGAGATATCTGTACACTGACTGGTGTCTCTCAGTCCCTCTCTCTCAGGGAGATATCTGTACACTGAGTGGTGTCTCACAGCCCCTGTCTCTCAGGGCGATATCTGTACACTGTCTGGTGTCTCAGTCCCTGTCTGTCAGGGAGATATCTATACACTGAGTGGTGTCTCTCAGTCCCTCTCTCTCAGGGAGATATCTGTACACTGACTGGTGTCTCAAAGTCCCTCTCTCTCAGGGAGATATCTGTACACTGACTGGTGTCTCTCAGTCCCTGTCTCTGAGGGAGCTTTATGTACACTGAGTGGTGTCTCTCAGGGAGATATCTGTACACTGAGTGGTGTCTCTCAGTCCCTGTCTCTCAGGGAGATATCTGTACACTGAGTGGTGTCTCTCAGCCCCTCTCTCTCAGGGAGATATCTGAACACTGAGTGGTGTCTCTCAGTCCCTCTCTCTCAGGGAGATATCTGTACACTGAGTGGTGTCTCACAGTCCCTCTCTCTCAGGGAGATATCTGTACACTGACTGGTGTCTCTCAGTCCCTGTCTCTCAGGGAGATATCTGTACACTGAGTGGTGTCTCTCAGTCCCTCTCTCTCAGGGAAATATCTGTACACTGAGTGGTGTCTCTCAGTCCCTGTCTCTCAGGGAGATATCTGTACACTGACTGGTGTCTCTCAGTCCCTCTCTCTCAGGGAGATATCTGTAGACTGAGTGGTGTCTCACAGTCCCTCTCTCTCAGGGAGATATCTGTACACTGACTGGTGTCTCTCAGTCCCTGTCTCTCAGGGAGATATCTGTACACTGACTGGTGTCTCTCAGTCCCTCTCTCTCAGGGAGATATATGTACAGTGACTGGTGTCTCTCAGTCCCTCTCTCTCAGTGAGCTTTATGTACACTGAGTGGTGTCTCTCAGGGAGATATCTGTACACTGAGTGGTGTCTCTCAGTCCCTCTCTCTCAGGGAGATATCTGTACACTGACTGGTGTCTCTCAGCCCCTCTCTCTCAGGGAGATATCTGTGCACTGAGTGGTGTCTCTCAGTCCCTCTCTCTCAGGGAGATATCTGAACACTGAGTGGTGTCTCTCAGTCCCTCTCTCTCAGGGAGATATATGTACACTGACTGGTGTCGCTCAGTCCCTCTCTCTCAGGGAGATATCTGTACACTGACTGGTGTCTCTCAGTCCCTGTCTCTCAGGGAGCTTTATGTACACTGAGTGGTGTCTCTCAGTCCCTCTCTCTCAGGGAGATATCTGTACACTGAGTGGTGTCTCTCAGTCCCTGTCTGTCAGGGAGATATCTATACACTGAGTGGTGTCTCTCAGTCCCTCTCTCTCAGGGAGATATCTGTACACTGAATGGTGTCTCAAAGTCCCTCTCTCTCAGGGAGATATCTGTACACTGACTGGTGTCTCTCAGTCCCTGTCTCTCAGGGAGCTTTATGTACACTGAGTGGTGTCTCTCAGGGAGATATCTGTACACTGACTGGTGTCTCTCAGTCCCTCTCTCTCAGGGAGATATCTGTACACTGAGTGGTGTCTCACAGCCCCTGTCTCTCAGGGAGATATCTGTACACTGACTGGTGTCTCTCAGTCCCTGTCTCTCAGGGAGATATCTGTACACTGACTGGTGTCTCAGTCCCTGTCTGTCAGGGAGATATCTATACACTGAGTGGTGTCTCTCAGTCCCTCTCTCTCAGGGAGATATCTGTACACTGACTGGTGTCTCAAAGTCCCTCTCTCTCAGGGAGATATCTGTACACTGACTGGTGTCTCTCAGTCCCTGTCTCTCAGGGAGCTTTATGTACACTGAGTGGTGTCTCTCAGGGAGATATCTGTACACTGACTGGTGTCTCTCAGTCCCTGGCTCTCAGGGAGCTTTATGTACACTGAGTGGTGTCTCTCAGTCCCTCTCTCTCAGGGAGATATCTGTACACTTACTGGTGTCTCTCAGTCCCTGTCTCTCAGGGAGATATCTGTACACTGAGTGGTGTCTCACAGTCCCTCTCTCTCAGGGAGATATCTGTACACTGACTGGTGTCTCTCAGTCCCTCTCTCTCAGGGAGGTATCTGTACACTGAGTGGTGTCTCTCAGACCCTGTCTCTCAGGGAGATATTTGTACACTGACTGGTGTCTCTCAGTCCCTCTCGCTCAGGGAGATATCTGTACACTGACTGGTGTCTCTCAGTCCCTCTCTCTCAGGGAGATATCTGTACACTGAGTGGTGTCTCACAGCCCCTGTCTCTCAGGGAGATATCTGTACACTGACTGGTGTCTCTCAGTCCCTGTCTCTCAGGGAGATATCTGTACACTGAGTGGTGTCTCTCAGTCCCTCTCTCTCAGGGAGATATCTGAACACTGAGTGGTGTCTCTCAGTCCCTCTCTCTCAGGGAGATATATGTACACTGACTGGTGTCTCTCAGTCCCTCTCTCTCAGGGAGATATCTGTACACTGACTGGTGTCTCTCAGTCCCTGTCTCTCAGGGAGATATATGTACACTGACTGGTGTCTCTCAGTCCCTGTCTATCAGGGAGATATCTGTACACTGAGTGGTGTCTCTCAGTTCCTGTCTCTCAGGAAGATATCTGTACACTGAGTGGTGTCTCTCAGTCCCTCTCTCTCAGGGAGATATCTGTACACTGACTGGTGTCTCTCAGTCCCTGTCTCTCAGGGAGATATCTGTTCACTGAGTGGTGTCTCACAGTCCCTCTCTCTCAGGGAGATATCTGTACACTGACTGGTGTCTCTCAGTCCCTCTCTCTCAGGGAGATATCTGTACACTGAGTGGTGTCTCACAGCCCCTGTCTCTCAGGGAGATTTCTGTACACTGACTGGTGTCTCTCAGTCCCTGTCTGTCAGCAAGATATCTATACACTGAGTGGTGTCTCTCAGTCCCTCTCTCTCAGGGAGATATCTGTACACTGACTGGTGTCTCTCAGTCCCTCTCTCTCAGGGAGGTATCTGTGCACTGAGTGGTGTCTCTCATTCCCTGTCTCTCAGGGAGATATATGTACACTGACTGGTGTCTCTCAGTCCCTGTCTCTCAGGGAGATATCTGTACACTGAGTGGTGTCTCTCAGTCCCTCTCTCTCAGGGAGATATCTGTACACTGACTGGTGTCTCACAGTCCCTCTCTCTCAGAGAGATATCTGTACACTGAGTGGTGTGTCTCAGTCCCTGTCTCTCAGGGAGGTATCTGTACACTGAGTGGTGTCTCTCAGTCCCTGTCTCTCAGGGAGATATCTGTACACTGACTGGTGTCTCTCAGTCCCTGTCTCTCAGTGAGCTTTATGTACACTGAGTGGTGTCTCTCAGGGAGATATCTGTACACTGAGTGGTGTCTCTCAGTCCCTCTCTCTCAGGGAGATATCTGTACACTGACTGGTGTCTCTCAGTCCCTCTTTCTCAGGGAGATATCTGTACACTGACTGGTGTCTCTCAGTCCCTCTCTCTCAGGGAGATATATGTACACTGACTGGTGTCTCTCAGTCCCTCTCTCTCAGTGAGCTTTATGTACACTGAGTGGTGTCTCTCAGGGAGATATCTGTACACTGAGTGGTGTCTCTCAGTCCCTCTCTCTCAGGGAGATATCTGTACACTGACTGGTGTCTCTCAGCCCCTCTCTCTCAGGGAGATATCTGTGCACTGAGTGGTGTCTCTCAGTCCCTCTCTCTCAGGGAGATATATGTACACTGACTGGTGTCGCTCAGTCCCTCTCTCTCAGGGAGATATCTGTACACTGACTGGTGTCTCTCAGTCCCTCTCTCTCAGGGAGATATCTGTACACTGAGTGGTGTCTCACAGCCCCTGTCTCTCAGGGCGATATCTGTACACTGTCTGGTGTCTCTCAGTCCCTGTCTGTCAGGGAGATATCTATACACTGAGTGGTGTCTCTCAGTCCCTCTCTCTCAGGGAGATATCTGTACACTGACTGGTGTCTCAAAGTCCCTCTCTCTCAGGGAGATATCTGTACACTGACTGGTGTCTCTCATTCCCTGTCTCTCAGGGAGCTTTATGTACACTGAGTGGTGTCTCTCAGGGAGATATCTGTACACTGACTGGTGTCTCTCAGTCCCTGTCTCTCAGGGAGCTTTATGTACACTGAGTGGTGTCTCTCAGTCCCTCTCTCTCAGGGAGATATCTGTACACTGAGTGGTGTCTGTCAGTCCCTGTCTGTCAGGGAGATATATATACACTGAGTGGTGTCTCTCAGTCCCTCTCTCTCAGGGAGATATCTGTACACTGAATGGTGTCTTAAAGTCCCTCTCTCTCAGGGAGATATCTGTACACTGACTGGTGTCTCTCAGTCCCTGTCTCTCAGGGAGATTTATGTACACTGAGTGGTGTCTCTCAGGGAGATATCTGTACACTGACTGGTGCCTCTCAGTCCCTCTCTCTCAGGGAGATATCTGTACACTGAGTGGTGTCTCACAGCCCCTGTCTCTCAGGGAGATATCTGTACACTGACTGGTGTCTCTCAGTCCCTGTTTGTCAGGGAGATATCTATACACTGAGTGGTGTCTCTCAGTCCCTCTCTCTCAGGGAGATATCTGTACAATGACTGGTGTCTCTCAGTCCCTGTCTCTCAGGGAGATATCTGTTCACTGAGTGGTGTCTCACAGTCCCTCTCTCTCAGGGAGATATCTGTACATTGACTGGTGTCTCTCAGTCCCTGTCTCTCAGGGAGATATCTGTACACTGAGTGGTGTCTCTCAGTCCCTCTCTCTCAGGGAGATATCTGTACACTGACTGGTGTCTCTCAGTCCCTGTCTCACAGGGAGATATCTGTACACTGAGTGATGTCTCACAGTCCCTCTCTCTCAGGGAGATATCTGTACACTGACTGGTGTCTCTCAGTCCCTCTCTCTCAGGGAGGTATCTGTACACTGACTGGTGTCTCTCAGTCCCTGTCTCTCAGGGAGATATATGTACACTGACTGGTGTCTCTCAGTCCCTGTCTCTCAGGGAGATATCTGTACACTGAGTGGTGTCTCTCAGTCCCTGTCTCTCAGGGAGATATCTGTACACTGAGTGGTGTCTCTCAGTCCCTCTCTCTCAGGGAGATATCTGAACACTGAGTGGTGTCTCTCAGTCCCTCTCTCTCAGGGAGATATATGTACACTGACTGGTGTCTCACAGCCCCTGTCTCTCAGGGAGATTTCTGTACACTGACTGGTGTCTCTCAGTCCCTCTCTCTCAGGGAGATATCTATACACTGAGTGGTGTCTCTCAGTCCCTCTCTCTCAGGGAGATATCTGTACACTGACTGGTGTCTCTCAGTCCCTGTCTCTCAGGGAGATATCTGTACACTGAGTGGTGTCTCTCAGTCCCTGTCTCTCAGTGAGCTTTATGTACACTGAGTGGTGTCTCTCAGTCCCTCTCTCTCAGGGAGATATCTGTACACTGACTGGTGTCTCTCAGTCCCTGTCTCTCAGGGAGATATCTATACAGTGAGTGGTGTCTCACAGTCCCTCTCTCTCAGGGAGATATCTGTACACTGACTGGTGTCTCTCAGTCCCTCTCTCTCAGGGAGATATCTGTTCACTGACTGGTGTCTCTCAGTCCCTCTCTCTCAGGGAGATATCTGTACACTGAGTGGTGTCTCTCAGTCCCTCTCTCTCAGGGAGATATCTGTACACTGACTGGTGTCTCTCAGTCCCTCTCTCTCAAGGAGATATATGTACACTGACTGGTGTCTCTCAGTACCTCTCTCTCAGGGAGGTATCTGTACACTGAGTGGTGTCTCTCAGTCCCTGTCTCTCAGGGAGATATATGTACACTGACTGGTGTCTCTCAGTCCCTCTCTCTCAGGGAGATATCTGTACACTGAGTGGTGTCTCTCAGTCCCTGTCTCTCAGGGAGATATCTGTACACTGAATGGTGTCTCTCAGTACCTCTCTCTCAGGGAGATATCTGTACACTGACTGGTGTCTCTCAGTCCCTGTCTCACAGGGAGATATCTGTACACTGAGTGGTGTCTCTCAGTCCCTCTCTCTCAGGGAGATATCTGTACACTGACTGGTGTCTCTCAGTCCCTCTCTCTCAGGGAGATATATGTACACTGACTGGTGTCTCTCAGTACCTCTCTCTCAGGGAGGTATCTGTACACTGAGTGGTGTCTCTCAGTCCCTCTCTCTCAGGGAGATATCTGAACACTGAGTGGTTTCTCTCAGTCCCTCTCTCTCAGGGACCTATATGTACACTGACTGGTGCCTCTCAGTCCCTCTCTCTCAGGGAGGTATCTGTACACTGAGTGGTGTCTCTCAGTCCCTGTCTCTCAGGGAGATATTTGTACACTGACTGGTGTCTCTCAGTCCCTCTCTCTCAGGGAGATATCTGTACACTGACTGGTGTCTCTCAGTCCCTCTCTCTCAGGGAGATATCTGTACACTGAGTGGTGTCAAACAGCCCCTCTCTCTCAGGGAGATATCTGTACACTGACTGGTGTCTCTCAGTCCCTGTCTGTCAGGGAGATATCTATACACTGAGTGGTGTCTCTCAGTCCCTCTCACTCAGGGAGATATCTGTACACTGACTGGTGTCTCTCAGTCCCTGTCTCTCAGGGAGATATCTGTTCACTGAGTGGTGTCTCACAGTCCCTCTCTCTCAGGGAGATATCTGTACACTGACTGGTGTCTCTCAGTCCCTCTCTCTCAGGGAGATATCTGTACACTGACTGGTGTCTCTCAGTCCCTCTCTCTCAGGGAGATATATGTACACTGACTGGTGTCTCTCAGTCCCTCTCTCTCAGGGAGGTATCTGTACACTGAGTGGTGTCTCTCAGTCCCTGTCTCTCAGGGAGATATATGTACACTGACTGGTGTCTCTCAGTCCCTGTCTCTCAGGGAGATATCTGTACACTGAGTGGTGTCTCTCAGTCCCTGTCTCTCAGGGAGATATCTGTACACTGAGTGGTGTCTCTCAGGCCCTCTCTCTCAGGGAGATATCTGAACACTGAGTGGTGTCTCTCAGTCCCTCTCTCTCAGGGAGATATCTGTACACTGAGTGGTGTCTCACAGTCCCTCTCTCTCAGGGAGATATCTGTACACTGACTGGTGTCTCTCAGTCCCTGTCTCTCAGGGAGATATCTGTACACTGAGTGGTGTCTCTCAGTCCCTCTCTCTCAGGGAAATATCTGTACACTGAGTGGTGTCTCTCAGTCCCTGTCTCTCAGGGAGATATCTGTACACTGACTGGTGTCTCTCAGTCCCTCTCTCTCAAGGAGATATCTGTAGACTGAGTGGTGTCTCACAGTCCCTCTCTCTCAGGGAGATATCTGTACACTGACTGGTGTCTCTCAGTCCCTCTCTCTCAGGGAGATATCTGTACACTGACTGGTGTCTCTCAGTCCCTCTCTCTCAGGGAGATATATGTACACTGACTGGTGTCTCTCAGTCCCTCTCTCTCAGTGAGCTTTATGTACACTGAGTGGTGTCTCTCAGGGAGATATCTGTACACTGAGTGGTGTCTCTCAGTCCCTCTCTCTCAGGGAGATATCTGTACACTGACTGGTGTCTCTCAGCCCCTCTCTCTCAGGGAGATATCTGTGCACTGAGTGGTGTCTCTCAGTCCCTCTCTCTCAGGGAGATATCTGAACACTGAGTGGTGTCTCTCAGTCCCTCTCTCTCAGGGAGATATATGTACACTGACTGGTGTCGCTCAGTCCCTCTCTCTCAGGGAGATATCTGTACACTGACTGGTGTCTCTCAGCCCCTCTCTCTCAGGGAGATATCTGTACACTGAGTGGTGTCTCACAGCCCCTGTCTCTCAGGGCGATATCTGTACACTGTCTGGTGTCTCTCAGTCCCTGTCTGTCATGGAGATATCTATACACTGAGTGGTGTCTCTCAGTCCCTCTCTCTCAGGGAGATATCTGTACACTGACTGGTGTCTCAAAGTCCCTCTCTCTCAGGGAGATATCTGTACACTGACTGGTGTCTCTCAGTCCCTGTCTCTCAGGGAGCTTTATGTACACTGAGTGGTGTCTCTCAGGGAGATATCTGTACACTGACTGGTGTCTCTCAGTCCCTGTCTCTCAGGGAGCTTTATGTACACTGAGTGGTGTCTCTCAGTCCCTCTCTCTCAGGGAGATATCTGTACACTGAGTGGTGTCTCTCAGTCCCTCTCTCTCAGGGAGATTTATGTACACTGAGTGGTGTCTCTCAGGGAGATATCTGTACACTGACTGGTGTCTCTCAGTCCCTCTCTCTCAGGGAGATATCTGTACACTGAGTGGTGTCTCACAGCCCCTGTCTCTCAGGGAGATATCTGTACACTGACTGGTGTCTCTCAGTCCCTGTTTGTCAGGGAGATATCTATACACTGAGTGGTGTCTCTCAGTCCCTCTCTCTCAGGGAGATATCTGTACACTGACTGGTGTCTCTCAGTCCCTGTCTCTCAGGGAGATATCTGTTCACTGAGTGGTGTCTCACAGTCCCTCTCTCTCAGGGAGATATCTGTACATTGACTGGTGTCTCTCAGTCCCTGTCTCTCAGGGAGATATCTGTACACTGAGTGGTGTCTCTCAGTCCCTCTCTCTCAGGGAGATATCTGTACACTGACTGGTGTCTCTCAGTCCCTGTCTCACAGGGAGATATCTGTACACTGAGTGGTGTCTCACAGTCCCTCTCTCTCAGGGAGATATCTGTACACTGACTGGTGTCTCTCAGTCCCTCTCTCTCAGGGAGGTATCTGTACACTGACTGGTGTCTCTCAGTCCCTGTCTCTCAGGGAGATATATGTACACTGACTGGTGTCTCTCAGTCCCTGTCTCTCAGGGAGATATCTGTACACTGAGTGGTGTCTCTCAGTCCCTGTCTCTCAGGGAGATATCTGTACACTGAGTGGTGTCTCTCAGTCCCTCTCTCTCAGGGAGATATCTATACACTGAGTGGTGTCTCTCAGTCCCTCTCTCTCAGGGAGATATCTGTACACTGACTGGTGTCTCACAGCCCCTGTCTCTCAGGGAGATTTCTGTACACTGACTGGTGTCTCTCAGTCCCTCTCTCTCAGGGAGATATCTATACACTGAGTGGTGTCTCTCAGTCCCTCTCTCTCAGGGAGATATCTGTACACTGACTGGTGTCTCTCAGTCCCTGTCTCTCAGGGAGATATCTGTACACTGAGTGGTGTCTCTCAGTCCCTGTCTCTCAGTGAGCTTTATGTACACTGAGTGGTGTCTCTCAGTCCCTCTCTCTCAGGGAGATATCTGTACACTGACTGGTGTCTCTCAGTCCCTGTCTCTCAGGGAGATATCTATACAGTGAGTGGTGTCTCACAGTCCCTCTCTCTCAGGGAGATATCTGTACACTGACTGGTGTCTCTCAGTCCCTCTCTCTCAGGGAGATATCTGTTCACTGACTGGTGTCTCTCAGTCCCTCTCTCTCAGGGAGATATCTGTACACTGAGTGGTGTCTCTCAGTCCCTCTCTCTCAGGGAGATATCTGTACACTGACTGGTGTCTCTCAGTCCCTCTCTCTCAAGGAGATATATGTACACTGACTGGTGTCTCTCAGTACCTCTCTCTCAGGGAGGTATCTGTACACTGAGTGGTGTCTCTCAGTCCCTGTCTCTCAGGGAGATATATGTACACTGACTGGTGTCTCTCAGTCCCTCTCTCTCAGGGAGATATCTGTACACTGAGTGGTGTCTCTCAGTCCCTGTCTCTCAGGGAGATATCTGTACACTGAATGGTGTCTCTCAGTACCTCTCTCTCAGGGAGATATCTGTACACTGACTGGTGTCTCTCAGTCCCTGTCTCACAGGGAGATATCTGTACACTGAGTGGTGTCTCTCAGTCCCTCTCTCTCAGGGAGATATCTGTACACTGACTGGTGTCTCTCAGTCCCTCTCTCTCAGGGAGATATATGTACGCTGACTGGTGTCTCTCAGTACCTCTCTCTCAGGGAGGTATCTGTACACTGAGTGGTGTCTCTCAGTCCCTCTCTCTCAGGGAGATATCTGAACACTGAGTGGTTTCTCTCAGTCCCTCTCTCTCAGGGACCTATATGTACACTGACTGGTGCCTCTCAGTCCCTCTCTCTCAGGGAGATATCTGTACACTGAGTGGTGTCAAACAGCCCCTGTCTCTCAGGGAGATATCTGTACACTGACTGGTGTCTCTCAGTCCCTGTCTGTCAGGGAGATATCTATACACTGAGTGGTGTCTCTCAGTCCCTCTCACTCAGGGAGATATCTGTACACTGACTGGTGTCTCTCAGTCCCTCTCTCTCCGGGAGATATATGTACACTGACTGGTGTCTCTCAGTCCCTCTCTCTCAGGGAGGTATCTGTACACTGAGTGGTGTCTCTCAGTCCCTGTCTCTCAGGGAGATATATGTACACTGACTGGTGTCTCTCAGTCCATGTCTCTCATGGAGATATCTGTACACTCAGTGGTGTCTCTCAGTCCCTCTCTCTCAGGGAGATATCTGTGCAATGAGTGGTGTCTCTCAGTCCCTGTCTCTCAGGGAGATATCTGTACACTGAATGGTGTCTCTCAGTACCTCTCTCTCAGGGAGATATCTGTACACTGACTGGTGTCTCTCAGTCCCTGTCTCACAGGGAGATATCTGTACACTGACTGGTGTCTCTCAGTCCCTCTCTCTCAGGGAGATATCTGTACACTGACTGGTGTCTCTCAGTCCCTCTCTCTCAGGGAGATATATGTACACTGACTGGTGTCTCTCAGTACCTCTCTCTCAGGGAGGTATCTGTACACTGAGTGGTGTCTCTCAGTCCCTCTCTCTCAGGGAGATATCTGAACACTGAGTGGTTTCTCTCAGTCCCTCTCTCTCAGGGACCTATATGTACACTGACTGGTGCCTCTCAGTCCCTCTCTCTCAGGGAGGTATCTGTACACTGAGTGGTGTCTCTCAGTCCCTGTCTCTCAGGGAGATATTTGTACACTGACTGGTGTCTCTCAGTCCCTCTCTCTCAGGGAGATATCTGTACACTGACTGGTGTCTCTCAGTCCCTCTCTCTCAGGGAGATATCTGTACACTGAGTGGTGTCAAACAGCCCCTGTCTCTCAGGGAGATATCTGTACACTGACTGGTGTCTCTCAGTCCCTGTCTGTCAGGGAGATATCTATACACTGAGTGGTGTCTCTCAGTCCCTCTCTCTCAGGGAGATATCTGTACACTGACTGGTGTCTCTCAGTCCCTCTCTCTCCGGGAGATATATGTACACTGACTGGTGTCTCTCAGTCCCTCTCTCTCAGGGAGGTATCTGTACACTGAGTGGTGTCTCTCAGTCCCTGTCTCTCAGGGAGATATATGTACACTGACTGGTGTCTCTCAGTCCCTGTCTCTCATGGAGATATCTGTACACTCAGTGGTGTCTCTCAGTCCCTCTCTCTCAGGGAGATATCTGTGCAATGAGTGGTGTCTCTCAGTCCCTGTCTCTCAGGGAGATATCTGTACAGTGAGTGGTGTCTCTCAGTCCCTCTCTCTCAGGGAGATATCTGTACTCTGACTGGTGTCTCTCAGTCCCTGTCTCTCAGGGAGATATCTGTAAACTGAGTGGTGTCTCTCAGTCCCTCTCTCTCAGGGAGATATCTGTACACTGACTGGTGTCTCTCAGTCCCTCTCTCTCAGGGAGGTATCTGTACACTGAGTGGTGTCTCTCAGTCCCTGTCTCTCAGGGAGATATATGTACACTGACTGGTGTCTCTCAGTCCCACTCTCTCAGGGAGGTATCTGTACACTGAGTGGTGTCTCTCAGTCCCTGTCTCTCAGGGTGATATATGTACACTGACTGGTGTCTCTCAGTCCCTCTCTCTCAGGGAGATATCTGTACACTGACTGGTGTCTCTCAGTCCCTCTCTCTCAGGGAGATATCTGTACACTGAGTGGTGTCTCACAGCCCCTGTCTCTCAGGGAGATATCTGTACACTGACTGGTGTCTCTCAGTCCCTGTCTCTCAGGGAGATATCTGTACACTGACTGGTGTCTCACAGTCCCTCTCTCTCAGGGAGATATCTGTTCGCTGACTGGTGTCTCTCAGTCCCTCTCTCTCAGGGAGATATCTGTACACTGACTGGTGTCTCTCAGTCCCTGTCTCTCAGGGAGATATCTGTACACTGACTGGTGTCTCTCAGTCCCTCTCACTCAGGGTGATATCTGTACACTGACTGGTGTCTCTCAGTCCCTCTCTCTCAGGGAGATATCTGTTCGCTGACTGGTGTCTCTCAGTCCCTCTCTCTCAGGGATATATCTGTACACTGAGTGGTGTCTCTCAGTCCCTCTCTGTCAGGGAGATATCTGTACACTGACTGGTGTCTCTCAGTCCCTCTCTCTCAGGGAGATATATGTACACTGACTGGTGTCTCTCAGTACCTCTCTCTCAGGGAGGTATCTGTACACTGAGTGGTGTCTCTCAGTCCCTGTCTCTCAGGGAGATATATGTACACTGACTGGTGTCTCTCAGTCCCTCTCTCTCAGGGAGATATCTGTACACTGAGTGGTGTCTCTCAGTCCCTCTCTCTCAGGGAGATATCTGTACACTGAGTGGTTTCTCTCAGTCCCTGTCTCTCAGGGAGATATCTGTACACTGAGTGGTGTCTCTCAGTCCCTGTCTCTCAGGGAGATATCTGTACACTGAATGGTGTCTCTCAGTACCTCTCTCTCAGGGAGATATCTGTACACTGACTGGTGTCACTCAGTCCCTGTCTCACAGGGAGATATCTGTACACTGACTGGTGTCTCTCAGTCCCTCACTCTCAGGGAGATATCTGTACACTGACTGGTGTCTCACAGTCCTTCTCTCTCAGAGAGATATCTGTACACTGACTGGTGTCTCTCAGTCCCTCTCTCTCAGGGAGATATCTGTACACTGAGTGGTGTCTCTCAGTCCCTCTCTCTCAAGGAGATATCTGTACACTGAGTGGTGTCTCTCAGTCCCTGTCTCTCAGGGAGATATATGTACACTGACTGGTGTCTCTCAGTCCCTCTCTCTCAGGGAGGTATCTGTACACTGACTGGTGTCTCTCAGTCCCTGTCTCTCAGGGAGATATCTGTACACTGAGTGGTGTCTCTCAGTCCCTCTCTCTCAGGGAGATATCTGAACACTGAGTGGTGTCTCTCAGTCCCTCTCTCTCAGGGAGATATATGTACACTGACTGGTGCCTCTCAGTCCCTCTCGCTCAGGGAGGTATCTGTCCACTGAGTGGTGTCTCTCAGTCCCTGTCTCTCAGGGAGATATATGTACACTGACTGGTGTCTCTCAGTCCCTCTCTCTCAGGGAGATATCTGTACACTGACTGGTGTCTCTCAGTCCCTCTCTCTCAGGGAGATATCTGTACACTGAGTGGTGTCTCACAGCCCCTGTCTCTCAGGGAGATATCTGTACACTGACTGGTTTCTCTCAGTCCCTGTCTGTCAGGGAGATATCTCTACACTGAGTGGTGTCTCTCAGTCCATCTCTCTCAGGGAGATATCTGTACAGTGACTGGTGTCTCTCAGTCCCTGTCTGTCAGGGAGATATCTGTACACTGAGTGGTGTCTCACAGTCCCTCTCTCTCAGGGAGATATCTGTACACTGACTGGTGTCTCTCAGTCCCTCTCTCTCAGGGAGATATATGTACACTGACTGGTGTCTCTCAGTCCCTCTCTCTCAGGGAGGTATCTGTACACTGAGTGGTGTCTCTTAGTCCCTGTCTCTCAGGGAGATATATGTACACTGACTGGTGTCTCTCAGTCCCTCTCTCTCAGGGAGATATCTGTACACTGAGTGGTGTCTCTCAGTCCCTCTCTCTCAGGGAGATATCTGTACACTGAGTGGTTTCTCTCAGTCCCTGTCTCTCAGGGAGATATATGTACACTGACTGGTGTCTCTCAGTCCCTCTCTCTCAGCGAGGTATCTGTACACTGACTGGTGTCTCCAGTCCCTGTCTCTCAGGGAGATATCTGTACACTGAGTGGTGTCTCTCAGTCCCTCTCTCTCAGGGAGATATCTGAACACTGAGTGGTGTCTCTCAGTCCCTCTCTCTCAGGGAGATATATGTACACTGACTGGTGCCTCTCAGTCCCTCTCGCTCAGGGAGGTATCTGTCCACTGAGTGGTGTCTCTCAGTCCCTGTCTCTCAGGGAGATATATGTACACTGACTGGTGTCTCTCAGTCCCTCTCTCTCAGGGAGATATCTGTACACTGACTGGTGTCTCTCAGTCCCTCTCTCTCAGGGAGATATCTGTACACTGACTGGTGTCTCACAGCCCCGGTCTCTCAGGGAGATATCTGTACACTGACTGGTTTCTCTCAGTCCCTGTCTGTCAGGGAGATATCTCTACACTGAGTGGTGTCTCTCAGTCCATCTCTCTCAGGGAGATATCTGTACAGTGACTGGTGTCTCTCAGTCCCTGTCTGTCAGGGAGATATCTGTACACTGAGTGGTGTCTCACAGTCCCTCTCTCTCAGGGAGATATCTGTACACTGACTGGTGTCTCTCAGTCCCTCTCTCTCAGGGAGATATATGTACACTGACTGGTGTCTCTCAGTCCCTCTCTCTCAGGGAGGTATCTGTACACTGAGTGGTGTCTCTTAGTCCCTGTCTCTCAGGGAGATATATGTACACTGACTGGTGTCTCTCAGTCCCTGTCTCTCAGGGAGATATCTGTACACTGAGTGGTGTCTCTCAGTCCCTCTCTCTCAGGGAGATATCTGTACACTGAGTGGTTTCTCTCAGTCCCTGTCTCTCAGGGAGATATCTGTACACTGAGTGGTGTCTCTCAGTCCCTGTCTCTCAGGGAGATATCTGTACACTGAATGGTATCTCTCAGTACCTCTCTCTCAGGGAGATATCTGTACACTGAGTGGTGTCTCTCAGTCCCTGTCTCTCAGGGAGATATCTGTACACTGACTGGTGTCTCTCAGTCCCTCTCTCTCAGGGAGATATCTGTACACTGACTGGTGTCTCACAGTCCCTCTCTCTCAGTGAGATATCTGTACACTGACTGGTGTCTCTCAGTCCCTCTCTCTCAGGGAGATATCTGTACACTGAGTGGTGTCTCTCAGTCCCTCTCTCTCAAGGAGATATCTGTACACTGAGTGGTGTCTCTCAGTCCCTGTCTCTCAGGGAGATATATGTACACTGACTGGTGTCTCTCAGTCCCTCTCTCTCAGGGAGGTATCTTTACACTGACTGGTGTCTCTCAGTCCCTGTCTCTCAGGGAGATATCTGTACACTGAGTGGTGTCTCTCAGTCCCTCTCTCTCAGGGAGATATCTGAACACTGAGTGGTGTCTCTCAGTCCCTCTCTCTCAGGGAGATATATGTACACTGACTTGTGCCTCTCAGTCCCTCTCTCTCAGGGAGGTATCTGTACACTGAGTGGTGTCTCTCAGTCCCTCTCTCTCAGGGAGATATATGTACACTGACTGGTGTCTCTCAGTCCCTCTCTCTCAGGGAGATATCTGTACACTGACTGGTGTCTCTCAGTCCCTCTCTCTCAGGGAGGTATCTTTACACTGACTGGTGTCTCTCAGTCCCTGTCTCTCAGGGAGATATCTGTACACTGAGTGGTGTCTCTCAGTCCCTCTCTCTCAGGGAGATATCTGAACACTGAGTGGTGTCTCTCAGTCCCTCTCTCTCAGGGAGATATATGTACACTGACTTGTGCCTCTCAGTCCCTCTCTCTCAGGGAGGTATCTGTACACTGAGTGGTGTCTCTCAGTCCCTCTCTCTCAGGGAGATATATGTACACTGACTGGTGTCTCTCAGTCCCTCTCTCTCAGGGAGATATCTGTACACTGACTGGTGTCTCTCAGTCCCTCTCTCTCAGGGAGATATCTGTACACTGACTGGTGTCTCTCAGTCCCTGTCTCTCAGGGAGATATCTGTACACTGAGTGGTGTCTCACAGTCCCTCTCTCTCAGGGAGATATCTGTACACTGACTGGTGTCTCTCAGTCCCTCTCTCTCAGGGAGATATCTGTACACTGACTGGTGTCTCTCAGTCCCTGTCTCTCAGGGAGCTTTATGTACACTGAGTGGTGTCTCTCAGTCCCTCTCTCTCAGGGAGATATCTGTACACTGACTGGTGTCTCTCAGTCCCTCTCAGGGAGATATCTGTACACTGAGTGGTGTCTCACAGCCCCTGTCTCTCAGGGAGATATCTGTACACTGTCTGGTGTCTCTCAGTCCCTGTCTGTCAGGGAGATATCTGTACACTGAGTGGTGACTCTCAGTCCCTCTCTCTCAGGGAGATATCTGTACACTGACTGGTGTCTCACAGTCCCTCTCTCTCAGGGAGATATCTGTACACTGACTGGTGTCTCTCAGTCCCTGTCTCTCAGGGAGCTTTATGTACACTCAGTGGTGTCTCTCAGGGAGATATCTGTATACTGACTGGTGTCTCTCAGTCCCTGTCTCTCAGGGAGCTTTATGTACACTGAGTGGTGTCTCTCAGTCCCTCTCTCTCAGGGAGGTATCTGTACACTGACTGGTGTCTCTCAGTCCCTGTCTCTCAGCGAGATATCTGTACACTGAGTGGTGTCTCTCAGTCCCTCTCTCTCAGGGAGATATCTGAACACTGAGTGGTGTCTCTCAGTCCCTCTCTCTCAGGGAGATATATGTACACTGACTGGTGTCTCTCAGTCCCTCTCTCTCAGGGAGATATCTGTACACTGACTGGTGTCTCTCTGTCCCTCTCTCTCAGGGAGATACCTGTACACTGAGTGGTGTCTCACATCCCCTGTCTCTCAGGGAGATTTCTGTACACTGACTGGTGTCTCTCAGTCCCTGTCTGTCAGGGAGATATCTATCCACTGAGTGGTGTCTCTCAGTCCCTCTCCCTCAGGGAGATATCTGTACACTGACTGGTGTCTCTTAGTCCCTGTCTCTCAGGGAGATATCTGGACACTGAGTGGTGTCTCACAGTCCCTCTCTCTCAGGGAGATATCTGTACACTGACTGGTGTCTCTCATTCCCTCTCTCTCAGGGAGATATCTGTCCACTGACTGGTGTCTCTCAGTCCCTCTCTCTCAGGGAGATATATGTACACTGACTGGTGCCTCTCAGTCCCTCTCTCTCAGGGAGGTATCTGTACACTGAGTGGTGTCTCTCAGTCCCTGTCTCTCAGGGAGATATATGTACACTGACTGGTGTCTCTCAGTCCCTGTCTCTCAGGGAGATATCTGTACACTGAGTGGTGTCTCTCAGTCCCTGTCTCTCAGGGAGATATCTGTACACTGAGTGGTGTCTCTCTGTCCCTCTCTCTCAGGGAGATATCTGAACACTGAGTGGTGTCTCTCAGTCCCTCTCTCTCAGGGAGATATATGTACACTGACTGGTGTCTCTCAGTCCCTCTCTCTCAGGGAGATATCTGTACACTGACTGGTGTCTCTCAGTCCCTCTCTCTCCGGGAGATTTATGTACACTGACTGGTGTCTCTCAGTCCCTCTCTCTCAGGGAGGTATCTGTACACTGAGTGGTGTCTCTCAGTCCCTGTCTCTCAGGGAGATATATGTACACTGACTGGTGTCTCTCAGTCCCTGTCTCTCAGGGAGATATCTGTACACTGAGTGGTGTCTCTCAGTCCCTCTCTCTCAGGGAGATACCTGTACAATGAGTGGTGTCTCTCAGTCCCTGTCTCTCAGGGAGATATCTGTACAGTGAGTGGTGTCTCTCAGTCCCTCTCTCTCAGGGAGATATCTGTACTCTGACTGGTGTCTCTCAGTCCCTGTCTCTCAGGGAGATATCTGTACACTGAGTGGTGTCTCTCAGTCCCTCTCTCTCAGGGAGATATCTGTACACTGACTGGTGTCTCTCAGTCCCTCTCTCAGGGAGGTATCTGTACACTGAGTGGTGTCTCTCAGTCCCTGTCTCTCAGGGAGATATCTGTACACTGAGTGGTGTCTCTCAGGGAGATATCTGTACACTGAGTGGTGTCTCTCACTCACTCTCTCTCAGGGAGATATCTGTACACTGACTGGTGTCTCTCAGCCCCTCTCTCTCAGGGAGATATCTGTGCACTGAGTGGTGTCTCACAGTCCCTCTCTCTCAGGGAGATATCTGTACACTGACTGGTGTCTCTCAGTCCCTGTCTCTCAGGGAGATATCTGTACACTGAGTGGTGTCTCTCAGTCCCTCTCTCTCAGGGAGATATCTGTACTCTGACTGGTGTCTCTCAGTCCCTGTCTCTGAGGGAGATATCTGTACACTGAGTGGTGTCTCTCAGTCCCTCTCTCTCAGGGAGATATCTGTCCACTGACTGGTGTCTCTCAGTCCCTCTCTCTCAGGGATATATCTGTACACTGAGTGGTGTCTCACAGCCCCTGTCTCTCAGGGAGATATCTGTACACTGTCTGGTGTCTCTCAGTCCCTGTCTGTCAGGGAGATATCTATACACTGAGTGGTGTCTCTCAGTTCCTCTCTCTCAGGGAGATATCTGTACACTGACTGGTGTCTCACAGTCCCTCTCTCTCAGGGAGATATCTGTACACTGACTGGTGTCTCTCAGTCCCTGTCTCTCAGGGAGCTTTATGTACTCTGAGTGGTGTCTCTCAGGGAGATATCTGTACACTGAGTGGTGTCTCTCAGTCCCTGTCTCTCAGGGAGCTTTATGTACACTGAGTGGTGTCTCACAGTCCCTCTCTCTCAGGGAGATATCTGTACACTGAGTGGTGTCTCTCAGTCCCTCTCTCTCAGGGAGATATCTGTACACTGACTGGTGTCTCACAGTCCCTCTCTCTCAGAGAGATATCTGTACACTGACTGGTGTCTCTCAGTCCCTCTCTCTCAGAGAGATATCTGTACACTGAGTGGTGTCTCTCAGTCCCTCTCTCTCAGGGAGATTTAGTTTAGTTTAGAGATACAGCACTGAAACAGGCCCTTCGGCCCACCGAGTCTGTGCCGACCATCAACCACCCATTTATACTAATCCTACATTCCTACCAAACATCCCCACCTGTCCCTATATTTCCCTACCACCTACCTATACTAGTGACAATTTATAATGGCCAATTTACCTATCAACCTGCAAGTCTTTTGGCTTGTGGGAGGAAACCGGAGCACCCGGAGAAAACCCACGCAGACACAGGGAGAACTTGCAAACTCCACACAGGCAGTACCCGGAATTGAACCCGGGTCGCTGGAGCTGTGAGGCTGCGGTGCTAACCACTGCGCCACTGTGTCGCCCCAGATATCTGTACACTGAGTGGTGTCTCTCAGTCCCTGTCTCTCAGGGAGATATATGTACACTGACTGGTGTCTCTCAGTCCCTCTCTCTCAGGGAGGTATCTGTACACTGACTGGTGTCTCACAGTCCCTGTCTCTCAGGGAGATATCTGTACACTGAGTGGTGTCTCTCAGTCCCTCTCTCTCAGGGAGATATCTGAACACTGAGTGGTGTCTCTCAGTCCCTCTCTCTCAGGGACATATATGTACACTGACTGGTGCCTCTCAGTCCCTCTCTCTCAGGGAGGTATCTGTACACTGAGTGGTGTCTCTCAGTCCCTGTCTCTCAGGGAGATATTTGTACACTGACTGGTTTCTCTCAGTCCCTCTCTCTCAGGGAGATATCTGTACACTGACTGGTGTCTCACAGTCCCTCTCTCTCAGGGAGATATCTGTACACTGACTGGTGTCTCTCAGTCCCTGTCTCTCAGGGAGCTTTATGTACACTCAGTGGTGTCTCTCAGGGAGATATCTGTATACTGACTGGTGTCTCTCAGTCCCTGTCTCTCAGGGAGCTTTATGTACACTGAGTGGTGTCTCTCAGTCCCTCTCTCTCAGGGAGATATCTGTACACTGACTGGTGTCTCTCAGTCCCTGTCTCTCAGGGAGATATCTGTACACTGAGTGGTGTCTCTCAGTCCCTCTCTCTCAAGGAGATATCTGTACACTGAGTGGTGTCTCTCAGTCCCTGTCTCTCAGGGAGATATATGTACACTGACTGGTGTCTCTCAGTCCCTCTCTCTCAGGGAGGTATCTGTACACTGACTGGTGTCTCTCAGTCCCTGTCTCTCAGCGAGATATCTGTACACTGAGTGGTGTCTCTCAGTCCCTCTCTCTCAGGGAGATATCTGAACACTGAGTGGTGTCTCTCAGTCCCTCTCTCTCAGGGAGATATATGTACACTGACTGGTGTCTCTCAGTCCCTCTCTCTCAGGGAGATATCTGTACACTGACTGGTGTCTCTCTGTCCCTCTCTCTCAGGGAGATACCTGTACACTGAGTGGTGTCTCACATCCCCTGTCTCTCAGGGAGATTTCTGTACACTGACTGGTGTCTCTCAGTCCCTGTCTGTCAGGGAGATATCTATCCACTGAGTGGTGTCTCTCAGTCCCTCTCCCTCAGGGAGATATCTGTACACTGACTGGTGTCTCTTAGTCCCTGTCTCTCAGGGAGATATCTGGACACTGAGTGGTGTCTCACAGTCCCTCTCTCTCAGGGAGATATCTGTACACTGACTGGTGTCTCTCATTCCCTCTCTCTCAGGGAGATATCTGTCCACTGACTGGTGTCTCTCAGTCCCTCTCTCTCAGGGAGATATATGTACACTGACTGGTGCCTCTCAGTCCCTCTCTCTCAGGGAGGTATCTGTACACTGAGTGGTGTCTCTCAGTCCCTGTCTCTCAGGGAGATATATGTACACTGACTGGTGTCTCTCAGTCCCTGTCTCTCAGGGAGATATCTGTACACTGAGTGGTGTCTCTCAGTCCCTGTCTCTCAGGGAGATATCTGTACACTGAGTGGTGTCTCTCTGTCCCTCTCTCTCAGGGAGATATCTGAACACTGAGTGGTGTCTCTCAGTCCCTCTCTCTCAGGGAGATATATGTACACTGACTGGTGTCTCTCAGTCCCTCTCTCTCAGGGAGATATCTGTACACTGACTGGTGTCTCTCAGTCCCTCTCTCTCCGGGAGATTTATGTACACTGACTGGTGTCTCTCAGTCCCTCTCTCTCAGGGAGGTATCTGTACACTGAGTGGTGTCTCTCAGTCCCTGTCTCTCAGGGAGATATATGTACACTGACTGGTGTCTCTCAGTCCCTGTCTCTCAGGGAGATATCTGTACACTGAGTGGTGTCTCTCAGTCCCTCTCTCTCAGGGAGATACCTGTACAATGAGTGGTGTCTCTCAGTCCCTGTCTCTCAGGGAGATATCTGTACAGTGAGTGGTGTCTCTCAGTCCCTCTCTCTCAGGGAGATATCTGTACTCTGACTGGTGTCTCTCAGTCCCTGTCTCTCAGGGAGATATCTGTACACTGAGTGGTGTCTCTCAGTCCCTCTCTCTCAGGGAGATATCTGTACACTGACTGGTGTCTCTCAGTCCCTCTCTCAGGGAGGTATCTGTACACTGAGTGGTGTCTCTCAGTCCCTGTCTCTCAGGGAGATATCTGTACACTGAGTGGTGTCTCTCAGGGAGATATCTGTACACTGAGTGGTGTCTCTCACTCACTCTCTCTCAGGGAGATATCTGTACACTGACTGGTGTCTCTCAGCCCCTCTCTCTCAGGGAGATATCTGTGCACTGAGTGGTGTCTCACAGTCCCTCTCTCTCAGGGAGATATCTGTACACTGACTGGTGTCTCTCAGTCCCTGTCTCTCAGGGAGATATCTGTACACTGAGTGGTGTCTCTCAGTCCCTCTCTCTCAGGGAGATATCTGTACTCTGACTGGTGTCTCTCAGTCCCTGTCTCTGAGGGAGATATCTGTACACTGAGTGGTGTCTCTCAGTCCCTCTCTCTCAGGGAGATATCTGTCCACTGACTGGTGTCTCTCAGTCCCTCTCTCTCAGGGATATATCTGTACACTGAGTGGTGTCTCACAGCCCCTGTCTCTCAGGGAGATATCTGTACACTGTCTGGTGTCTCTCAGTCCCTGTCTGTCAGGGAGATATCTATACACTGAGTGGTGTCTCTCAGTTCCTCTCTCTCAGGGAGATATCTGTACACTGACTGGTGTCTCACAGTCCCTCTCTCTCAGGGAGATATCTGTACACTGACTGGTGTCTCTCAGTCCCTGTCTCTCAGGGAGCTTTATGTACTCTGAGTGGTGTCTCTCAGGGAGATATCTGTACACTGAGTGGTGTCTCTCAGTCCCTGTCTCTCAGGGAGCTTTATGTACACTGAGTGGTGTCTCACAGTCCCTCTCTCTCAGGGAGATATCTGTACACTGAGTGGTGTCTCTCAGTCCCTCTCTCTCAGGGAGATATCTGTACACTGACTGGTGTCTCACAGTCCCTCTCTCTCAGAGAGATATCTGTACACTGACTGGTGTCTCTCAGTCCCTCTCTCTCAGAGAGATATCTGTACACTGAGTGGTGTCTCTCAGTCCCTCTCTCTCAGGGAGATTTAGTTTAGTTTAGAGATACAGCACTGAAACAGGCCCTTCGGCCCACCGAGTCTGTGCCGACCATCAACCACCCATTTATACTAATCCTACATTCCTACCAAACATCCCCACCTGTCCCTATATTTCCCTACCACCTACCTATACTAGTGACAATTTATAATGGCCAATTTACCTATCAACCTGCAAGTCTTTTGGCTTGTGGGAGGAAACCGGAGCACCCGGAGAAAACCCACGCAGACACAGGGAGAACTTGCAAACTCCACACAGGCAGTACCCGGAATTGAACCCGGGTCGCTGGAGCTGTGAGGCTGCGGTGCTAACCACTGCGCCACTGTGTCGCCCCAGATATCTGTACACTGAGTGGTGTCTCTCAGTCCCTGTCTCTCAGGGAGATATATGTACACTGACTGGTGTCTCTCAGTCCCTCTATCTCAGGGAGGTATCTGTACACTGACTGGTGTCTCACAGTCCCTGTCTCTCAGGGAGATATCTGTACACTGAGTGGTGTCTCTCAGTCCCTCTCTCTCAGGGAGATATCTGAACACTGAGTGGTGTCTCTCAGTCCCTCTCTCTCAGGGACATATATGTACACTGACTGGTGCCTCTCAGTCCCTCTCTCTCAGGGAGGTATCTGTACACTGAGTGGTGTCTCTCAGTCCCTGTCTCTCAGGGAGATATTTGTACACTGACTGGTTTCTCTCAGTCCCTCTCTCTCAGGGAGATATCTGTACACTGACTGGTGTCTCTCAGTCCCTCTCTCTCAGGGAGATATCTGTACACTGAGTGGTGTCTCACAGCCCCTGTCTCTCAGGGAGATATCTGTACACTGACTGGTGTCTCTCAGTCCCTGTCTGTCAAGGAGATATCTATACACTGAGTGGTGTCTCTCAGTCCCTCTCTCTCAGGGAGATATCTGTACACTGACTGGTGTCTCTCAGTCCCTCTCTCTCCGGGAGATTTATGTACACTGACTGGTGTCTCTCAGTCCCTCTCTCTCAGGGAGGTATCTGTACACTGAGTGGTGTCTCTCAGTCCCTGTCTCTCAGGGAGATATCTGTACACTGAGTGGTGTCTCTCAGTCACTCTCTCTCAGGGAGATATCTGTACACTGACTGGTGTCTCTCAGTCCCTGTCTCTGAGGGAGATATCTGTACACTGAGTGGTGTCTCTCAGTCCCTCTCTCTCAGGGAGATATCTGTACACTGACTGGTGTCTCTCAGTCCCTCTCTCTCAGGGATGTATCTGTACACTGAGTGGTGTCTCTCAGTCCCTCTCTCTCAGGGAGATATCTGTACACTGAGTGGTGTCTCTCAGTCCCTGTCTCTCAGGGAGATATATGTACACTGACTGGTGTCTCTCAGTCCCTCTCTCTCAGGGAGATATCTGTACACTGACTGGTGTCTCTCAGTCCCTCTCTCTCAGGGAGATATCTGTACACTGAGTGGTGTCTCACAGCCCCTGTCTCTCAGGGAGATATCTGTACACTGTCTGGTGTCTCTCAGTCCCTGTCTGTCAGGGAGATATCTATACACTGAGTGGTGTCTCTCAGTCCCTCTCTCTCAGGGAGATATCTGTACATTGACTGGTGTCTCTCAGTCCCTCTCTCTCAGGGAGCTTTATGTACACTGAGTGGTGTCTCTCAGGGAGATATCTGTACACTGACTGGTGTCTCTCAGTCCCTGTCTCTCAGGGAGCTTTATGTACACTGAGTGGTGTCTCTCAGTCCCTCTCTCTCAGGGAGATATCTGTACACAGACTGGTGTCTCACAGTCCCTCTCTCTCAGGAGATATCTGTGCACTGACTGGTGTCTCTCAGTCCCTGTCTCTCAGGGAGCTTTATGTACACTGAGTGGTGTCTCTCAGGGAGATATCTGTACACTGACTGGTGTCTCTCAGTCCCTGTCTCTCAGGGAGCTTTATGTACACTGAGTGGTGTCTCACAGTCCCTCTCTCTCAGGGAGATATCTGTACACTGACTGGTGTCTCTCAGTCCCTGTCTCTCAGGGAGATATCTGTACACTGAGTGGTGTCTCTCAGTCCCTCTCTCTCAGGGAGATATCTGTACACTGACTGGTGTCTCTCAGTCCCTGTCTCTCAGGGAGATATCTATACACTGAGTGGTGTCTCTCAGTCCCTGTCTCTCAGGGAGATATCTGTACACTGACTGGTGTCTCTCAGTCCCTCTCTCTCAGGGAGATATCTGTACACTGAGTGGTGTCTAACAGCCCCTGTCTCTCAGGGAGATATCTGTACACTGACTGGTGTCTCTCAGTCCCTCTCTCTCAGGGAGATATCTGTACACTGAGTGGTGTCTCTCAGTCACTCTCTCTCAGGGAGATATCTGTACACTGACTGGTGTCTCTCAGCCCCTCTCTCTCAGGGAGATATCTGTGCACTGAGTGGTGTCTCACAGTCCCTCTCTCTCAGGGAGATATCTGTACACTGACTGGTGTCTCTCAGTCCCTGTCTCTCAGGGAGATATCTGTACACTGAGTGGTGTCTCTCAGTCCCTCTCTCTCAGGGAGATATCTGTACTCTGACTGGTGTCTCTCAGTCCCTGTCTCTGAGGGAGATATCTGTACACTGAGTGGTGTCTCTCAGTCCCTCTCTCTCAGGGAGATATCTGTACACTGACTGGTGTCTCTCAGTCCCTCTCTCTCAGGGATATATCTGTACACTGAGTGGTGTCTCTCAGTCCCTCTCTCTCAGGGAGATATCTGTACACTGAGTGGTGTCTCTCAGTCCCTGTCTCTCAGGGAGATATATGTACACTGACTGGTGTCTCTCAGTCCCTGTCTCTCAGGGAGATATCTGTACACTGACTGGTGTCTCTCAGTCCCTCTCTCTCAGGGAGATATCTGTACACTGAGTGGTGTCTCTCAGTCCCTCTCTCTCAAGGAGATATCTGTACACTGAGTGGTGTCTCTCAGTCCCTGTCTCTCAGGGAGATATCTGTGCACTGAGTGGTGTCTCTCAGTCCCTGTCTCTCAGTGAGCTTTATGTACACTGTGTGGTGTCTCTCAGGGAGATATCTGTACACTGAGTGGTGTCTCTCAGTCCCTCTCTGTCAGGGAGATATCTGTACACTGACTGGTGTCTCTCAGCCCCTCTCTCTCAGGGAGATATCTGTGCACTGAGTGGTGTCTCACAGTCCCTCTCTCTCAGGGAGATATCTGTACACTGACTGGTGTCTCTCAGTCCCTGTCTCTCAGGGAGATATCTGTACACTGAGTGGTGTCTCTCAGTCCCTCTCTCTCAGGGAGATATCTGTACTCTGACTGGTGTCTCTCAGTCCCTGTCTCTGAGGGAGATATCTGTACACTGAGTGGTGTCTCTCAGTCCCTCTCTCTCAGGGAGATATCTGTACACTGACTGGTGTCTCTCAGTCCCTCTCTCTCAGGGAGATATCTGTACACTGAGTGGTGTCTCTCAGTCCCTCTCTCTCAGGGAGATATCTGTACACTGAGTGGTGTCTCTCAGTCCCTGTCTCTCAGGGAGATATATGTACACTGACTGGTGTCTCTCAGTCCCTCTCTCTCAGGGAGATATCTGTACACTGACTGGTGTCTCTCAGTCCCTCTCTCTCAGGGAGATATCTGTACACTGAGTGGTGTCTCACAGCCCCTGTCTCTCAGGGCGATAACTGTACACTGTCTGGTGTCTCTCAGTCCCTGTCTGTCAGGGAGATATCTATACACTGAGTGGTGTCTCTCAGTCCCTCTCTCTCAGGGAGATATCTGTACACTGACTGGTGTCTCTAAGTCGTTCTCTCTCAGGGAGATATCTGTACACTGACTGGTGTCTCTCAGTCCCTGTCTCTCAGGGAGCTTTATGTACACTGAGTGGTGTCTCTCAGGGAGATATCTGTACACTGACTGGTGTCTCTCAGTCCCTGTCTCTCAGGGAGCTTTATGTACACTGAGTGGTGTCTCTCAGTCCCTCTCTCTGGGAGATATCTGTACACTGACTGGTGTCTCTCAGTCCCTGTCTCTCAGGGAGATATCTGTACACTGAGTGGTGTCTCTCAGTCCCTCTCTCTCAGGGAGATATCTGTACACTGACTGGTGTCTCTCAGTCCCTGTCTCTCAGGGAGATATCTGTACACTGACTGGTTTCTCTCAGTCCCTGTCTCTCAGGGAGATATCTGTACACTGAGTGGTGTCTCTCAGTCCCTCTCTCTCAAGGAGATATCTGAACACTGAGTGGTGTCTCTCAGTCCCTGTCTCTCAGGGAGATATATGTACACTGACTGGTGTCTCTCAGTCCCTCTCTCTCAGGGAGGTATCTGCACACTGACTGGTGTCTCTCAGTCCCTGTCTCTCAGAGAGATATCTGTACACTGACTGGTTTGGCTCAGTCCCTGTCTGTCAAGGAGATATCTATACACTGAGTGGTGTCTCTCAGTCCATCTCTCTCAGGGAGATATCTGTACACTGACTGGTGTCTCTCAGTCCATGTCTCTCAGGGAGATATCTCTACACTGAGTGGTGTCTCACAGTCCCTCTCTCTCAGGGAGATATATGTACACTGACTGGTGTCTCTCAGTCCCTGTCTCTCAGGGAGATATCTGTACACTGACTGGTGTCTCTCAGTCCCTCTCTCTCAGGGAGATATCTGTACACTGAGTGGTGTCTCACAGTCCCTCTCTCTCAGGGAGATATCTGTACACTGACTGGTGTCTCTCAGTCCCTGTCTCTCAGGGAGATATATGTACACTGACTGGTGTCTCTCAGTCCCTCTCTCTCAGGGAGGTATCTGTACACTGACTGGTGTCTCACAGTCCCTGTCTCTCAGGGAGATATCTGTACACTGAGTGGTGTCTCTCAGTCCCTCTCTCTCAGGGAGATATCTGAACACTGAGTGGTGTCTCTCAGTCCCTCTCTCTCAGGGACATATATGTACACTGACTGGTGCCTCTCAGTCCCTCTCTCTCAGGGAGGTATCTGTACACTGAGTGGTGTCTCTCAGTCCCTGTCTCTCAGGGAGATATTTGTACACTGACTGGTTTCTCTCAGTCCCTCTCTCTCAGGGAGATATCTGTACACTGACTGGTGTCTCACAGTCCCTCTCTCTCAGGGAGATATCTGTACACTGACTGGTGTCTCTCAGTCCCTGTCTCTCAGGGAGCTTTATGTACACTCAGTGGTGTCTCTCAGGGAGATATCTGTATACTGACTGGTGTCTCTCAGTCCCTGTCTCTCAGGGAGCTTTATGTACACTGAGTGGTGTCTCTCAGTCCCTCTCTCTCAGGGAGATATCTGTACACTGACTGGTGTCTCTCAGTCCCTGTCTCTCAGGGAGATATCTGTACACTGAGTGGTGTCTCTCAGTCCCTCTCTCTCAAGGAGATATCTGTACACTGAGTGGTGTCTCTCAGTCCCTGTCTCTCAGGGAGATATATGTACACTGACTGGTGTCTCTCAGTCCCTCTCTCTCAGGGAGGTATCTGTACACTGACTGGTGTCTCTCAGTCCCTGTCTCTCAGCGAGATATCTGTACACTGAGTGGTGTCTCTCAGTCCCTCTCTCTCAGGGAGATATCTGAACACTGAGTGGTGTCTCTCAGTCCCTCTCTCTCAGGGAGATATATGTACACTGACTGGTGTCTCTCAGTCCCTCTCTCTCAGGGAGATATCTGTACACTGACTGGTGTCTCTCTGTCCCTCTCTCTCAGGGAGATACCTGTACACTGAGTGGTGTCTCACATCCCCTGTCTCTCAGGGAGATTTCTGTACACTGACTGGTGTCTCTCAGTCCCTGTCTGTCAGGGAGATATCTATCCACTGAGTGGTGTCTCTCAGTCCCTCTCCCTCAGGGAGATATCTGTACACTGACTGGTGTCTCTTAGTCCCTGTCTCTCAGGGAGATATCTGGACACTGAGTGGTGTCTCACAGTCCCTCTCTCTCAGGGAGATATCTGTACACTGACTGGTGTCTCTCATTCCCTCTCTCTCAGGGAGATATCTGTCCACTGACTGGTGTCTCTCAGTCCCTCTCTCTCAGGGAGATATATGTACACTGACTGGTGCCTCTCAGTCCCTCTCTCTCAGGGAGGTATCTGTACACTGAGTGGTGTCTCTCAGTCCCTGTCTCTCAGGGAGATATATGTACACTGACTGGTGTCTCTCAGTCCCTGTCTCTCAGGGAGATATCTGTACACTGAGTGGTGTCTCTCAGTCCCTGTCTCTCAGGGAGATATCTGTACACTGAGTGGTGTCTCTCTGTCCCTCTCTCTCAGGGAGATATCTGAACACTGAGTGGTGTCTCTCAGTCCCTCTCTCTCAGGGAGATATATGTACACTGACTGGTGTCTCTCAGTCCCTCTCTCTCAGGGAGATATCTGTACACTGACTGGTGTCTCTCAGTCCCTCTCTCTCCGGGAGATTTATGTACACTGACTGGTGTCTCTCAGTCCCTCTCTCTCAGGGAGGTATCTGTACACTGAGTGGTGTCTCTCAGTCCCTGTCTCTCAGGGAGATATATGTACACTGACTGGTGTCTCTCAGTCCCTGTCTCTCAGGGAGATATCTGTACACTGAGTGGTGTCTCTCAGTCCCTCTCTCTCAGGGAGATACCTGTACAATGAGTGGTGTCTCTCAGTCCCTGTCTCTCAGGGAGATATCTGTACAGTGAGTGGTGTCTCTCAGTCCCTCTCTCTCAGGGAGATATCTGTACTCTGACTGGTGTCTCTCAGTCCCTGTCTCTCAGGGAGATATCTGTACACTGAGTGGTGTCTCTCAGTCCCTCTCTCTCAGGGAGATATCTGTACACTGACTGGTGTCTCTCAGTCCCTCTCTCAGGGAGGTATCTGTACACTGAGTGGTGTCTCTCAGTCCCTGTCTCTCAGGGAGATATCTGTACACTGAGTGGTGTCTCTCAGGGAGATATCTGTACACTGAGTGGTGTCTCTCACTCACTCTCTCTCAGGGAGATATCTGTACACTGACTGGTGTCTCTCAGCCCCTCTCTCTCAGGGAGATATCTGTGCACTGAGTGGTGTCTCACAGTCCCTCTCTCTCAGGGAGATATCTGTACACTGACTGGTGTCTCTCAGTCCCTGTCTCTCAGGGAGATATCTGTACACTGAGTGGTGTCTCTCAGTCCCTCTCTCTCAGGGAGATATCTGTACTCTGACTGGTGTCTCTCAGTCCCTGTCTCTGAGGGAGATATCTGTACACTGAGTGGTGTCTCTCAGTCCCTCTCTCTCAGGGAGATATCTGTCCACTGACTGGTGTCTCTCAGTCCCTCTCTCTCAGGGATATATCTGTACACTGAGTGGTGTCTCACAGCCCCTGTCTCTCAGGGAGATATCTGTACACTGTCTGGTGTCTCTCAGTCCCTGTCTGTCAGGGAGATATCTATACACTGAGTGGTGTCTCTCAGTTCCTCTCTCTCAGGGAGATATCTGTACACTGACTGGTGTCTCACAGTCCCTCTCTCTCAGGGAGATATCTGTACACTGACTGGTGTCTCTCAGTCCCTGTCTCTCAGGGAGCTTTATGTACTCTGAGTGGTGTCTCTCAGGGAGATATCTGTACACTGAGTGGTGTCTCTCAGTCCCTGTCTCTCAGGGAGCTTTATGTACACTGAGTGGTGTCTCACAGTCCCTCTCTCTCAGGGAGATATCTGTACACTGAGTGGTGTCTCTCAGTCCCTCTCTCTCAGGGAGATATCTGTACACTGACTGGTGTCTCACAGTCCCTCTCTCTCAGAGAGATATCTGTACACTGACTGGTGTCTCTCAGTCCCTCTCTCTCAGAGAGATATCTGTACACTGAGTGGTGTCTCTCAGTCCCTCTCTCTCAGGGAGATTTAGTTTAGTTTAGAGATACAGCACTGAAACAGGCCCTTCGGCCCACCGAGTCTGTGCCGACCATCAACCACCCATTTATACTAATCCTACATTCCTACCAAACATCCCCACCTGTCCCTATATTTCCCTACCACCTACCTATACTAGTGACAATTTATAATGGCCAATTTACCTATCAACCTGCAAGTCTTTTGGCTTGTGGGAGGAAACCGGAGCACCCGGAGAAAACCCACGCAGACACAGGGAGAACTTGCAAACTCCACACAGGCAGTACCCGGAATTGAACCCGGGTCGCTGGAGCTGTGAGGCTGCGGTGCTAACCACTGCGCCACTGTGTCGCCCCAGATATCTGTACACTGAGTGGTGTCTCTCAGTCCCTGTCTCTCAGGGAGATATATGTACACTGACTGGTGTCTCTCAGTCCCTCTATCTCAGGGAGGTATCTGTACACTGACTGGTGTCTCACAGTCCCTGTCTCTCAGGGAGATATCTGTACACTGAGTGGTGTCTCTCAGTCCCTCTCTCTCAGGGAGATATCTGAACACTGAGTGGTGTCTCTCAGTCCCTCTCTCTCAGGGACATATATGTACACTGACTGGTGCCTCTCAGTCCCTCTCTCTCAGGGAGGTATCTGTACACTGAGTGGTGTCTCTCAGTCCCTGTCTCTCAGGGAGATATTTGTACACTGACTGGTTTCTCTCAGTCCCTCTCTCTCAGGGAGATATCTGTACACTGACTGGTGTCTCTCAGTCCCTCTCTCTCAGGGAGATATCTGTACACTGAGTGGTGTCTCACAGCCCCTGTCTCTCAGGGAGATATCTGTACACTGACTGGTGTCTCTCAGTCCCTGTCTGTCAAGGAGATATCTATACACTGAGTGGTGTCTCTCAGTCCCTCTCTCTCAGGGAGATATCTGTACACTGACTGGTGTCTCTCAGTCCCTCTCTCTCCGGGAGATTTATGTACACTGACTGGTGTCTCTCAGTCCCTCTCTCTCAGGGAGGTATCTGTACACTGAGTGGTGTCTCTCAGTCCCTGTCTCTCAGGGAGATATCTGTACACTGAGTGGTGTCTCTCAGTCACTCTCTCTCAGGGAGATATCTGTACACTGACTGGTGTCTCTCAGTCCCTGTCTCTGAGGGAGATATCTGTACACTGAGTGGTGTCTCTCAGTCCCTCTCTCTCAGGGAGATATCTGTACACTGACTGGTGTCTCTCAGTCCCTCTCTCTCAGGGATGTATCTGTACACTGAGTGGTGTCTCTCAGTCCCTCTCTCTCAGGGAGATATCTGTACACTGAGTGGTGTCTCTCAGTCCCTGTCTCTCAGGGAGATATATGTACACTGACTGGTGTCTCTCAGTCCCTCTCTCTCAGGGAGATATCTGTACACTGACTGGTGTCTCTCAGTCCCTCTCTCTCAGGGAGATATCTGTACACTGAGTGGTGTCTCACAGCCCCTGTCTCTCAGGGAGATATCTGTACACTGTCTGGTGTCTCTCAGTCCCTGTCTGTCAGGGAGATATCTATACACTGAGTGGTGTCTCTCAGTCCCTCTCTCTCAGGGAGATATCTGTACATTGACTGGTGTCTCTCAGTCCCTCTCTCTCAGGGAGCTTTATGTACACTGAGTGGTGTCTCTCAGGGAGATATCTGTACACTGACTGGTGTCTCTCAGTCCCTGTCTCTCAGGGAGCTTTATGTACACTGAGTGGTGTCTCTCAGTCCCTCTCTCTCAGGGAGATATCTGTACACAGACTGGTGTCTCACAGTCCCTCTCTCTCAGGAGATATCTGTGCACTGACTGGTGTCTCTCAGTCCCTGTCTCTCAGGGAGCTTTATGTACACTGAGTGGTGTCTCTCAGGGAGATATCTGTACACTGACTGGTGTCTCTCAGTCCCTGTCTCTCAGGGAGCTTTATGTACACTGAGTGGTGTCTCACAGTCCCTCTCTCTCAGGGAGATATCTGTACACTGACTGGTGTCTCTCAGTCCCTGTCTCTCAGGGAGATATCTGTACACTGAGTGGTGTCTCTCAGTCCCTCTCTCTCAGGGAGATATCTGTACACTGACTGGTGTCTCTCAGTCCCTGTCTCTCAGGGAGATATCTATACACTGAGTGGTGTCTCTCAGTCCCTGTCTCTCAGGGAGATATCTGTACACTGACTGGTGTCTCTCAGTCCCTCTCTCTCAGGGAGATATCTGTACACTGAGTGGTGTCTAACAGCCCCTGTCTCTCAGGGAGATATCTGTACACTGACTGGTGTCTCTCAGTCCCTCTCTCTCAGGGAGATATCTGTACACTGAGTGGTGTCTCTCAGTCACTCTCTCTCAGGGAGATATCTGTACACTGACTGGTGTCTCTCAGCCCCTCTCTCTCAGGGAGATATCTGTGCACTGAGTGGTGTCTCACAGTCCCTCTCTCTCAGGGAGATATCTGTACACTGACTGGTGTCTCTCAGTCCCTGTCTCTCAGGGAGATATCTGTACACTGAGTGGTGTCTCTCAGTCCCTCTCTCTCAGGGAGATATCTGTACTCTGACTGGTGTCTCTCAGTCCCTGTCTCTGAGGGAGATATCTGTACACTGAGTGGTGTCTCTCAGTCCCTCTCTCTCAGTGAGATATCTGTACACTGACTGGTGTCTCTCAGTCCCTCTCTCTCAGGGATATATCTGTACACTGAGTGGTGTCTCTCAGTCCCTCTCTCTCAGGGAGATATCTGTACACTGAGTGGTGTCTCTCAGTCCCTGTCTCTCAGGGAGATATATGTACACTGACTGGTGTCTCTCAGTCCCTGTCTCTCAGGGAGATATCTGTACACTGACTGGTGTCTCTCAGTCCCTCTCTCTCAGGGAGATATCTGTACACTGAGTGGTGTCTCTCAGTCCCTCTCTCTCAAGGAGATATCTGTACACTGAGTGGTGTCTCTCAGTCCCTGTCTCTCAGGGAGATATCTGTGCACTGAGTGGTGTCTCTCAGTCCCTGTCTCTCAGTGAGCTTTATGTACACTGTGTGGTGTCTCTCAGGGAGATATCTGTACACTGAGTGGTGTCTCTCAGTCCCTCTCTGTCAGGGAGATATCTGTACACTGACTGGTGTCTCTCAGCCCCTCTCTCTCAGGGAGATATCTGTGCACTGAGTGGTGTCTCACAGTCCCTCTCTCTCAGGGAGATATCTGTACACTGACTGGTGTCTCTCAGTCCCTGTCTCTCAGGGAGATATCTGTACACTGAGTGGTGTCTCTCAGTCCCTCTCTCTCAGGGAGATATCTGTACTCTGACTGGTGTCTCTCAGTCCCTGTCTCTGAGGGAGATATCTGTACACTGAGTGGTGTCTCTCAGTCCCTCTCTCTCAGGGAGATATCTGTACACTGACTGGTGTCTCTCAGTCCCTCTCTCTCAGGGAGATATCTGTACACTGAGTGGTGTCTCTCAGTCCCTCTCTCTCAGGGAGATATCTGTACACTGAGTGGTGTCTCTCAGTCCCTGTCTCTCAGGGAGATATATGTACACTGACTGGTGTCTCTCAGTCCCTCTCTCTCAGGGAGATATCTGTACACTGACTGGTGTCTCTCAGTCCCTCTCTCTCAGGGAGATATCTGTACACTGAGTGGTGTCTCACAGCCCCTGTCTCTCAGGGCGATAACTGTACACTGTCTGGTGTCTCTCAGTCCCTGTCTGTCAGGGAGATATCTATACACTGAGTGGTGTCTCTCAGTCCCTCTCTCTCAGGGAGATATCTGTACACTGACTGGTGTCTCTAAGTCGTTCTCTCTCAGGGAGATATCTGTACACTGACTGGTGTCTCTCAGTCCCTGTCTCTCAGGGAGCTTTATGTACACTGAGTGGTGTCTCTCAGGGAGATATCTGTACACTGACTGGTGTCTCTCAGTCCCTGTCTCTCAGGGAGCTTTATGTACACTGAGTGGTGTCTCTCAGTCCCTCTCTCTGGGAGATATCTGTACACTGACTGGTGTCTCTCAGTCCCTGTCTCTCAGGGAGATATCTGTACACTGAGTGGTGTCTCTCAGTCCCTCTCTCTCAGGGAGATATCTGTACACTGACTGGTGTCTCTCAGTCCCTGTCTCTCAGGGAGATATCTGTACACTGACTGGTTTCTCTCAGTCCCTGTCTCTCAGGGAGATATCTGTACACTGAGTGGTGTCTCTCAGTCCCTCTCTCTCAAGGAGATATCTGAACACTGAGTGGTGTCTCTCAGTCCCTGTCTCTCAGGGAGATATATGTACACTGACTGGTGTCTCTCAGTCCCTCTCTCTCAGGGAGGTATCTGCACACTGACTGGTGTCTCTCAGTCCCTGTCTCTCAGAGAGATATCTGTACACTGACTGGTTTGGCTCAGTCCCTGTCTGTCAAGGAGATATCTATACACTGAGTGGTGTCTCTCAGTCCATCTCTCTCAGGGAGATATCTGTACACTGACTGGTGTCTCTCAGTCCATGTCTCTCAGGGAGATATCTCTACACTGAGTGGTGTCTCACAGTCCCTCTCTCTCAGGGAGATATATGTACACTGACTGGTGTCTCTCAGTCCCTGTCTCTCAGGGAGATATCTGTACACTGACTGGTGTCTCTCAGTCCCTCTCTCTCAGGGAGATATCTGTACACTGAGTGGTGTCTCACAGTCCCTCTCTCTCAGGGAGATATCTGTACACTGACTGGTGTCTCTCAGTCCCTCTCTCTCAGGGAGATATCTGTACACTGACTGGTGTCTCTCAGTCCCTGTCTCTCAGGGAGACATCTGTACACTGAGTGGTGTCTCTCAGTCCCTCTCTCTCAGGGAGATATCTGAACACTGAGTGGTGTCTCTCAGTCCCTCTCTCTCAGGGAGGTATCTGTACACTGAGTGGTGTCTCTCAGTCCCTGTCTCTCAGGGAGATATACGTACACTGACTGGTGTCTCTCAGTCCCTGTCTCTCAGGGAGATATTTGTACACTGACTGGTGTCTCACAGTCCCTCTCTCTCAGGGAGATATCTGTACACTGACTGGTGTCTCTCAGTCCCTGTCTCTCAGGGAGATATCTGTACACTGACTGGTGTCTCTCAGTCCCTCTCTCTCAGGGAGATATCTGTACACTGAGTGGTGTCTCTCAGTCCCTGTCTCTCAGGGAGATATCTGTACACTGAGTGGTGTCTCACAGTCCCTCTCTCTCAGGGAGATATCTGTACACTGACTGGTGTCTCTCAGTCCATGTCTCTCAGGGAGATATCTGTACACTGAGTGGTGTCTCACAGTCCCTCTCTCTCAGGGAGATATCTGTACACTGACTGGTGTCTCTCAGTCCCTCTCTCTCAGGGAGATATCTGTACACTGACTGGTGTCTCTCAGTCCCTCTCTCTCAGGGAGATATCTGTACACTGAGTGGTGTCTCTCAATCCCTGTCTCTCAGGGAGATATCTGTACACTGAGTGGTGTCTCTCAGTCCCTGTCTCTCAGGGAGATATACGTACACTGACTGGTGTCTCTCAGTCCCTGTCTCTCAGGGAGATATCTGTACACTGAGTGGTGTCTCTCAGTCCCTGTCTCTCAGGGAGATATATGTACACTGACTGGTGTCTCTCAGTCCCTGTCTCTCAGGGAGGTACACGTACACTGAGTGGTGTCTCTCAGTCCCTCTCTCTCAGGGAGATATCTGAACACTGAGTGGTGTCTCTCAGTCCCTCTCTCTCAGGGAGATATATGTACACTGACTGGTGCCTCTCAGTCCCTCTCTCTCAGGGAGGTATCTGTACACTGAGCGGTGTCTCTCAGTCCCTGTCTCTCAGGGAGATATTTGTACACTGACTGGTGTCTCACAGTCCCTCTCTCTCAGGGAGATATCTGTACACTGACTGGTGTCTCTCAGTCCCTGTCTCTCAGGGAGATATCTGTACACTGACTGGTGTCTCTCAGTCCCTCTCTCTCAGGGAGATATCTGTACACTGACTGGTGTCTCTCAGTCCCTCTCTCTCAGGGAGGTATCTGTACACTGAGTGGTGTCTCTCAGTCCCTGTCTCTCAGGGAGATATCTGTACACTGAGTGGTGTCTCTCAGTCCCTGTCTCTCAGTGAGCTTTATGTACACTGAGTGGTGTCTCTCAGGGAGATATCTGTACACTGAGTGGTGTCTCTCAGTCCCTCTCTGTCAGGGAGATATCTGTACACTGACTGGTGTCTCTCAGCCCCTCTCTCTCAGGGAGATATCTGTGCACTGAGTGGTGTCTCACAGTCCCTCTCTCTCAGGGAGATATCTGTACACTGACTGGTGTCTCTCAGTCCCTGTCTCTCAGGGAGATATCTGTACACTGAGTGGTGTCTCTCAGTCCCTCTCTCTCAGGGAGATATCTGTACACTGACTGGTGTCTCTCAGTCCCTGTCTCTCAGGGAGATATCTGTACACTGACTGGTGTCTCTCATTCCCTGTCTCTCAGGGAGATATCTGTACACTGAGTGGTGTCTCTCAGTCCCTCTCTCTCAAGGAGATATCTGAACACTGAGTGGTGTCTCTCAGTCCCTGTCTCTCAGGGAGATATATGTACACTGACTGGTGTCTCTCAGTCCCTCTCTCTCAGGGAGGTATCTGCACACTGACTGGTGTCTCTCAGTCCCTGTCTCTCAGGGAGATATCTGTACACTGACTGGTTTCTCTCAGTCCCTGTCTGTCAGGGAGATATCTATACACTGAGTGGTGTCTCTCAGTCCATCTCTCTCAGGGAGATATCTGTACACTGACTGGTGTCTCTCAGTCCCTGTCTCTCAGGGAGATATATGTACACTGACTGGTGTCTCTCAGTCCCTGTCTCTCAGGGAGGTACACGTACACTGAGTGGTGTCTCTCAGTCCCTCTCTCTCAGGGAGATATCTGAACACTGAGTGGTGTCTCTCAGTCCCTCTCTCTCAGGGAGATATATGTACACTGACTGGTGCCTCTCAGTCCCTCTCTCTCAGGGAGGTATCTGTACACTGAGCGGTGTCTCTCAGTCCCTGTCTCTCAGGGAGATATTTGTACACTGACTGGTGTCTCACAGTCCCTCTCTCTCAGGGAGATATCTGTACACTGACTGGTGTCTCTCAGTCCCTGTCTCTCAGGGAGATATCTGTACACTGACTGGTGTCTCTCAGTCCCTCTCTCTCAGGGAGATATCTGTACACTGACTGGTGTCTCTCAGTCCCTCTCTCTCAGGGAGGTATCTGTACACTGAGTGGTGTCTCTCAGTCCCTGTCTCTCAGGGAGATATCTGTACACTGAGTGGTGTCTCTCAGTCCCTGTCTCTCAGTGAGCTTTATGTACACTGAGTGGTGTCTCTCAGGGAGATATCTGTACACTGAGTGGTGTCTCTCAGTCCCTCTCTGTCAGGGAGATATCTGTACACTGACTGGTGTCTCTCAGCCCCTCTCTCTCAGGGAGATATCTGTGCACTGAGTGGTGTCTCACAGTCCCTCTCTCTCAGGGAGATATCTGTACACTGACTGGTGTCTCTCAGTCCCTGTCTCTCAGGGAGATATCTGTACACTGAGTGGTGTCTCTCAGTCCCTCTCTCTCAGGGAGATATCTGTACACTGACTGGTGTCTCTCAGTCCCTGTCTCTCAGGGAGATATCTGTACACTGACTGGTGTCTCTCATTCCCTGTCTCTCAGGGAGATATCTGTACACTGAGTGGTGTCTCTCAGTCCCTCTCTCTCAAGGAGATATCTGAACACTGAGTGGTGTCTCTCAGTCCCTGTCTCTCAGGGAGATATATGTACACTGACTGGTGTCTCTCAGTCCCTCTCTCTCAGGGAGGTATCTGCACACTGACTGGTGTCTCTCAGTCCCTGTCTCTCAGGGAGATATCTGTACACTGACTGGTTTCTCTCAGTCCCTGTCTGTCAGGGAGATATCTATACACTGAGTGGTGTCTCTCAGTCCATCTCTCTCAGGGAGATATCTGTACACTGACTGGTGTCTCTCAGTCCATGTCTCTCAGGGAGATATCTCTACACTGAGTGGTGTCTCACAGTCCCTCTCTCTCAGGGAGATATATGTACACTGACTGGTGTCTCTCAGTCCCTGTCTCTCAGGGAGATATCTGTACACTGACTGGTGTCTCTCAGTCCCTCTCTCTCAGGGAGATATCTGTACACTGAGTGGTGTCTCTCAGTCCCTGTCTCTCAGGGAGATATCTGTACACTGAGTGGTGTCTCACAGACCCTCTCTCTCAGGGAGATATCTGTACACTGACTGGTGTCTCTCAGTCCCTCTCTCTCAGGGAGATATCTGTACACTGACTGGTGTCTCTCAGTCCCTCTCTCTCAGGGAGATATATGTACACTGACTGGTGTCTCTCAGTCCCTCTCTCTCAGGGAGGTATCTGTACACTGAGTGGTGTCTCTCAGTCCCTGTCTCTCAGGGAGATATACGTACACTGACTGGTGTCTCTCAGTCCCTGTCTCTCAGGGAGATATCTGTACACTGAGTGGTGTCTCTCAGTCCCTCTCTCTCAGGGAGATATATGTACACTGACTGGTGTCTCTCAGTCCCTCTCTCTCAGGGAGGTATCTGTACACTGAGTGGTGTCTCTCATTCCCTGTCTCTCAGGGAGATATATGTACACTGACTGGTGTCTCTCAGTCCCTGTCTCTCAGGGAGATATCTGTACACTGAGTGGTGTCTCTCAGTCCCTCTCTCTCAGGGAGATATCTGAACACTGAGTGGTGTCTCTCAGTCCCTCTCTCTCAGGGAGATATATGTACACTGACTGGTGCCTCTCAGTCCCTCTCTCTCAGGGAGGTATCTGTACACTGAGCGGTGTCTCTCAGTCCCTGTCTCTCAGGGAGATATTTGTACACTGACTGGTGTCTCACAGTCCCTCTCTCTCAGGGAGATATCTGTACACTGACTGGTGTCTCTCAGTCCCTGTCTCTCAGGGAGATATCTGTACACTGAGTGGTGTCTCTCAGTCCCTCTCTCTCAGGGAGATATCTGTACACTGACTGGTGTCTCTCAGTCCCTGTCTCTGAGGGAGATATCTGTACACTGAGTGGTGTCTCACAGTCCCTCTCTCTCAGGGAGATATCTGTACACTGACTGGTGTCTCTCAGTCCCTCTCTCTCAGGGAGATATCTGTACACTGACTGGTGTCTCTCAGTCCCTCTCTCTCAGGGAGATATATGTACACTGACTGGTGTCTCTCAGTCCCTCTCTCTCAGGGAGATATCTGTACACTGAGTGGTGTCTCTCAGTCCCTGTCTCTCAGGGAGATATCTGTACACTGAGTGGTGTCTCTCAGTCCCTCTCTCTCAGGGAGATGTATGTACACTGAGTGGTGTCTCTCAGTCCCTGTCTCTCAGGGAGATATATGTACACTGACTGGTGTCTCTCAGTCCCTCTCTCTCAGGGAGGTATCTGCACACTGACTGGTGTCTCTCAGTCCCTGTCTCTCAGGGAGATATATGTACACTGACTGGTGTCTCTCAGTCCCTGTCTCTCAGGGAGATATCTGTACACTGACTGGTGTCTCTCAGTCCCTCTCTCTCAGGGAGATATCTGTACACTGAGTGGTGTCTCTCAGTCCCTGTCTCTCAGGGAGATATCTGTACACTGAGTGGTGTCTCACAGTCCCTCTCTCTCAGGGAGATATCTGTACACTGACTGGTGTCTCTCAGTCCCTCTCTCTCAGGGAGATATCTGTACACTGACTGGTGTCTCTCAGTCCCTCTCTCTCAGGGAGATATATGTACACTGACTGGTGTCTCTCAGTCCCTCTCTCTCAGGGAGGTATCTGTACACTGAGTGGTGTCTCTCAGTCCCTGTCTCTCAGGGAGATATACGTACACTGACTGGTGTCTCTCAGTCCCTGTCTCTCAGGGAGATATCTGTACACTGAGAGGTGTCTCTCAGTCCCTCTCTCTCAGGGAGATATATGTACACTGACTGGTGTCTCTCAGTCCCTCTCTCTCAGGGAGGTATCTGTACACTGAGTGGTGTCTCTCATTCCCTGTCTCTCAGGGAGATATATGTACACTGACTGGTGTCTCTCAGTCCCTGTCTCTCAGGGAGATATCTGTACACTGAGTGGTGTCTCTCAGTCCCTCTCTCTCAGGGAGATATCTGAACACTGAGTGGTGTCTCTTAGTCCCTCTCTCTCAGGGAGATATATGTACACTGACTGGTGCCTCTCAGTCCCTCTCTCTCAGGGAGGTATCTGTACACTGAGCGGTGTCTCTCAGTCCCTGTCTCTCAGGGAGATATTTGCACACTGACTGGTGTCTCACAGTCCCTCTCTCTCAGGGAGATATCTGTACACTGACTGGTGTCTCTCAGTCCCTGTCTCTCAGGGAGATATCTGTACACTGACTGGTGTCTCTCAGTCCCTCTCTCTCAGGGAGATATCTGTACACTGAGTGGTGTCTCTCAGTCCCTGTCTCTCAGGGAGATATCTGTACACTGACTGGTGTCTCTCAGTCCCTGTCTCTCAGGGAGGTATCTGGACAGTGAGTGGTGTCTCTCAGTCCCTCTCTCTCAGGGAGATATCTGTACACTGACTGGTGTCTCTCAGTCCCTGTCTCTCAGGGAGATATCTGTACACTGACTGGTGTCTCTCAGTCCCTCTCTCTCAGGGAGGTATCTGTACACTGAGTGGTGTCTCTCAGTCCCTGTCTCTGAGGGAGATATATGTACACTGACTGGTGTCTCTCAGTCCCTGTCTCTCAGGGAGATATCTGTACACTGAGTGGTGTCTCTCAGGGAGATATCTGTACACTGAGTGGTGTCTCTCAGGGAGATATCTGCACACTGAGTGGTGTCTCTCAGGGAGATATCTGTACACTGAGTGGTGTCTCTCAGTCCCTCTCTCTCAGGGAGGTATCTGTACACTGAGTGGTGTCTCTCAGTCCCTGTCTCTCAGGGAGATATATGTACACTGACTGGTGTCTCTCAGTCCCTGTCTCTCAGGGAGATATCTGTACACTGAGTGGTGTCTCTCAGTCCCTCTCTCTCAGGGAGATATATGTACACTGACTGGTGTCTCTCAGTCCCTCTCTCTCAGGGAGGTATCTGTACACTGAGTGGTGTCTCTCATTCCCTGTCTCTCAGGGAGATATCTGTACACTGACTGGTGTCTCTCAGTCCCTCTCTCTCAGGGAGATATATGTACACTGACTGGTGTCTCTCAGTCCCTCTCTCTCAGGGAGGTATCTGTACACTGAGTGGTGTCTCTCAGTCCCTGTCTCTCAGGGAGATATCTGCACACGGAGTGGTGTCTCTCAGTCCCTCTCTCTCAGGGAGATATATGTACACTGACTGGTGTCTCTCAGTCCCTCTCTCTCAGGGAGATATCTGTACACTGAGTGGTGTCTCTCAGTCCCTCTCTCTCAGGGAGATATATGTACACTGACTGGTGCCTCTCAGTTCCTCTCTCTCAGGGAGGTATCTGTACACTGAGTGGTGTCTCTCAGTCCCTGTCTCTCAGGGAGATATATGTACACTGACTGGTGTCTCTCAGTCCCTGTCTCTCAGGGAGATATATGTACACTGACTGGTGTCTCTCAGTCCCTCTCTCTCAGGGAGATATCTGTACACTGACTGGTGTCTCTCAGTCCCTCTCTCTCAGGGAGATATCTGTACACTGAGTGGTGTCTCACAGCCCCTGTCTCTCTGGGAGATATCTGTACACTGACTGGTTTCTCTCAGTCCCTGTCTGTCAGGGAGATATCTATACACTGAGTGGTGTCTCTCAGTCCATCTGTCTCAGGGAGATATCTGTACACTGACTGGTGTCTCACAGTCCCTCTCTCTCAGGGAGATATCTGTACACTGACTGGTGTCTCTCAGTCCCTGTCTCTCAGGGAGATATCTGTACACTGACTGGTGTCTCTCAGTCACTCTCTCTCAGGGAGATATCTGTACACTGAGTGGTGTCTCTCAGTCCCTGTCTCTCAGTCCCTGTCTCTCAGGGAGATATCTGTACACTGAGTGGTGTCTCACAGTCCCTCTCTCTCAGGGAGATATCTGTACACTGACTGGTGTCTCTCAGTCCCTCTCTCTCAGGGAGATATCTGTACACTGACTGGTGTCTCTCAGTCCCTCTCTCTCAGGGAGATATCTGTACACTGACTGGTGTCTCTCAGTCCCTCTCTCTCAGGGAGGTATCTGTACACTGAGTGGTGTCTCTCAGTCCCTGTCTCTCAGGGAGATATACGTACACTGACTGGTGTCTCTCAGTCCCTGTCTCTCAGGGAGATATCTGTACACTGAGTGGTGTCTCTCAGTCCCTGTCTCTCAGGGAGATATATGTACACTGACTGGTGTCTCTCAGTCCCTGTCTCTCAGGGAGGTATACGTACACTGAGTGGTGTCTCTCAGTCCCTCTCTCTCAGGGAGATATCTGAACACTGAGTGGTGTCTCTCAGTCCCTCTCTCTCAGGGAGATATATGTACACTGACTGGTGCCTCTCAGTCCCTCTCTCTCAGGGAGGTATCTGTACACTGAGCGGTGTCTCTCAGTCCCTGTCTCTCAGGGAGATATTTGTACACTGACTGGTGTCTCACAGTCCCTCTCTCTCAGGGAGATATCTGTACACTGACTGGTGTCTCTCAGTCCCTGTCTCTCAGGGAGATATCTGGACACTGACTGGTGTCTCTCAGTCCCTCTCTCTCAGGGAGATATCTGTACACTGACTGGTGTCTCTCAGTCCCTCTCTCTCAGGGAGATATCTGTACACTGAGTGGTGTCTCTCAGTCCCTGTCTCTCAGGGAGATATCTGGACACTGAGTGGTGTCTCACAGTCCCTCTCTCTCAGGGAGATATCTGTACACTGAGTGGTGTCTCTCAGTCCCTGTCTCTCAGGGAGATATACGTACACTGACTGGTGTCTCTCAGTCCCTGTCTCTCAGGGAGATATTTGTACACTGACTGGTGTCTCTCAGTCCCTCTCTCTCAGGGAGATATCTGTACACTGACTGGTGTCTCTCAGTCCCTGTCTCTCAGGGAGATATCTGTACACTGAGTGGTGTCTCACAGCCCTGTCTCTCAGGGAGATATCTGTACACTGACTGGTGTCTCTCAGTCCCTCTCTCTCAGGGAGATATATGTACACTGACTGGTGTCTCTCAGTCCCTCTCTCTCAGGGAGGTATCTGTACACTGAGTGGTGTCTCTCAGTCCCTGTCTCTGAGGGAGATATATGTACACTGACTGGTGTCTCTCAGTCCCTGTCACTCAGGGAGATATCTGGACAGTGAGTGGTGTCTCTCAGTCCCTCTCTCACAGGGAGATATCTCTACTCTGACTGGTGTCTCAGTCCCTGTCTCTCAGGGAGATATCTGTACACTGAGTGGTGTCTCTCAGTCCCTCTCTCTCAGGGAGATATCTGTACACTGACTGGTGTCTCTCAGTCCCTCTCTCTCAGGGAGGTAACTGTACACTGAGTGGTGTCTCTCAGTCCCTGTCTCTCAGGGAGATATCTGTACACTGACTGGTGTCTCTCAGTCCCTGTCTCTCAGGGAGATATCTGTACACTGAGTGGTGTCTCTCAGGGAGATATCTGTACACTGAGTGGTGTCTCTCAGGGAGATATCTGTACACTGAGTGGTGTCTCTCAGGGAGATATCTGTACACTGAGTGGTGTCTCTCAGTCCCTCTCTCTCAGGGAGGTATCTGTACACTGAGTGGTGTCTCTCAGTCCCTGTCTCTCAGGGAGATATATGTACACTGACTGGTGTCTCTCAGTCCCTGTCTCTCAGGGAGATATCTGTACACTGAGTGGTGTCTCTCAGTCCCTCTCTCTCAGGGAGATATCTGTACACTGACTGGTGTCTCTCAGTCCCTGTCTCTCAGGGAGATATCTGTACAGTGAGGGGTGTCTCACAGTCCCTCTCTCTCAGGGAGATATCTGTACACTGAGTGGTGTCTCTCAGTCCCTCTCTCTCAGGGAGATATCTGAACACTGAGTGGTGTCTCTCAGTCCCTCTCTCTCAGGGAGATATATGTACACAGACTGGTGCCTCTCAGTCCCTCTCTCTCAGGGAGGTATCTGTACACTGAGCGGTGTCTCTCAGTCCCTGTCTCTCAGGGAGATATTTGTACACTGACTGGTGTCTCACAGTCCCTCTCTCTCAGGGAGATATCTGTACACTGAGTGGTGTCTCTCAGTCCCTGTCTCTCAGGGAGATATCTGTACACTGAGTGGTGTCTCACAGTCCCTCTCTCTCAGGGAGATATCTGTACACTGACTGGTGTCTCTCAGTCCCTCTCTCTCAGGGACATATCTGTACACTGACTGGTGTCTCTCAGTCCCTCTCTCTCAGGGAGATATATGTACAGAGACTGGTGTCTCTCAGTCCCTCTCTCTCAGGGAGGTATCTGTACACTGACTGGTGTCTCTCAGTCCCTGTCTCTCAGGGAGATATACGTACACTGACTGGTGTCTCTCAGTCCCTGTCTCTCAGGGAGATATCTGTACACTGAGTGGTGTCTCTCAGTCCCTCTCTCTCAGGGAGATATATGTACACTGACTGGTGTCTCTCAGTCCCTCTCTCTCAGGGAGGTATGTACACTGAGTGGTGTCTCTCATTCCCTGTCTCTCAGGGAGAGAAATGTACACTGACTGGTGTCTCTCAGTCCCTCTCTCTCAGGGAGATATCTGTACACTGAGTGGTGTCTCTCAGTCCCTCTCTCTCAGGGAGATATCTGTACACTGACTGGTGTCTCACAGTCCCTCTCTCTCAGAGAGATATCTGTACACTGACTGGTGTCTCTCAGTCCCTCTCTCTCAGGGAGATATCTGTACACTGAGTGGTGTCTCTCAGTCCCTCTCTCTCAGGGAGATATCTGTACACTGAGTGCTGTCTCTCAGTCCCTGTCTCTCAGAGAGATATATGTACACTGACTGGTGTCTCTCAGTCCCGCTCTCTCAGGGAGATATCTGTACACTGAGTGGTGTCTCTCAGTCCCTCTCTCTCAGGGAGATATCTGTACTCTGACTGGTGTCTCTCAGTCCCTGTCTCTGAGGGAGATATCTGTACACTGAGTGGTGTCTCTCAGTCCCTCTCTCTCAGGGAGATATCTGTACACTGACTGGTGTCTCTCAGTCCCTCTCTCTCAGGGAGATATCTGTACACTGAGTGGTGTCTCTCAGTCCCTCTCTCTCAGGGAGATATCTGTACACTGAGTGGTGTCTCTCAGTCCCTCTCTCTCAGGGAGATATCTGTACACTGACTGGTGTCTCTCAGTCCCTCTCTCTCAGGGAGATATCTGTACACTGAGTGGTGTCTCACAGCCCCTGTCTCTCAGGGCGATATCTGTACACTGTCTGGTGTCTCTCAGTCCCTGTCTGTCAGGGAGATATCTATACACTGAGTGGTGTCTCTCAGTCCCTCTCTCTCAGGGAGATATCTGTACACTGACTGGTGTCTCAAAGTCCTTCTCTCTCAGGGAGATATCTGTACACTGACTGGTGTCTCTCAGTCCCTGTCTCTCAGGGAGCTTTATGTACACTGAGTGGTGTCTCTCAGGGAGATATCTGTACACTGACTGGTGTCTCTCAGTCCCTGTCTCTCAGGGAGCTTTATGTACACTGAGTGGTGTCTCTCAGTCCCTCTCTCTCAGGGAGATATCTGTACACTGACTGGTGTCTCTCAGTCCCTGTCTCTCAGGGAGATATCTGTACACTGAGTGGTGTCTCTCAGTCCCTCTCTCTCAGGGAGATATCTGTACACTGACTGGTGTCTCTCAGTCCCTCTCTCTCAGGGAGATATCTGTACACTGAGTGGTGTCTCTCAGTCCCTCTCTCTCAAGGAGATATCTGAACACTGAGTGGTGTCTCTCAGTCCCTGTCTCTCAGGGAGATATCTGTACAATGAGTGGTGTCTCTCAGTCCCTGTCTCTCAGGGAGATATCTGTACAGTGAGTGGTGTCTCTCAGTCCCTCTCTCTCAGGGAGATATCTGTACTCTGACTGGTGTCTCTCAGTCCCTGTCTCTCAGGGAGATATCTGTACACTGACTGGTGTCTCTCAGTCCCTCTCTCTCAGGGAGGTATCTGTACACTGAGTGGTGTCTCTCAGTCCCTGTCTCTCAGGGAGATATCTGTACACTGACTGGTGTCTCTCAGTCCCTGTCTCTCAGTGAGCTTTATGTACACTGAGTGGTGTCTCTCAGGGAGATATCTGTGCACTGAGTGGTGTCTCTCAGTCCCTGTCTCTCAGGGAGATATCTGTACACTGAGTGGTGTCTCTCAGTCCCTCTCTCTCAGGCAGATATCTGTACACTGACTGGTGTCTCTCAGTCCCTGTCTCTCAGGGAGATATCTGTACACTGACTGGTGTCTCTCAGTCCCTGTCTCTCAGTGAGCTTTATGTACACTGAGTGGTGTCTCTCAGGGAGATATCTGTACACTGAGTGGTGTCTCTCAGTCCCTCTCTCTCAGGGAGATATCTGTACTCTGACTGGTGTCTCTCAGCCCCTCTCTCTCAGGGAGATATCTGTGCACTGAGTGGTGTCTCTCAGGGAGATATCTGTACACTGACTGGTGTCTCTCAGTCCCTCTCTCTCAAGGAGATATATGTACACTGACTGGTGTCTCTCAGTCCCTCTCTCTCAGGGAGGTATGTGTACACTGAGTGGTGTCTCTCATTCCCTGTCTCTCAGGGAGATATATGTACACTGACTGGTGTCTCTCAGTCCCTGTCTCTCAGGGAGATATCTGTACACTGAGTGGTGTCTCTCAGTCCCTCTCTCTCAGGGAGATATCTGTACACTGACTGGTGTCTCACAGTCACTCTCTCTCAGAGAGATATCTGTACACTGAGTGGTGTCTCTCAGTCCCTCTCTCTCAGGGAGATATCTGTACACTGAGTGGTGTCTCTCAGTCCCTCTCTCTCAGGGAGATATCTGTACACTGAGTGGTGTCTCTCAGTCCCTGGCTCTCAGGGAGATATATGTACACTGACTGGTGTCTCTCAGTCCCTCTCTCTCAGGGAGGTATCTGTACACTGACTGGTGTCTCACAGTCCCTGTCTCTCAGGGAGATATCTGTACACTGAGTGGTGTCTCTCAGTCCCTCTCTCTCAGGGAGATATCTGAACACTGAGTGGTGTCTCTCAGTCCCTCTCTCTCAGGGACCTATATGTACACTGACTGGTGCCTCTCAGTCCCTCTCTCTCAGGGAGGTATCTGTACACTGAGTGGTGTCTCTCAGTCCCTGTCTCTCAGGGAGATATTTGTACACTGACTGGTGTCTCTCAGTCCCTCTCTCTCAGGGAGATATCTGTACACTGACTGGTGTCTCTCAGTCCCTCTCTCTCAGGGAGATATCTGTACACTGAGTGGTGTCTCACAGCCCCTGTCTCTCAGGGAGATATCTGTACACTGACTGGTGTCTCTCAGTCCCTGTCTGTCAGGGAGATATCTATACACTGAGTGGTGTCTCTCAGTCCCTCTCTCTCAGGGAGATATCTGTACACTGACTGGTGTCTCTCAGTCCCTCTCTCTCCGGGAGATATATGTACACTGACTGGTGTCTCTCAGTCCCTCTCTCTCAGGGAGGTATCTGTACACTGAGTGGTGTCTCTCAGTCCCTGTCTCTCAGGGAGATATATGTACACTGACTGGTGTCTCTCAGTCCCTGCCTCTCATGGAGATATCTGTACACTGAGTGGTGTCTCTCAGTCCCTCTCTCTCAGGGAGATATCTGTACAATGAGTGGTGTCTCTCAGTCCCTGTCTCTCAGGGAGATATCTGTACAGTGAGTGGTGTCTCTCAGTCCCTCTCTCTCAGGGAGATATCTGTACTCTGACTGGTGTCTCTCAGTCCCTCTCTCTCAGGGAGGTATCTGTACACTGAGTGGTGTCTCTCAGTCCCTGTCTCTCAGGGAGATATATGTACAGTGAGTGGTGTCTCTCAGTCCCTCTCTCTCAGGGAGATATCTGTACTCTGACTGGTGTCTCTCAGTCCCTGTCTCTCAGGGAGATATCTGTCCACTGAGTGGTGTCTCTCAGTCCCTCTCTCTCAGGGAGATATCTGTACACTGACTGGTGTCTCTCAGTCCCTGTCTCTCAGGGAGGTATCTGTACACTGAGTGGTGTCTCTCAGTCCCTGTCTCTCAGGGAGATATCTGTACACTGACTGGTGTCTCTCAGTCCCTGTCTCTCAGTGAGCTTTATGTACACTGAGTGGTGTCTCTCAGGGAGATATCTGTACACTGAGTGGTGTCTCTCAGTCCCTCTCTCTCAGGGAGATATCTGTACACTGAGTGGTGTCTCTCAGTCCCTGTCTCTCAGGGAGATATATGTACACTGACTGGTGTCTCTCAGTCCCTCTCTCTCAGGGAGATATCTGTACACTGACTGGTGTCTCTCAGTCCCTCTCTCTCAGGGAGATATCTGTACACTGAGTGGTGTCTCACAGCCCCTGTCTCTCAGGGCGATATCTGTACACTGTCTGGTGTCTCAGTCCCTGTCTGTCAGGGAGATATCTATACACTGAGTGGTGTCTCTCAGTCCCTCTCTCTCAGGGAGATATCTGTACACTGACTGGTGTCTCAAAGTCCCTCTCTCTCAGGGAGATATCTGTACACTGACTGGTGTCTCTCAGTCCCTGTCTCTCAGGGAGCTTTATGTACACTGAGTGGTGTCTCTCAGGGAGATATCTGTACACTGACTGGTGTCTCTCAGTCCCTGGCTCTCAGGGAGCTTTATGTACACTGAGTGGTGTCTCTCAGTCCCTCTCTCTCAGGGAGATATCTGTACACTTACTGGTGTCTCTCAGTCCCTGTCTCTCAGGGAGATATCTGTACACTGAGTGGTGTCTCACAGTCCCTCTCTCTCAGGGAGATATCTGTACACTGACTGGTGTCTCTCAGTCCCTCTCTCTCAGGGAGGTATCTGTACACTGAGTGGTGTCTCTCAGACCCTGTCTCTCAGGGAGATATTTGTACACTGACTGGTGTCTCTCAGTCCCTCTCGCTCAGGGAGATATCTGTACACTGACTGGTGTCTCTCAGTCCCTCTCTCTCAGGGAGATATCTGTACACTGAGTGGTGTCTCACAGCCCCTGTCTCTCAGGGAGATATCTGTACACTGACTGGTGTCTCTCAGTCCCTGTCTCTCAGGGAGATATCTGTACACTGAGTGGTGTCTCTCAGTCCCTCTCTCTCAGGGAGATATCTGAACACTGAGTGGTGTCTCTCAGTCCCTCTCTCTCAGGGAGATATATGTACACTGACTGGTGTCTCTCAGTCCCTCTCTCTCAGGGAGATATCTGTACACTGACTGGTGTCTCTCAGTCCCTGTCTCTCAGGGAGATATATGTACACTGACTGGTGTCTCTCAGTCCCTGTCTATCAGGGAGATATCTGTACACTGAGTGGTGTCTCTCAGTTCCTGTCTCTCAGGGAGATATCTGTACACTGAGTGGTGTCTCTCAGTCCCTCTCTCTCAGGGAGATATCTGTACACTGACTGGTGTCTCTCAGTCCCTGTCTCTCAGGGAGATATCTGTTCACTGAGTGGTGTCTCACAGTCCCTCTCTCTCAGGGAGATATCTGTACACTGACTGGTGTCTCTCAGTCCCTCTCTCTCAGGGAGATATCTGTACACTGAGTGGTGTCTCACAGCCCCTGTCTCTCAGGGAGATTTCTGTACACTGACTGGTGTCTCTCAGTCCCTGTCTGTCAGCAAGATATCTATACACTGAGTGGTGTCTCTCAGTCCCTCTCTCTCAGGGAGATATCTGTACACTGACTGGTGTCTCTCAGTCCCTGTCTCTCAGGGAGATATCTGTACACTGAGTGGTGTCTCTCAGTCCCTCTCTCTCAGGGAGATATCTGTACACTGACTGGTGTCTCTCAGTCCCTGTCTCTCAGGGAGATATCTGTACACTGACTGGTGTCTCACAGCCCCTGTCTCTCAGGGAGATATCTGTACACTGACTGGTGTCTCTCAGTCCCTGTCTCTCAGGGAGATATCTGTACACTGAGTGGTGTCTCTCAGTCCCTCTCTCTCAGGGAGATATCTGTACACTGACTGGTGTCTCTCAGTCCCTGTCTCTCAGGGAGATATCTGTACACTGAGTGGTGTCTCACAGTCCCTCTCTCTCAGGGAGATATCTGTACACTGACTGGTGTCTCTCAGTCCCTCTCTCTCAGGGAGATATCTGTACACTGACTGGTGTCTCTCAGTCCCTCTCTCTCAGGGAGATATATGTACACTGACTGGTGTCTCTCAGTCCCTCTCTCTCAGGGAGGTATCTGTACACTGAGTGGTGTCTCTCAGTCCCTGTCTCTCAGGGAGATATATGTACACTGACTGGTGTCTCTCAGTCCCTGTCTCTCAGGGAGATATCTGTACACTGAGTGGTGTCTCTCAGTCCCTCTCTCTCAGGGAGATATATGTACACTGACTGGTGTCTCTCAGTCCCTCACTCTCAGGGAGGTATCTGTGCACTGAGTGGTGTCTCTCATTCCCTGTCTCTCAGGGAGATATATGTACACTGACTGGTGTCTCTCAGTCCCTGTCTCTCAGGGAGATATCTGTACACTGAGTGGTGTCTCTCAGTCCCTCTCTCTCAGGGAGATATCTGTACACTGACTGGTGTCTCACAGTCCCTCTCTCTCAGGGAGATATCTGTACACTGACTGGTGTCTCTCAGTCCCTGTCTCTCAGTGAGCTTTATGTACACTGAGTGGTGTCTCTCAGGGAGATATCTGTGCACTGAGTGGTGTCTCTCAGGGAGATATCTGTACACTGAATGGTGTCTCTCAGTCCCTGTCTCTCAGGGAGATATCTGTACACTGAGTGGTGTCTCTCAGTCCCTCTCTCTCAGGGAGATATCTGTACACTGAGTGGTGTCTCTCAGGCCCTCTCTCTCAGGGAGATATCTGAACACTGAGTGGTGTCTCTCAGTCCCTCTCTCTCAGGGAGATATCTGTACACTGAGTGGTGTCTCACAGTCCCTCTCTCTCAGGGAGATATCTGTACACTGACTGGTGTCTCTCAGTCCCTCTCTCTCAGGGAAATATCTGTACACTGAGTGGTGTCTCTCAGTCCCTGTCTCTCAGGGAGATATCTGTACACTGACTGGTGTCTCTCAGTCCCTCTCTCTCAGGGAGATATCTGTAGACTGAGTGGTGTCTCACAGTCCCTCTCTCTCAGGGAGATATCTGTACACTGACTGGTGTCTCTCAGTCCCTGTCTCTCAGGGAGCTTTATGTACACTGAGTGGTGTCTCTCAGGGAGATATCTGTACACTGACTGGTGTCTCTCAGTCCCTGGTTCTCAGGGAGCTTTATGTACACTGAGTGGTGTCTCTCAGTCCCTCTCTCTCAGGGAGATATCTGTACACTTACTGGTGTCTCTCAGTCCCTGTCTCTCAGGGAGATATCTGTACACTGAGTGGTGTCTCACAGTCCCTCTCTCTCAGGGAGATATCTGTACACTGACTGGTGTCTCTCAGTCCCTCTCTCTCAGGGAGGTATCTGTACACTGAGTGGTGTCTCTCAGACCGTGTCTCTCAGGGAGATATTTGTACAGTGACTGGTGTCTCTCAGTCCCTCTCTCTCAGGGAGATATCTGTACACTGACTGGTGTCTCTCAGTCCCTCTCTCTCAGGGAGATATCTGTACACTGAGTGGTGTCTCACAGCCCCTGTCTCTCAGGGAGATATCTGTACACTGACTGGTGTCTCTCAGTCCCTGTCTCTCAGGGAGATATCTGTACACTGAGTGGTGTCTCTCAGTCCCTCTCTCTCAGGGAGATATCTGAACACTGAGTGGTGTCTCTCAGTCCCTCTCTCTCAGGGAGATATCTGAACACTGAGTGGTGTCTCTCAGTCCCTCTCTCTCAGGGAGATATATGTACACTGACTGGTGTCTCTCAGTCCCTCTCTCTCAGGGAGATATCTGTACACTGACTGGTGTCTCTCAGTCCCTGTCTCTCAGGGAGATATATGTACACTGACTGGTGTCTCTCAGTCCCTGTCTATCAGGGAGATATCTGTACACTGAGCGGTGTCTCTCAGTCCCTGTCTCTCAGGGAGATATCTGTACACTGAGTGGTGTCTCTCAGTCCCTCTCTCTCAGGGAGATATCTGTTCACTGAGTGGTGTCTCACAGTCCCTCTCTCTCAGGGAGATATCTGTACACTGACTGGTGTCTCTCAGTCCCTCTCTCTCAGGGAGATATCTGTACACTGACAGGTGTCTCACAGTCCCTCTCTCTCAGGGAGATATATGTACACTGACTGGTGTCTCTCAGTCCCTCTCTCTCAGGGAGGTATCTGTACACTGAGTGGTGTCTCTCAGTCCCTCTCTCTCAGGGAGGTATCTGTGCACTGAGTGGTGTCTCTCAGTCCCTGTCTCTCAGGGAGATATATGTACACTGACTGGTGTCTCTCAGTCCCTGTCTCTCAGGGAGATATCTGTACACTGAGTGGTATCTCTCAGTCCCTGTCTCTCAGGGAGATATCTGTACACTGAGTGGTGTCTCTCAGGCCCTCTCTCTCAGGGAGATATCTGAACACTGAGTGGTGTCTCTCAGTCCCTCTCTCTCAGGGAGATATCTGTACACTGAGTGGTGTCTCACAGTCCCTCTCTCTCAGGGAGATATCTGTACACTGACTGGTGTCTCTCAGTCCCTGTCTCTCAGGGAGATATCTGTACACTGAGTGGTGTCTCTCAGTCCCTCTCTCTCAGGGAAATATCTGTACACTGAGTGGTGTCTCTCAGTCCCTGTCTCTCAGGGAGATATCTGTACACTGACTGGTGTCTCTCAGTCCCTCTCTCTCAGGGAGATATCTGTAGACTGAGTGGTGTCTCACAGTCCCTCTCTCTCAGGGAGATATCTGTACACTGACTGGTGTCTCTCAGACCCTGTCTCTCAGGGAGATATCTGTACACTGACTGGTGTCTCTCAGTCCCTCTCTCTCAGGGAGATATATGTACACTGACTGGTGTCTCTCAGTCCCTCTCTCTCAGTGAGCTTTATGTACACTGAGTGGTGTCTCTCAGGGAGATATCTGTACACTGAGTGGTGTCTCTCAGTCCCTCTCTCTCAGGGAGATATCTGTACACTGACTGGTGTCTCTCAGCCCCTCTCTCTCAGGGAGATATCTGTGCACTGAGTGGTGTCTCTCAGTCCCTCTCTCTCAGGGAGATATCTGAACACTGAGTGGTGTCTCTCAGTCCCTCTCTCTCAGGGAGATATATGTACACTGACTGGAGTCGCTCAGTCCCTCTCTCTCAGGGAGATATCTGTACACTGACTGGTGTCTCTCAGTCCCTCTCTCTCAGGGAGATATCTGTACACTGAGTGGTGTCTCACAGCCCCTGTCTCTCAGGGCGATATCTGTACACTGTCTGGTGTCTCTCAGTCCCTGTCTGTCAGGGAGATATCTATACACTGAGTGGTGTCTCTCAGTCCCTCTCTCTCAGGGAGATATCTGTACACTGACTGGTTTCTCAAAGTCCCTCTCTCTCAGGGAGATATCTGTACACTGACTGGTGTCTCTCAGTCCCTGTCTCTCAGGGAGCTTTATGTACACTGAGTGGTGTCTCTCAGGGAGATATCTGTACACTGACTGGTGTCTCTCAGTCCCTGTCTCTCAGGGTGCTTTATGTACACTGAGTGGTGTCTCTCAGTCCCTCTCTCTCAGGGAGATATCTGTACACTGAGTGGCGTCTCTCAGTCCCTGTCTGTCAGGGAGATATCTATACACTGAGTGGTGTCTCTCAGTCCCTCTCTCTCAGGGAGATATCTGTACACTGAATGGTGTCTCTCAGTCCCTGTCTCTCAGGGAGATATCTGTACACTGAGTGGTGTCTCTCAGTCCCTCTCTCTCAGGGAGATATCTGTACACTGACTGGTGTCTCTCAGTCCCTGTCTCTCAGGGAGATATCTGTACACTGACAGGTGTCTCACAGCCCCTGTCTCTCAGGGAGATATCTGTACACTGACTGGTGTCTCTCAGTCCCTGTCTCTCAGGGAGATATCTGTACACTGAGTGGTGTCTCTCAGTCCCTCTCTCTCAGGGAGATATCTGTACACTGACTGGTGTCTCTCAGTCCCTGTCTCTCAGGGAGATATCTGTACACTGAGTGGTGTCTCACAGTCCCTCTCTCTCAGGGAGATATCTGTACACTGACTGGTGTCTCTCAGTCCCTCTCTCTCAGGGAGATATCTGTACACTGACTGGTGTCTCTCAGTCCCTCTCTCTCAGGGAGATATATGTACACTGACTGGTGTCTCTCAGTCCCTCTCTCTCAGGGAGGTATCTGTACACTGAGTGGTGTCTCTCAGTCCCTGTCTCTCAGGGAGATATATGTACACTGACTGGTGTCTCACAGTCCCTCTCTCTCAGAGAGATATCTGAACACTGAGTGGTGTCTCTCAGTCCCTCTCTCTCAGGGAGATATCTGTACACTGACTGGTGTCTCTCAGTCCCTCTCTCTCAGGGAGGTATCTGTACACTGAGTGGTGTCTCTCAGACCGTGTCTCTCAGGGAGATATTTGTACAGTGACTGGTGTCTCTCAGTCCCTCTCTCTCAGGGAGATATCTGTACACTGACTGGTGTCTCTCAGTCCCTCTCTCTCAGGGAGATATCTGTACACTGAGTGGTGTCTCACAGCCCCTGTCTCTCAGGGAGATATCTGTACACTGACTGGTGTCTCTCAGTCCCTGTCTCTCAGGGAGATATCTGTACACTGAGTGGTGTCTCTCAGTCCCTCTCTCTCAGGGAGATATCTGAACACTGAGTGGTGTCTCTCAGTCCCTCTCTCTCAGGGAGATATCTGAACACTGAGTGGTGTCTCTCAGTCCCTCTCTCTCAGGGAGATATATGTACACTGACTGGTGTCTCTCAGTCCCTCTCTCTCAGGGAGATATCTGTACACTGACTGGTGTCTCTCAGTCCCTGTCTCTCAGGGAGATATATGTACACTGACTGGTGTCTCTCAGTCCCTGTCTATCAGGGAGATATCTGTACACTGAGCGGTGTCTCTCAGTCCCTGTCTCTCAGGGAGATATCTGTACACTGAGTGGTGTCTCTCAGTCCCTCTCTCTCAGGGAGATATCTGTTCACTGAGTGGTGTCTCACAGTCCCTCTCTCTCAGGGAGATATCTGTACACTGACTGGTGTCTCTCAGTCCCTCTCTCTCAGGGAGATATCTGTACACTGACAGGTGTCTCACAGTCCCTCTCTCTCAGGGAGATATATGTACACTGACTGGTGTCTCTCAGTCCCTCTCTCTCAGGGAGGTATCTGTACACTGAGTGGTGTCTCTCAGTCCCTCTCTCTCAGGGAGGTATCTGTGCACTGAGTGGTGTCTCTCAGTCCCTGTCTCTCAGGGAGATATATGTACACTGACTGGTGTCTCTCAGTCCCTGTCTCTCAGGGAGATATCTGTACACTGAGTGGTGTCTCTCAGTCCCTGTCTCTCAGGGAGATATCTGTACACTGAGTGGTGTCTCTCAGGCCCTCTCTCTCAGGGAGATATCTGAACACTGAGTGGTGTCTCTCAGTCCCTCTCTCTCAGGGAGATATCTGTACACTGAGTGGTGTCTCACAGTCCCTCTCTCTCAGGGAGATATCTGTACACTGACTGGTGTCTCTCAGTCCCTGTCTCTCAGGGAGATATCTGTACACTGAGTGGTGTCTCTCAGTCCCTCTCTCTCAGGGAAATATCTGTACACTGAGTGGTGTCTCTCAGTCCCTGTCTCTCAGGGAGATATCTGTACACTGACTGGTGTCTCTCAGTCCCTCTCTCTCAGGGAGATATCTGTAGACTGAGTGGTGTCTCACAGTCCCTCTCTCTCAGGGAGATATCTGTACACTGACTGGTGTCTCTCAGTCCCTGTCTCTCAGGGAGATATCTGTACACTGACTGGTGTCTCTCAGTCCCTCTCTCTCAGGGAGATATATGTACACTGACTGGTGTCTCTCAGTCCCTCTCTCTCAGTGAGCTTTATGTACACTGAGTGGTGTCTCTCAGGGAGATATCTGTACACTGAGTGGTGTCTCTCAGTCCCTCTCTCTCAGGGAGATATCTGTACACTGACTGGTGTCTCTCAGCCCCTCTCTCTCAGGGAGATATCTGTGCACTGAGTGGTGTCTCTCAGTCCCTCTCTCTCAGGGAGATATCTGAACACTGAGTGGTGTCTCTCAGTCCCTCTCTCTCAGGGAGATATATGTACACTGACTGGAGTCGCTCAGTCCCTCTCTCTCAGGGAGATATCTGTACACTGACTGGTGTCTCTCAGTCCCTGTCTCTCAGGGAGCTTTATGTACACTGAGTGGTGTCTCTCAGGGAGATATCTGTACACTGACTGGTGTCTCTCAGTCCCTGTCTCTCAGGGTGCTTTATGTACACTGAGTGGTGTCTCTCAGTCCCTCTCTCTCAGGGAGATATCTGTACACTGAGTGGTGTCTCTCAGTCCCTCTCTCTCAGGGAGATATCTATACACTGAGTGGTGTCTCTCAGTCCCTCTCTCTCAGGGAGATATCTGTACACTGAATGGTGTCTCTCAGTCCCTGTCTCTCAGGGAGATATCTGTACACTGAGTGGTGTCTCTCAGTCCCTCTCTCTCAGGGAGATATCTGTACACTGACTGGTGTCTCTCAGTCCCTGTCTCTCAGGGAGATATCTGTACACTGACAGGTGTCTCACAGCCCCTGTCTCTCAGGGAGATATCTGTACACTGACTGGTGTCTCTCAGTCCCTGTCTCTCAGGGAGATATCTGTACACTGAGTGGTGTCTCTCAGTCCCTCTCTCTCAGGGAGATATCTGTACACTGACTGGTGTCTCTCAGTCCCTGTCTCTCAGGGAGATATCTGTACACTGACTGGTGTCTCTCAGTCCCTCTCTCTCAGGGAGATATCTGTACACTGACTGGTGTCTCTCAGTCCCTCTCTCTCAGGGAGATATATGTACACTGACTGGTGTCTCTCAGTCCCTCTCTCTCAGGGAGGTATCTGTACACTGACTGGTGTCTCTCAGTCCCTGTCTCTCAGGGAGATATCTGTACACTGAGTGGTGTCTCTCAGTCCCTCTCTCTCAGGGAGATATCTGAACACTGAGTGGTGTCTCTCAGTCCCTCTCTCTCAGGGAGATATCTGAACACTGAGTGGTGTCTCTCAGTCCCTCTCTCTCAGGGAGATATATGTACACTGACTGGTGTCTCTCAGTCCCTCTCTCTCAGGGAGATATCTGTACACTGACTGGTGTCTCTCAGTCCCTGTCTCTCAGGGAGATATATGTACACTGACTGGTGTCTCTCAGTCCCTGTCTATCAGGGAGATATCTGTACACTGAGCGGTGTCTCTCAGTCCCTGTCTCTCAGGGAGATATCTGTACACTGAGTGGTGTCTCTCAGTCCCTCTCTCTCAGGGAGATATCTGTTCACTGAGTGGTGTCTCACAGTCCCTCTCTCTCAGGGAGATATCTGTACACTGACTGGTGTCTCTCAGTCCCTCTCTCTCAGGGAGATATCTGTACACTGACAGGTGTCTCACAGTCCCTCTCTCTCAGGGAGATATATGTACACTGACTGGTGTCTCTCAGTCCCTCTCTCTCAGGGAGGTATCTGTACACTGAGTGGTGTCTCTCAGTCCCTCTCTCTCAGGGAGGTATCTGTGCACTGAGTGGTGTCTCTCAGTCCCTGTCTCTCAGGGAGATATATGTACACTGACTGGTGTCTCTCAGTCCCTGTCTCTCAGGGAGATATCTGTACACTGAGTGGTGTCTCTCAGTCCCTGTCTCTCAGGGAGATATCTGTACACTGAGTGGTGTCTCTCAGGCCCTCTCTCTCAGGGAGATATCTGAACACTGAGTGGTGTCTCTCAGTCCCTCTCTCTCAGGGAGATATCTGTACACTGAGTGGTGTCTCACAGTCCCTCTCTCTCAGGGAGATATCTGTACACTGACTGGTGTCTCTCAGTCCCTGTCTCTCAGGGAGATATCTGTACACTGAGTGGTGTCTCTCAGTCCCTCTCTCTCAGGGAAATATCTGTACACTGAGTGGTGTCTCTCAGTCCCTGTCTCTCAGGGAGATATCTGTACACTGACTGGTGTCTCTCAGTCCCTCTCTCTCAGGGAGATATCTGTAGACTGAGTGGTGTCTCACAGTCCCTCTCTCTCAGGGAGATATCTGTACACTGACTGGTGTCTCTCAGTCCCTGTCTCTCAGGGAGATATCTGTACACTGACTGGTGTCTCTCAGTCCCTCTCTCTCAGGGAGATATATGTACACTGACTGGTGTCTCTCAGTCCCTCTCTCTCAGTGAGCTTTATGTACACTGAGTGGTGTCTCTCAGGGAGATATCTGTACACTGAGTGGTGTCTCTCAGTCCCTCTCTCTCAGGGAGATATCTGTACACTGACTGGTGTCTCTCAGCCCCTCTCTCTCAGGGAGATATCTGTGCACTGAGTGGTGTCTCTCAGTCCCTCTCTCTCAGGGAGATATCTGAACACTGAGTGGTGTCTCTCAGTCCCTCTCTCTCAGGGAGATATATGTACACTGACTGGAGTCGCTCAGTCCCTCTCTCTCAGGGAGATATCTGTACACTGACTGGTGTCTCTCAGTCCCTGTCTCTCAGGGAGCTTTATGTACACTGAGTGGTGTCTCTCAGGGAGATATCTGTACACTGACTGGTGTCTCTCAGTCCCTGTCTCTCAGGGTGCTTTATGTACACTGAGTGGTGTCTCTCAGTCCCTCTCTCTCAGGGAGATATCTGTACACTGAGTGGTGTCTCTCAGTCCCTCTCTCTCAGGGAGATATCTATACACTGAGTGGTGTCTCTCAGTCCCTCTCTCTCAGGGAGATATCTGTACACTGAATGGTGTCTCTCAGTCCCTGTCTCTCAGGGAGATATCTGTACACTGAGTGGTGTCTCTCAGTCCCTCTCTCTCAGGGAGATATCTGTACACTGACTGGTGTCTCTCAGTCCCTGTCTCTCAGGGAGATATCTGTACACTGACAGGTGTCTCACAGCCCCTGTCTCTCAGGGAGATATCTGTACACTGACTGGTGTCTCTCAGTCCCTGTCTCTCAGGGAGATATCTGTACACTGAGTGGTGTCTCTCAGTCCCTCTCTCTCAGGGAGATATCTGTACACTGACTGGTGTCTCTCAGTCCCTGTCTCTCAGGGAGATATCTGTACACTGACTGGTGTCTCTCAGTCCCTCTCTCTCAGGGAGATATCTGTACACTGACTGGTGTCTCTCAGTCCCTCTCTCTCAGGGAGATATATGTACACTGACTGGTGTCTCTCAGTCCCTCTCTCTCAGGGAGGTATCTGTACACTGAGTGGTGTCTCTCAGTCCCTGTCTCTCAGGGAGATATATGTACACTGACTGGTGTCTCACAGTCCCTCTCTCTCAGAGAGATATCTGTACACTGAGTGGTGTCTCTCAGTCCCTCTCTCTCAGGGAGATATCTGTACACTGACTGGTGTCTCTCAGTCCCTCTCTCTCAGGGAGATATATGTACACTGACTGGTGTCTCTCAGTCCCTCTCTCTCAGGGAGGTATCTGTACACTGAGTGGTGTCTCTCAGTCCCTCTCTCTCAGGGAGGTATCTGTACACTGAGTGGTGTCTCTCAGTCCCTGTCTCTCAGGGAGATATATGTACACTGACTGGTGTCTCTCAGTCCCTGTCTCTCAGGGAGATATCTGGACACTGAGTGGTGTCTCTCAGTCCCTCTCTCTCAGGGAGATATCTGAACACTGAGTGGTGTCTCTCAGTCCCTCTCTCTCAGGGAGATATATGTACACTGACTGGTGTCTCTCAGTCCCTCTCTCTCAGGGAGATATCTGTACACTGACTGGTGTCTCTCAGTCCCTCTCTCTCAGGGAGATATCTGTACACTGAGTGGTGTCTCACAGCCCCTGACTCTCAGGGAGATTTCTGTACACTGACTGGTGTCTCTCAGTCCCTGTTTGTCAGGGAGATATCTATACACTCACTGGTGTCTCTCAGTCCCTCTCTCTCAGGGAGATATCTGTGCACTGACTGGTGTCTCTCAGTCCCTGTCTCTCAGGGAGATATCTGTTCACTGAGTGGTGTCTCACAGTCCCTCGCTCTCAGGGAGATATCTGTACACTGACTGGTGTCTCTCAGTCCCTCTCTCTCAGGGAGATATCTGTACACTGACTGGTGTCTCTCAGTCCCTCTCTCTCAGGGAGATATATGTACACTGACTGGTGTCTCTCAGTCCCTCTCTCTCAGGGAGGTATCTGTACACTGAGTGGTGTCTCTCAGTCCCTCTCTCTCAGGGAGGTATCTGTACACTGAGTGGTGTCTCTCAGTCCCTGTCTCTCAGGGAGATATATGTACACTGACTGGTGTCTCTCAGTCCCTGTCTCTCAGGGAGATATCTGTACACTGAGTGGTGTCTCTCAGTCCCTGTCTCTCAGGGAGATATCTGTACACTGAGTGGTGTCTCTCAGGCCCTCTCTCTCAGGGAGATATCTGAACACTGAGTGGTGTCTCTCAGTCCCTCTCTCTCAGGGAGATATCTGTACACTGAGTGGTGTCTCACAGTCCCTCTCTCTCAGGGAGATATCTGTACACTGACTGGTGTCTCTCAGTCCCTGTCTCTCAGGGAGTTATCTGTACACTGAGTGGTGTCTCTCAGTCCCTCTCTCTCAGGGAAATATCTGTACACTGAGTGGTGTCTCTCAGTCCCTGTCTCTCAGGGAGATATCTATACACTGAGTGGTGTCTCTCAGTCCCTCTCTCTCAGGGAGATATCTGTAGACTGAGTGGTGTCTCACAGTCCCTCTCTCTCAGGGAGATATCTGTACACTGACTGGTGTCTCTCAGTCCCTGTCTCTCAGGGAGATATCTGTACACTGACTGGTGTCTCTCAGTCCCTCTCTCTCAGGGAGATATATGTACACTGACTGGTGTCTCTCAGTCCCTCTCTCTCAGTGAGCTTTATGTACACTGAGTGGTGTCTCTCAGGGAGATATCTGTACACTGAGTGGTGTCTCTCAGTCCCTCTCTCTCAGGGAGATATCTGTACACTGACTGGTGTCTCTCAGCCCCTCTCTCTCAGGGAGATATCTGTGCACTGAGTGGTGTCTCTCAGTCCCTCTCTCTCAGGGAGATATCTGAACACTGAGTGGTGTCTCTCAGTCCCTCTCTCTCAGGGAGATATATGTACACTGACTGGTGTCGCTCAGTCCCTCTCTCTCAGGGAGATATCTGTACACTGACTGGTGTCTCTCAGTCCCTCTCTCTCAGGGAGATATCTGTACACTGAGTGGTGTCTCACAGCCCCTGTCTCTCAGGGCGATATCTGTACACTGTCTGGTGTCTCTCAGTCCCTGTCTGTCAGGGAGATATCTATACACTGAGTGGTGTCTCTCAGTCCCTCTCTCTCAGGGAGATATCTGTACACTGACTGGTGTCTCAAAGTCCCTCTCTCTCAGGGAGATATCTGTACACTGACTGGTGTCTCTCAGTCCCTGTCTCTCAGGGAGCTTTATGTACACTGAGTGGTGTCTCTCAGGGAGATATCTGTACACTGACTGGTGTCTCTCAGTCCCTGTCTCTCAGGGAGCTTTATGTACACTGAGTGGTGTCTCTCAGTCCCTCTCTCTCAGGGAGATATCTGTACACTGAGTGGTGTCTCTCAGTCCCTGTCTGTCAGGGAGATATCTATACACTGAGTGGTGTCTCTCAGTCCCTCTCTCTCAGGGAGATATCTGTACACTGAATGGTGTCTCAAAGTCCCTCTCTCTCAGGGAGATATCTGTACACTGACTGGTGTCTCTCAGTCCCTGTCTCTCAGGGAGCTTTATGTACACTGAGTGGTGTCTCTCAGGGAGATATCTGTACACTGACTGGTGTCTCTCAGTCCCTCTCTCTCAGGGAGATATCTGTACACTGAGTGGTGTCTCACAGCCCCTGTCTCTCAGGGAGATATCTGTACACTGACTGGTGTCTCTCAGTCCCTGTTTGTCAGGGAGATATCTATACACTGAGTGGTGTCTCTCAGTCCCTCTCTCTCAGGGAGATATCTGTACACTGACTGGTGTCTCTCAGTCCCTGTCTCTCAGGGAGATATCTGTTCACTGAGTGGTGTCTCACAGTCCCTCTCTCTCAGGGAGATATCTGTACATTGACTGGTGTCTCTCAGTCCCTGTCTCTCAGGGAGATATCTGTACACTGAGTGGTGTCTCTCAGTCCCTCTCTCTCAGGGAGATATCTGTACACTGACTGGTGTCTCTCAGTCCCTGTCTCACAGGGAGATATCTGTACACTGAGTGGTGTCTCACAGTCCCTGGCTCTCAGGGAGCTTTATGTACACTGAGTGGTGTCTCTCAGTCCCTCTCTCTCAGGGAGATATCTGTACACTGAGTGGTGTCTCTCAGACCCTGTCTCTCAGGGAGATATTTGTACACTGACTGGTGTCTCTCAGTCCCTCTCGCTCAGGGAGATATCTGTACACTGACTGGTGTCTCTCAGTCCCTCTCTCTCAGGGAGATATCTGTACACTGAGTGGTGTCTCACAGCCCCTGTCTCTCAGGGAGATATCTGTACACTGACTGGTGTCTCTCAGTCCCTGTCTCTCAGGGAGATATCTGTACACTGAGTGGTGTCTCTCAGTCCCTCTCTCTCAGGGAGATATCTGAACACTGAGTGGTGTCTCTCAGTCCCTCTCTCTCAGGGAGATATATGTACACTGACTGGTGTCTCTCAGTCCCTCTCTCTCAGGGAGATATCTGTACACTGACTGGTGTCTCTCAGTCCCTGTCTCTCAGGGAGATATATGTACACTGACTGGTGTCTCTCAGTCCCTGTCTATCAGGGAGATATCTGTACACTGAGTGGTGTCTCTCAGTTCCTGTCTCTCAGGGAGATATCAGTACACTGAGTGGTGTCTCTCAGTCCCTCTCTCTCAGGGAGATATCTGTACACTGACTGGTGTCTCTCAGTCCCTGTCTCTCAGGGAGATATCTGTTCACTGAGTGGTGTCTCACAGTCCCTCTCTCTCAGGGAGATATCTGTACACTGACTGGTGTCTCTCAGTCCCTCTCTCTCAGGGAGATATCTGTACACTGAGTGGTGTCTCACAGCCCCTGCCTCTCAGGGAGATTTCTGTACACTGACTGGTGTCTCTCAGTCCCTGTCTGTCAGCAAGATATCTATACACTGAGTGGTGTCTCTCAGTCCCTCTCTCTCAGGGAGATATCTGTACACTGACTGGTGTCTCTCAGTCCCTGTCTCTCAGGGAGATATCTGTACACTGAGTGGTGTCTCTCAGTCCCTCTCTCTCAGGGAGATATCTGTACACTGACTGGTGTCTCTCAGTCCCTGTCTCTCAGGGAGATATCTGTACACTGACTGGTGTCTCACAGCCCCTGTCTCTCAGGGAGATATCTGTACACTGACTGGTGTCTCTCAGTCCCTGTCTCTCAGGGAGATATCTGTACACTGAGTGGTGTCTCTCAGTCCCTCTCTCTCAGGGAGATATCTGTACACTGACTGGTGTCTCTCAGTCCCTGTCTCTCAGGGAGATATCTGTACACTGAGTGGTGTCTCACAGTCCCTCTCTCTCAGGGAGATATCTGTACACTGACTGGTGTCTCTCAGTCCCTCTCTCTCAGGGAGATATCTGTACACTGACTGGTGTCTCTCAGTCCCTCTCTCTCAGGGAGATATATGTACACTGACTGGTGTCTCTCAGTCCCTCTCTCTCAGGGAGGTATCTGTACACTGAGTGGTGTCTCTCAGTCCCTGTCTCTCAGGGAGATATATGTACACTGACTGGTGTCTCTCAGTCCCTGTCTCTCAGGGAGATATCTGTACACTGAGTGGTGTCTCTCAGTCCCTCTCTCTCAGGGAGATATATGTACACTGACTGGTGTCTCTCAGTCCCTCTCTCTCAGGGAGGTATCTGTGCACTGAGTGGTGTCTCTCATTCCCTGTCTCTCAGGGAGATATATGTACACTGACTGGTGTCTCTCAGTCCCTGTCTCTCAGGGAGATATCTGTACACTGAGTGGTGTCTCTCAGTCCCTCTCTCTCAGGGAGATATCTGTACACTGACTGGTGTCTCACAGTCCCTCTCTCTCAGAGAGATATCTGTACACTGAGTGGTGTCTCTCAGTCCCTGTCTCTCAGGGAGGTATCTGTACACTGAGTGGTGTCTCTCAGTCCCTGTCTCTCAGGGAGATATCTGTACACTGACTGGTGTCTCTCAGTCCCTGTCTCTCAGTGAGCTTTATGTACACTGAGTGGTGTCTCTCAGGGAGATATCTGTACACTGAGTGGTGTCTCTCAGTCCCTCTCTCTCAAGGAGATATCTGTACACTGACTGGTGTCTCTCAGTCCCTCTCTCTCAGGGAGATATCTGTACACTGACTGGTGTCTCTCAGTCCCTCTCTCTCAGGGAGATATCTGTACACTGAGTGGTGTCTCACAGCCCCTGTCTCTCAGGGCGATATCTGTACACTGTCTGGTGTCTCAGTCCCTGTCTGTCAGGGAGATATCTATACACTGAGTGGTGTCTCTCAGTCCCTCTCTCTCAGGGAGATATCTGTACACTGACTGGTGTCTCAAAGTCCCTCTCTCTCAGGGAGATATCTGTACACTGACTGGTGTCTCTCAGTCCCTGTCTCTGAGGGAGCTTTATGTACACTGAGTGGTGTCTCTCAGGGAGATATCTGTGCACTGAGTGGTGTCTCTCAGTCCCTGTCTCTCAGGGAGATATCTGTACACTGAGTGGTGTCTCTCAGCCCCTCTCTCTCAGGGAGATATCTGAACACTGAGTGGTGTCTCTCAGTCCCTCTCTCTCAGGGAGATATCTGTACACTGAGTGGTGTCTCACAGTCCCTCTCTCTCAGGGAGATATCTGTACACTGACTGGTGTCTCTCAGTCCCTGTCTCTCAGGGAGATATCTGTACACTGAGTGGTGTCTCTCAGTCCCTCTCTCTCAGGGAAATATCTGTACACTGAGTGGAGTCTCTCAGTCCCTGTCTCTCAGGGAGATATCTGTACACTGACTGGTGTCTCTCAGTCCCTCTCTCTCAGGGAGATATCTGTAGACTGAGTGGTGTCTCACAGTCCCTCTCTCTCAGGGAGATATCTGTACACTGACTGGTGTCTCTCAGTCCCTGTCTCTCAGGGAGATATCTGTACACTGACTGGTGTCTCTCAGTCCCTCTCTCTCAGGGAGATATATGTACAGTGACTGGTGTCTCTCAGTCCCTCTCTCTCAGTGAGCTTTATGTACACTGAGTGGTGTCTCTCAGGGAGATATCTGTACACTGAGTGGTGTCTCTCAGTCCCTCTCTCTCAGGGAGATATCTGTACACTGACTGGTGTCTCTCAGCCCCTCTCTCTCAGGGAGATATCTGTGCACTGAGTGGTGTCTCTCAGTCCCTCTCTCTCAGGGAGATATCTGAACACTGAGTGGTGTCTCTCAGTCCCTCTCTCTCAGGGAGATATATGTACACTGACTGGTGTCGCTCAGTCCCTCTCTCTCAGGGAGATATCTGTACACTGACTGGTGTCTCTCAGTCCCTCTCTCTCAGGGAGATATCTGTACACTGAGTGGTGTCTCACAGCCCCTGTCTCTCAGGGCGATATCTGTACACTGTCTGGTGTCTCTCAGTCCCTGTCTGTCAGGGAGATATCTATACACTGAGTGGTGTCTCTCAGTCCCTCTCTCTCAGGGAGATATCTGTACACTGACTGGTGTCTCAAAGTCCCTCTCTCTCAGGGAGATATCTGTACACTGACTGGTGTCTCTCAGTCCCTGTCTCTCAGGGAGCTTTATGTACACTGAGTGGTGTCTCTCAGGGAGATATCTGTACACTGACTGGTGTCTCTCAGTCCCTGTCTCTCAGGGAGCTTTATGTACACTGAGTGGTGTCTCTCAGTCCCTCTCTCTCAGGGAGATATCTGTACACTGAGTGGTGTCTCTCAGTCCCTCTCTCTCAGGGAGATATCTGTACACTGACTGGTGTCTCTCAGTCCCTCTCTCTCAGGGAGATATCTGTACACTGAGTGGTGTCTCACAGCCCCTGTCTCTCAGGGAGATATCTGTACACTGACTGGTGTCTCTCAGTCCCTGTCTCTCAGGGAGATATCTGTACACTGACTGGTGTCTCAGTCCCTGTCTGTCAGGGAGATATCTATACACTGAGTGGTGTCTCTCAGTCCCTCTCTCTCAGGGAGATATCTGTACACTGACTGGTGTCTCAAAGTCCCTCTCTCTCAGGGAGATATCTGTACACTGACTGGTGTCTCTCAGTCCCTGTCTCTCAGGGAGCTTTATGTACACTGAGTGGTGTCTCTCAGGGAGATATCTGTACACTGACTGGTGTCTCTCAGTCCCTGGCTCTCAGGGAGCTTTATGTACACTGAGTGGTGTCTCTCAGTCCCTCTCTCTCAGGGAGATATCTGTACACTTACTGGTGTCTCTCAGTCCCTGTCTCTCAGGGAGATATCTGTACACTGAGTGGTGTCTCACAGTCCCTCTCTCTCAGGGAGATATCTGTACACTGACTGGTGTCTCTCAGTCCCTCTCTCTCAGGGAGGTATCTGTACACTGAGTGGTGTCTCTCAGACCCTGTCTCTCAGGGAGATATTTGTACACTGACTGGTGTCTCTCAGTCCCTCTCGCTCAGGGAGATATCTGTACACTGACTGGTGTCTCTCAGTCCCTCTCTCTCAGGGAGATATCTGTACACTGAGTGGTGTCTCACAGCCCCTGTCTCTCAGGGAGATATCTGTACACTGACTGGTGTCTCTCAGTCCCTGTCTCTCAGGGAGATATCTGTACACTGAGTGGTGTCTCTCAGTCCCTCTCTCTCAGGGAGATATCTGTACACTGACTGGTGTCTCTCAGTCCCTGTCTCACAGGGAGATATCTGTACACTGAGTGGTGTCTCACAGTCCCTGGCTCTCAGGGAGCTTTATGTACACTGAGTGGTGTCTCTCAGTCCCTCTCTCTCAGGGAGATATCTGTACACTGAGTGGTGTCTCTCAGACCCTGTCTCTCAGGGAGATATTTGTACACTGACTGGTGTCTCTCAGTCCCTCTCGCTCAGGGAGATATCTGTACACTGACTGGTGTCTCTCAGTCCCTCTCTCTCAGGGAGATATCTGTACACTGAGTGGTGTCTCACAGCCCCTGTCTCTCAGGGAGATATCTGTACACTGACTGGTGTCTCTCAGTCCCTGTCTCTCAGGGAGATATCTGTACACTGAGTGGTGTCTCTCAGTCCCTCTCTCTCAGGGAGATATCTGAACACTGAGTGGTGTCTCTCAGTCCCTCTCTCTCAGGGAGATATATGTACACTGACTGGTGTCTCTCAGTCCCTCTCTCTCAGGGAGATATCTGTACACTGACTGGTGTCTCTCAGTCCCTGTCTCTCAGGGAGATATATGTACACTGACTGGTGTCTCTCAGTCCCTGTCTATCAGGGAGATATCTGTACACTGAGTGGTGTCTCTCAGTTCCTGTCTCTCAGGGAGATATCAGTACACTGAGTGGTGTCTCTCAGTCCCTCTCTCTCAGGGAGATATCTGTACACTGACTGGTGTCTCTCAGTCCCTGTCTCTCAGGGAGATATCTGTTCACTGAGTGGTGTCTCACAGTCCCTCTCTCTCAGGGAGATATCTGTACACTGACTGGTGTCTCTCAGTCCCTCTCTCTCAGGGAGATATCTGTACACTGAGTGGTGTCTCACAGCCCCTGCCTCTCAGGGAGATTTCTGTACACTGACTGGTGTCTCTCAGTCCCTGTCTGTCAGCAAGATATCTATACACTGAGTGGTGTCTCTCAGTCCCTCTCTCTCAGGGAGATATCTGTACACTGACTGGTGTCTCTCAGTCCCTGTCTCTCAGGGAGATATCTGTACACTGAGTGGTGTCTCTCAGTCCCTCTCTCTCAGGGAGATATCTGTACACTGACTGGTGTCTCTCAGTCCCTGTCTCTCAGGGAGATATCTGTACACTGACTGGTGTCTCACAGCCCCTGTCTCTCAGGGAGATATCTGTACACTGACTGGTGTCTCTCAGTCCCTGTCTCTCAGGGAGATATCTGTACACTGAGTGGTGTCTCTCAGTCCCTCTCTCTCAGGGAGATATCTGTACACTGACTGGTGTCTCTCAGTCCCTGTCTCTCAGGGAGATATCTGTACACTGAGTGGTGTCTCACAGTCCCTCTCTCTCAGGGAGATATCTGTACACTGACTGGTGTCTCTCAGTCCCTCTCTCTCAGGGAGATATCTGTACACTGACTGGTGTCTCTCAGTCCCTCTCTCTCAGGGAGATATATGTACACTGACTGGTGTCTCTCAGTCCCTCTCTCTCAGGGAGGTATCTGTGCACTGAGTGGTGTCTCTCATTCCCTGTCTCTCAGGGAGATATATGTACACTGACTGGTGTCTCTCAGTCCCTGTCTCTCAGGGAGATATCTGTACACTGAGTGGTGTCTCTCAGTCCCTCTCTCTCAGGGAGATATCTGTACACTGACTGGTGTCTCACAGTCCCTCTCTCTCAGAGAGATATCTGTACACTGAGTGGTGTCTCTCAGTCCCTGTCTCTCAGGGAGGTATCTGTACACTGAGTGGTGTCTCTCAGTCCCTGTCTCTCAGGGAGATATCTGTACACTGACTGGTGTCTCTCAGTCCCTGTCTCTCAGTGAGCTTTATGTACACTGAGTGGTGTCTCTCAGGGAGATATCTGTACACTGAGTGGTGTCTCTCAGTCCCTCTCTCTCAAGGAGATATCTGTACACTGACTGGTGTCTCTCAGTCCCTCTCTCTCAGGGAGATATCTGTACACTGACTGGTGTCTCTCAGTCCCTCTCTCTCAGGGAGATATCTGTACACTGAGTGGTGTCTCACAGCCCCTGTCTCTCAGGGCGATATCTGTACACTGTCTGGTGTCTCAGTCCCTGTCTGTCAGGGAGATATCTATACACTGAGTGGTGTCTCTCAGTCCCTCTCTCTCAGGGAGATATCTGTACACTGACTGGTGTCTCAAAGTCCCTCTCTCTCAGGGAGATATCTGTACACTGACTGGTGTCTCTCAGTCCCTGTCTCTGAGGGAGCTTTATGTACACTGAGTGGTGTCTCTCAGGGAGATATCTGTACACTGAGTGGTGTCTCTCAGTCCCTGTCTCTCAGGGAGATATCTGTACACTGAGTGGTGTCTCTCAGCCCCTCTCTCTCAGGGAGATATCTGAACACTGAGTGGTGTCTCTCAGTCCCTCTCTCTCAGGGAGATATCTGTACACTGAGTGGTGTCTCACAGTCCCTCTCTCTCAGGGAGATATCTGTACACTGACTGGTGTCTCTCAGTCCCTGTCTCTCAGGGAGATATCTGTACACTGAGTGGTGTCTCTCAGTCCCTCTCTCTCAGGGAAATATCTGTACACTGAGTGGAGTCTCTCAGTCCCTGTCTCTCAGGGAGATATCTGTACACTGACTGGTGTCTCTCAGTCCCTCTCTCTCAGGGAGATATCTGTAGACTGAGTGGTGTCTCACAGTCCCTCTCTCTCAGGGAGATATCTGTACACTGACTGGTGTCTCTCAGTCCCTGTCTCTCAGGGAGATATCTGTACACTGACTGGTGTCTCTCAGTCCCTCTCTCTCAGGGAGATATATGTACAGTGACTGGTGTCTCTCAGTCCCTCTCTCTCAGTGAGCTTTATGTACACTGAGTGGTGTCTCTCAGGGAGATATCTGTACACTGAGTGGTGTCTCTCAGTCCCTCTCTCTCAGGGAGATATCTGTACACTGACTGGTGTCTCTCAGCCCCTCTCTCTCAGGGAGATATCTGTGCACTGAGTGGTGTCTCTCAGTCCCTCTCTCTCAGGGAGATATCTGAACACTGAGTGGTGTCTCTCAGTCCCTCTCTCTCAGGGAGATATATGTACACTGACTGGTGTCGCTCAGTCCCTCTCTCTCAGGGAGATATCTGTACACTGACTGGTGTCTCTCAGTCCCTCTCTCTCAGGGAGATATCTGTACACTGAGTGGTGTCTCACAGCCCCTGTCTCTCAGGGCGATATCTGTACACTGTCTGGTGTCTCTCAGTCCCTGTCTGTCAGGGAGATATCTATACACTGAGTGGTGTCTCTCAGTCCCTCTCTCTCAGGGAGATATCTGTACACTGACTGGTGTCTCAAAGTCCCTCTCTCTCAGGGAGATATCTGTACACTGACTGGTGTCTCTCAGTCCCTGTCTCTCAGGGAGCTTTATGTACACTGAGTGGTGTCTCTCAGGGAGATATCTGTACACTGACTGGTGTCTCTCAGTCCCTGTCTCTCAGGGAGCTTTATGTACACTGAGTGGTGTCTCTCAGTCCCTCTCTCTCAGGGAGATATCTGTACACTGAGTGGTGTCTCTCAGTCCCTGTCTGTCAGGGAGATATCTATACACTGAGTGGTGTCTCTCAGTCCCTCTCTCTCAGGGAGATATCTGTACACTGAATGGTGTCTCAAAGTCCCTCTCTCTCAGGGAGATATCTGTACACTGACTGGTGTCTCTCAGTCCCTGTCTCTCAGGGAGCTTTATGTACACTGAGTGGTGTCTCTCAGGGAGATATCTGTACACTGACTGGTGTCTCTCAGTCCCTCTCTCTCAGGGAGATATCTGTACACTGAGTGGTGTCTCACAGCCCCTGTCTCTCAGGGAGATATCTGTACACTGACTGGTGTCTCTCAGTCCCTGTCTCTCAGGGAGATATCTGTACACTGACTGGTGTCTCAGTCCCTGTCTGTCAGGGAGATATCTATACACTGAGTGGTGTCTCTCAGCCCCTCTCTCTCAGGGAGATATCTGTACACTGACTGGTGTCTCAAAGTCCCTCTCTCTCAGGGAGATATCTGTACACTGACTGGTGTCTCTCAGTCCCTGTCTCTCAGGGAGCTTTATGTACACTGAGTGGTGTCTCTCAGGGAGATATCTGTACACTGACTGGTGTCTCTCAGTCCCTGGCTCTCAGGGAGCTTTATGTACACTGAGTGGTGTCTCTCAGTCCCTCTCTCTCAGGGAGATATCTGTACACTTACTGGTGTCTCTCAGTCCCTGTCTCTCAGGGAGATATCTGTACACTGAGTGGTGTCTCACAGTCCCTCTCTCTCAGGGAGATATCTGTACACTGACTGGTGTCTCTCAGTCCCTCTCTCTCAGGGAGGTATCTGTACACTGAGTGGTGTCTCTCAGACCCTGTCTCTCAGGGAGATATTTGTACACTGACTGGTGTCTCTCAGTCCCTCTCGCTCAGGGAGATATCTGTACACTGACTGGTGTCTCTCAGTCCCTCTCTCTCAGGGAGATATCTGTACACTGAGTGGTGTCTCACAGCCCCTGTCTCTCAGGGAGATATCTGTACACTGACTGGTGTCTCTCAGTCCCTGTCTCTCAGGGAGATATCTGTACACTGAGTGGTGTCTCTCAGTCCCTCTCTCTCAGGGAGATATCTGAACACTGAGTGGTGTCTCTCAGTCCCTCTCTCTCAGGGAGATATATGTACACTGACTGGTGTCTCTCAGTCCCTCTCTCTCAGGGAGATATCTGTACACTGACTGGTGTCTCTCAGTCCCTGTCTCTCAGGGAGATATATGTACACTGACTGGTGTCTCTCAGTCCCTGTCTATCAGGGAGATATCTGTACACTGAGTGGTGTCTCTCAGTTCCTGTCTCTCAGGGAGATATCTGTACACTGAGTGGTGTCTCTCAGTCCCTCTCTCTCAGGGAGATATCTGTACACTGACTGGTGTCTCTCAGTCCCTGTCTCTCAGGGAGATATCTGTTCACTGAGTGGTGTCTCACAGTCCCTCTCTCTCAGGGAGATATCTGTACACTGACTGGTGTCTCTCAGTCCCTCTCTCTCAGGGAGATATCTGTACACTGAGTGGTGTCTCACAGCCCCTGTCTCTCAGGGAGATTTCTGTACACTGACTGGTGTCTCTCAGTCCCTGTCTGTCAGCAAGATATCTATACACTGAGTGGTGTCTCTCAGTCCCTCTCTCTCAGGGAGATATCTGTACACTGACTGGTGTCTCTCAGTCCCTCTCTCTCAGGGAGGTATCTGTGCACTGAGTGGTGTCTCTCATTCCCTGTCTCTCAGGGAGATATATGTACACTGACTGGTGTCTCTCAGTCCCTGTCTCTCAGGGAGATATCTGTACACTGAGTGGTGTCTCTCAGTCCCTCTCTCTCAGGGAGATATCTGTACACTGACTGGTGTCTCACAGTCCCTCTCTCTCAGAGAGATATCTGTACACTGAGTGGTGTGTCTCAGTCCCTGTCTCTCAGGGAGGTATCTGTACACTGAGTGGTGTCTCTCAGTCCCTGTCTCTCAGGGAGATATCTGTACACTGACTGGTGTCTCTCAGTCCCTGTCTCTCAGTGAGCTTTATGTACACTGAGTGGTGTCTCTCAGGGAGATATCTGTACACTGAGTGGTGTCTCTCAGTCCCTCTCTCTCAGGGAGATATCTGTACACTGACTGGTGTCTCTCAGTCCCTCTCTCTCAGGGAGATATCTGTACACTGAGTGGTGTCTCTCAGTCCCTCTCTCTCAGGGAAATATCTGTACACTGAGTGGTGTCTCTCAGTCCCTGTCTCTCAGGGAGATATCTGTACACTGACTGGTGTCTCTCAGTCCCTCTCTCTCAGGGAGATATCTGTAGACTGAGTGGTGTCTCACAGTCCCTCTCTCTCAGGGAGATATCTGTACACTGACTGGTGTCTCTCAGTCCCTCTCTCTCAGGGAGATATCTGTACACTGAGTGGTGTCTCTCAGTCCCTCTCTCTCAGGGAGATATCTGTACACTGACTGGTGTCTCTCAGCCCCTCTCTCTCAGGGAGATATCTGTGCACTGAGTGGTGTCTCTCAGTCCCTCTCTCTCAGGGAGATATCTGTACACTGACTGGTGTCTCTCAGTCCCTCTCTCTCAGGGAGATATATGTACACTGACTGGTGTCTCTCAGTCCCTCTCTCTCAGCGAGGTATCTGTACACTGAGTGGTGTCTCTCAGTCCCTGTCTCTCAGGGAGATATATGTACACTGACTGGTGTCTCTCAGTCCCTGTCTCTCAGGGAGATATCTGTACACTGAGTGGTGTCTCTCAGTCCCTCTCTCTCAGGGAGATATATGTACACTGACTGGTGTCTCTCAGTCCCTCTCTCTCAGGGAGGTATCTGTGCACTGAGTGGTGTCTCTCATTCCCTGTCTCTCAGGGAGATATATGTACACTGACTGGTGTCTCTCAGTCCCTGTCTCTCAGGGAGATATCTGTACACTGAGTGGTGTCTCTCAGTCCCTCTCTCTCAGGGAGATATATGTACAGTGACTGGTGTCTCTCAGTCCCTCTCTCTCAGTGAGCTTTATGTACACTGAGTGGTGTCTCTCAGGGAGATATCTGTACACTGAGTGGTGTCTCTCAGTCCCTCTCTCTCAGGGAGATATCTGTACACTGACTGGTGTCTCTCAGCCCCTCTCTCTCAGGGAGATATCTGTGCACTGAGTGGTGTCTCTCAGTCCCTCTCTCTCAGGGAGATATCTGAACACTGAGTGGTGTCTCTCAGTCCCTGTCTCTCAGGGAGGTATCTGTACACTGAGTGGTGTCTCTCAGTCCCTGTCTCTCAGGGAGATATCTGTACACTGACTGGTGTCTCTCAGTCCCTGTCTCTCAGTGAGCTTTATGTACACTGAGTGGTGTCTCTCAGGGAGATATCTGTACACTGAGTGGTGTCTCTCAGTCCCTCTCTCTCAAGGAGATATCTGTACACTGACTGGTGTCTCTCAGTCCCTCTCTCTCAGGGAGATATCTGTACACTGACTGGTGTCTCTCAGTCCCTCTCTCTCAGGGAGATATCTGTACACTGAGTGGTGTTTCACAGCCCCTGTCTCTCAGGGCGATATCTGTACACTGTCTGGTGTCTCAGTCCCTGTCTGTCAGGGAGATATCTATACACTGAGTGGTGTCTCTCAGTCCCTCTCTCTCAGGGAGATATCTGTACACTGACTGGTGTCTCAAAGTCCCTCTCTCTCAGGGAGATATCTGTACACTGACTGGTGTCTCTCAGTCCCTGTCTCTGAGGGAGCTTTATGTACACTGAGTGGTGTCTCTCAGGGAGATATCTGTACACTGAGTGGTGTCTCTCAGTCCCTGTCTCTCAGGGAGATATCTGTACACTGAGTGGTGTCTCTCAGCCCCTCTCTCTCAGGGAGATATCTGAACACTGAGTGGTGTCTCTCAGTCCCTCTCTCTCAGGGAGATATCTGTACACTGAGTGGTGTCTCACAGTCCCTCTCTCTCAGGGAGATATCTGTACACTGACTGGTGTCTCTCAGTCCCTGTCTCTCAGGGAGATATCTGTACACTGAGTGGTGTCTCTCAGTCCCTCTCTCTCAGGGAAATATCTGTACACTGAGTGGTGTCTCTCAGTCCCTGTCTCTCAGGGAGATATCTGTACACTGACTGGTGTCTCTCAGTCCCTCTCTCTCAGGGAGATATCTGTAGACTGAGTGGTGTCTCACAGTCCCTCTCTCTCAGGGAGATATCTGTACACTGACTGGTGTCTCTCAGTCCCTGTCTCTCAGGGAGATATCTGTACACTGACTGGTGTCTCTCAGTCCCTCTCTCTCAGGGAGATATATGTACAGTGACTGGTGTCTCTCAGTCCCTCTCTCTCAGTGAGCTTTATGTACACTGAGTGGTGTCTCTCAGGGAGATATCTGTACACTGAGTGGTGTCTCTCAGTCCCTCTCTCTCAGGGAGATATCTGTACACTGACTGGTGTCTCTCAGCCCCTCTCTCTCAGGGAGATATCTGTGCACTGAGTGGTGTCTCTCAGTCCCTCTCTCTCAGGGAGATATCTGAACACTGAGTGGTGTCTCTCAGTCCCTCTCTCTCAGGGAGATATATGTACACTGACTGGTGTCGCTCAGTCCCTCTCTCTCAGGGAGATATCTGTACACTGACTGGTGTCTCTCAGTCCCTCTCTCTCAGGGAGATATCTGTACACTGAGTGGTGTCTCACAGCCCCTGTCTCTCAGGGCGATATCTGTACACTGTCTGGTGTCTCTCAGTCCCTGTCTGTCAGGGAGATATCTATACACTGAGTGGTGTCTCTCAGTCCCTCTCTCTCAGGGAGATATCTGTACACTGACTGGTGTCTCAAAGTCCCTCTCTCTCAGGGAGATATCTGTACACTGACTGGTGTCTCTCAGTCCCTGTCTCTCAGGGAGCTTTATGTACACTGAGTGGTGTCTCTCAGGGAGATATCTGTACACTGACTGGTGTCTCTCAGTCCCTGTCTCTCAGGGAGCTTTATGTACACTGAGTGGTGTCTCTCAGTCCCTCTCTCTCAGGGAGATATCTGTACACTGAGTGGTGTCTCTCAGTCCCTGTCTGTCAGGGAGATATCTATACACTGAGTGGTGTCTCTCAGTCCCTCTCTCTCAGGGAGATATCTGTACACTGAATGGTGTCTCAAAGTCCCTCTCTCTCAGGGAGATATCTGTACACTGACTGGTGTCTCTCAGTCCCTGTCTCTCAGGGAGCTTTATGTACACTGAGTGGTGTCTCTCAGGGAGATATCTGTACACTGACTGGTGTCTCTCAGTCCCTCTCTCTCAGGGAGATATCTGTACACTGAGTGGTGTCTCACAGCCCCTGTCTCTCAGGGAGATATCTGTACACTGACTGGTGTCTCTCAGTCCCTGTCTCTCAGGGAGATATCTGTACACTGACTGGTGTCTCAGTCCCTGTCTGTCAGGGAGATATCTATACACTGAGTGGTGTCTCTCAGTCCCTCTCTCTCAGGGAGATATCTGTACACTGACTGGTGTCTCAAAGTCCCTCTCTCTCAGGGAGATATCTGTACACTGACTGGTGTCTCTCAGTCCCTGTCTCTCAGGGAGCTTTATGTACACTGAGTGGTGTCTCTCAGGGAGATATCTGTACACTGACTGGTGTCTCTCAGTCCCTGGCTCTCAGGGAGCTTTATGTACACTGAGTGGTGTCTCTCAGTCCCTCTCTCTCAGGGAGATATCTGTACACTTACTGGTGTCTCTCAGTCCCTGTCTCTCAGGGAGATATCTGTACACTGAGTGGTGTCTCACAGTCCCTCTCTCTCAGGGAGATATCTGTACACTGACTGGTGTCTCTCAGTCCCTCTCTCTCAGGGAGGTATCTGTACACTGAGTGGTGTCTCTCAGACCCTGTCTCTCAGGGAGATATTTGTACACTGACTGGTGTCTCTCAGTCCCTCTCGCTCAGGGAGATATCTGTACACTGACTGGTGTCTCTCAGTCCCTCTCTCTCAGGGAGATATCTGTACACTGAGTGGTGTCTCACAGCCCCTGTCTCTCAGGGAGATATCTGTACACTGACTGGTGTCTCTCAGTCCCTGTCTCTCAGGGAGATATCTGTACACTGAGTGGTGTCTCTCAGTCCCTCTCTCTCAGGGAGATATCTGAACACTGAGTGGTGTCTCTCAGTCCCTCTCTCTCAGGGAGATATATGTACACTGACTGGTGTCTCTCAGTCCCTCTCTCTCAGGGAGATATCTGTACACTGACTGGTGTCTCTCAGTCCCTGTCTCTCAGGGAGATATATGTACACTGACTGGTGTCTCTCAGTCCCTGTCTATCAGGGAGATATCTGTACACTGAGTGGTGTCTCTCAGTTCCTGTCTCTCAGGGAGATATCTGTACACTGAGTGGTGTCTCTCAGTCCCTCTCTCTCAGGGAGATATCTGTACACTGACTGGTGTCTCTCAGTCCCTGTCTCTCAGGGAGATATCTGTTCACTGAGTGGTGTCTCACAGTCCCTCTCTCTCAGGGAGATATCTGTACACTGACTGGTGTCTCTCAGTCCCTCTCTCTCAGGGAGATATCTGTACACTGAGTGGTGTCTCACAGCCCCTGTCTCTCAGGGAGATTTCTGTACACTGACTGGTGTCTCTCAGTCCCTGTCTGTCAGCAAGATATCTATACACTGAGTGGTGTCTCTCAGTCCCTCTCTCTCAGGGAGATATCTGTACACTGACTGGTGTCTCTCAGTCCCTCTCTCTCAGGGAGGTATCTGTGCACTGAGTGGTGTCTCTCATTCCCTGTCTCTCAGGGAGATATATGTACACTGACTGGTGTCTCTCAGTCCCTGTCTCTCAGGGAGATATCTGTACACTGAGTGGTGTCTCTCAGTCCCTCTCTCTCAGGGAGATATCTGTACACTGACTGGTGTCTCACAGTCCCTCTCTCTCAGAGAGATATCTGTACACTGAGTGGTGTGTCTCAGTCCCTGTCTCTCAGGGAGGTATCTGTACACTGAGTGGTGTCTCTCAGTCCCTGTCTCTCAGGGAGATATCTGTACACTGACTGGTGTCTCTCAGTCCCTGTCTCTCAGTGAGCTTTATGTACACTGAGTGGTGTCTCTCAGGGAGATATCTGTACACTGAGTGGTGTCTCTCAGTCCCTCTCTCTCAGGGAGATATCTGTACACTGACTGGTGTCTCTCAGTCCCTCTCTCTCAGGGAGATATCTGTACACTGAGTGGTGTCTCTCAGTCCCTCTCTCTCAGGGAAATATCTGTACACTGAGTGGTGTCTCTCAGTCCCTGTCTCTCAGGGAGATATCTGTACACTGACTGGTGTCTCTCAGTCCCTCTCTCTCAGGGAGATATCTGTAGACTGAGTGGTGTCTCACAGTCCCTCTCTCTCAGGGAGATATCTGTACACTGACTGGTGTCTCTCAGTCCCTCTCTCTCAGGGAGATATCTGTACACTGAGTGGTGTCTCTCAGTCCCTCTCTCTCAGTGAGATATCTGTACACTGACTGGTGTCTCTCAGTCCCTCTCTCTCAGGGAGATATCTGTACACTGAGTGGTGTCTCACAGCCCCTGTCTCTCAGGGCGATATCTGTACACTGTCTGGTGTCTCTCAGTCCCTGTCTGTCAGGGAGATATCTATACACTGAGTGGTGTCTCTCAGTCCCTCTCTCTCAGGGAGATATCTGTACACTGACTGGTGTCTCAAAGTCCCTCTCTCTCAGGGAGATATCTGTACACTGACTGGTGTCTCTCAGTCCCTGTCTCTCAGGGAGCTTTATGTACACTGAGTGGTGTCTCTCAGGGAGATATCTGTACACTGACTGGTGTCTCTCAGTCCCTGTCTCTCAGGGAGCTTTATGTACACTGAGTGGTGTCTCTCAGTCCCTCTCTCTCAGGGAGATATCTGTACACTGAGTGGTGTCTCTCAGTCCCTGTCTGTCAGGGAGATATCTATACACTGAGTGGTGTCTCTCAGTCCCTCTCTCTCAGGGAGATATCTGTACACTGAATGGTGTCTCAAAGTCCCTCTCTCTCAGGGAGATATCTGTACACTGACTGGTGTCTCTCAGTCCCTGTCTCTCAGGGAGATTTATGTACACTGAGTGGTGTCTCTCAGGGAGATATCTGTACACTGACTGGTGTCTCTCAGTCCCTCTCTCTCAGGGAGATATCTGTACACTGACTGGTGTCTCTCAGTCCCTGTCTCTCAGGGAGATATCTGTTCACTGAGTGGTGTCTCACAGTCCCTCTCTCTCAGGGAGATATCTGTACATTGACTGGTGTCTCTCAGTCCCTGTCTCTCAGGGAGATATCTGTACACTGAGTGGTGTCTCTCAGTCCCTCTCTCTCAGGGAGATATCTGTACACTGACTGGTGTCTCTCAGTCCCTGTCTCACAGGGAGATATCTGTACACTGAGTGGTGTCTCACAGTCCCTCTCTCTCAGGGAGATATCTGTACACTGACTGGTGTCTCTCAGTCCCTCTCTCTCAGGGAGGTATCTGTACACTGACTGGTGTCTCTCAGTCCCTGTCTCTCAGGGAGATATATGTACACTGACTGGTGTCTCTCAGTCCCTGTCTCTCAGGGAGATATCTGTACACTGAGTGGTGTCTCTCAGTCCCTGTCTCTCAGGGAGATATCTGTACACTGAGTGGTGTCTCTCAGTCCCTCTCTCTCAGGGAGATATCTGAACACTGAGTGGTGTCTCTCAGTCCCTCTCTCTCAGGGAGATATATGTACACTGACTGGTGTCTCACAGCCCCTGTCTCTCAGGGAGATTTCTGTACACTGACTGGTGTCTCTCAGTCCCTCTCTCTCAGGGAGATATCTATACACTGAGTGGTGTCTCTCAGTCCCTCTCTCTCAGGGAGATATCTGTACACTGACTGGTGTCTCTCAGTCCCTGTCTCTCAGGGAGATATCTGTACACTGAGTGGTGTCTCTCAGTCCCTGTCTCTCAGTGAGCTTTATGTACACTGAGTGGTGTCTCTCAGTCCCTCTCTCTCAGGGAGATATCTGTACACTGACTGGTGTCTCTCAGTCCCTGTCTCTCAGGGAGATATCTATACAGTGAGTGGTGTCTCACAGTCCCTCTCTCTCAGGGAGATATCTGTACACTGACTGGTGTCTCTCAGTACCTCTCTCTCAGGGAGATATCTGTACACTGACTGGTGTCTCTCAGTCCCTGTCTCACAGAGAGATATCTGTACACTGAGTGGTGTCTCTCAGTAGCTCTCTCTCAGGGAGATATCTGTACACTGACTGGTGTCTCTCAGTCCCTCTCTCTCAAGGAGATATATGTACACTGAGTGGTGTCTCTCAGTACCTCTCTCTCAGGGAGGTATCTGTACACTGAGTGGTGTCTCTCAGTCCCTCTCTCTCAGGGAGATATCTGAACACTGAGTGGTTTCTCTCAGTCCCTCTCTCTCAGGGACCTATATGTACACTGACTGGTGTCTCTCAGTCCCTCTCTCTCAGGGAGATATCTGTACACTGACTGGTGTCTCTCAGTCCCTCTCTCTCAGGGAGATATCTGTACACTGAGTGGTGTCAAACAGCCCCTGTCTCTCAGGGAGATATCTGTACACTGACTGGTGTCTCTCAGTCCCTGTCTGTCAGGGAGATATCTATACACTGAGTGGTGTCTCTCAGTCCCTCTCACTCAGGGAGATATCTGTACACTGACTGGTGTCTCTCAGTCCCTCTCTCTCCGGGAGATATATGTACACTGACTGGTGTCTCTCAGTCCCTCTCTCTCAGGGAGGTATCTGTACACTGAGTGGTGTCTCTCAGTCCCTGTCTCTCAGGGAGATATATGTACACTGACTGGTGTCTCTAAGTCCGTGTCTCTCATGGAGATATCTGTACACTCAGTGGTGTCTCTCAGTCCCTCTCTCTCAGGGAGATATCTGTGCAATGAGTGGTGTCTCTCAGTCCCTGTCTCTCAGGGAGATATCTGTACACTGAATGGTGTCTCTCAGTACCTCTCTCTCAGGGAGATATCTGTACACTGACTGGTGTCTCTCAGTCCCTGTCTGTCAGGGAGATATCTATACACTGAGTGGTGTCTCTCAGTCCCTCTCTCTCAGGGAGATATCTGTACACTGAATGGTGTCTCAAAGTCCCTCTCTCTCAGGGAGATATCTGTACACTGACTGGTGTCTCTCAGTCCCTGTCTCTCAGGGAGCTTTATGTACACTGAGTGGTGTCTCTCAGGGAGATATCTGTACACTGACTGGTGTCTCTCAGTCCCTCTCTCTCAGGGAGATATCTGTACACTGAGTGGTGTCTCACAGCCCCTGTCTCTCAGGGAGATATCTGTACACTGACTGGTGTCTCTCAGTCCCTGTCTCTCAGGGAGATATCTGTACACTGACTGGTGTCTCAGTCCCTGTCTGTCAGGGAGATATCTATACACTGAGTGGTGTCTCTCAGTCCCTCTCTCTCAGGGAGATATCTGTACACTGACTGGTGTCTCAAAGTCCCTCTCTCTCAGGGAGATATCTGTACACTGACTGGTGTCTCTCAGTCCCTGTCTCTCAGGGAGCTTTATGTACACTGAGTGGTGTCTCTCAGGGAGATATCTGTACACTGACTGGTGTCTCTCAGTCCCTGGCTCTCAGGGAGCGTTATGTACACTGAGTGGTGTCTCTCAGTCCCTCTCTCTCAGGGAGATATCTGTACACTTACTGGTGTCTCTCAGTCCCTGTCTCTCAGGGAGATATCTGTACACTGAGTGGTGTCTCACAGTCCCTCTCTCTCAGGGAGATATCTGTACACTGACTGGTGTCTCTCAGTCCCTCTCTCTCAGGGAGGTATCTGTACACTGAGTGGTGTCTCTCAGACCCTGTCTCTCAGGGAGATATTTGTACACTGACTGGTGTCTCTCAGTCCCTCTCGCTCAGGGAGATATCTGTACACTGACTGGTGTCTCTCAGTCCCTCTCTCTCAGGGAGATATCTGTACACTGAGTGGTGTCTCACAGCCCCTGTCTCTCAGGGAGATATCTGTACACTGACTGGTGTCTCTCAGTCCCTGTCTCTCAGGGAGATATCTGTACACTGAGTGGTGTCTCTCAGTCCCTCTCTCTCAGGGAGATATCTGAACACTGAGTGGTGTCTCTCAGTCCCTCTCTCTCAGGGAGATATATGTACACTGACTGGTGTCTCTCAGTCCCTCTCTCTCAGGGAGATATCTGTACACTGACTGGTGTCTCTCAGTCCCTGTCTCTCAGGGAGATATATGTACACTGACTGGTGTCTCTCAGTCCCTGTCTATCAGGGAGATATCTGTACACTGAGTGGTGTCTCTCAGTTCCTGTCTCTCAGGGAGATATCTGTACACTGAGTGGTGTCTCTCAGTCCCTCTCTCTCAGGGAGATATCTGTACACTGACTGGTGTCTCTCAGTCCCTGTCTCTCAGGGAGATATCTGTTCACTGAGTGGTGTCTCACAGTCCCTCTCTCTCAGGGAGATATCTGTACACTGACTGGTGTCTCTCAGTCCCTCTCTCTCAGGGAGATATCTGTACACTGAGTGGTGTCTCACAGCCCCTGTCTCTCAGGGAGATTTCTGTACACTGACTGGTGTCTCTCAGTCCCTGTCTGTCAGCAAGATATCTATACACTGAGTGGTGTCTCTCAGTCCCTCTCTCTCAGGGAGATATCTGTACACTGACTGGTGTCTCTCAGTCCCTCTCTCTCAGGGAGGTATCTGTGCACTGAGTGGTGTCTCTCATTCCCTGTCTCTCAGGGAGATATATGTACACTGACTGGTGTCTCTCAGTCCCTGTCTCTCAGGGAGATATCTGTACACTGAGTGGTGTCTCTCAGTCCCTCTCTCTCAGGGAGATATCTGTACACTGAGTGGTGTCTCACAGTCCCTCTCTCTCAGAGAGATATCTGTACACTGAGTGGTGTGTCTCAGTCCCTGTCTCTCAGGGAGGTATCTGTACACTGAGTGGTGTCTCTCAGTCCCTGTCTCTCAGGGAGATATCTGTACACTGACTGGTGTCTCTCAGTCCCTGTCTCTCAGTGAGCTTTATGTACACTGAGTGGTGTCTCTCAGGGAGATATCTGTACACTGAGTGGTGTCTCTCAGTCCCTCTCTCTCAGGGAGATATCTGTACACTGACTGGTGTCTCTCAGTCCCTCTCTCTCAGGGAGATATCTGTACACTGACTGGTGTCTCTCAGTCCCTCTCTCTCAGGGAAATATCTGTACACTGAGTGGTGTCTCTCAGTCCCTGTCTCTCAGGGAGATATCTGTACACTGACTGGTGTCTCTCAGTCCCTCTCTCTCAGGGAGATATCTGTAGACTGAGTGGTGTCTCACAGTCCCTCTCTCTCAGGGAGATATCTGTACACTGACTGGTGTCTCTCAGTCCCTCTCTCTCAGGGAGATATCTGTACACTGAGTGGTGTCTCTCAGTCCCTCTCTCTCAGTGAGATATCTGTACACTGACTGGTGTCTCTCAGTCCCTCTCTCTCAGGGAGATATCTGTACACTGAGTGGTGTCTCACAGCCCCTGTCTCTCAGGGCGATATCTGTACACTGTCTGGTGTCTCTCAGTCCCTGTCTGTCAGGGAGATATCTATACACTGAGTGGTGTCTCTCAGTCCCTCTCTCTCAGGGAGATATCTGTACACTGACTGGTGTCTCAAAGTCCCTCTCTCTCAGGGAGATATCTGTACACTGACTGGTGTCTCTCAGTCCCTGTCTCTCAGGGAGCTTTATGTACACTGAGTGGTGTCTCTCAGGGAGATATCTGTACACTGACTGGTGTCTCTCAGTCCCTGTCTCTCAGGGAGCTTTATGTACACTGAGTGGTGTCTCTCAGTCCCTCTCTCTCAGGGAGATATCTGTACACTGAGTGGTGTCTCTCAGTCCCTGTCTGTCAGGGAGATATCTATACACTGAGTGGTGTCTCTCAGTCCCTCTCTCTCAGGGAGATATCTGTACACTGAATGGTGTCTCAAAGTCCCTCTCTCTCAGGGAGATATCTGTACACTGACTGGTGTCTCTCAGTCCCTGTCTCTCAGGGAGATTTATGTACACTGAGTGGTGTCTCTCAGGGAGATATCTGTACACTGACTGGTGTCTCTCAGTCCCTCTCTCTCAGGGAGATATCTGTACACTGACTGGTGTCTCTCAGTCCCTGTCTCTCAGGGAGATATCTGTTCACTGAGTGGTGTCTCACAGTCCCTCTCTCTCAGGGAGATATCTGTACATTGACTGGTGTCTCTCAGTCCCTGTCTCTCAGGGAGATATCTGTACACTGAGTGGTGTCTCTCAGTCCCTCTCTCTCAGGGAGATATCTGTACACTGACTGGTGTCTCTCAGTCCCTGTCTCACAGGGAGATATCTGTACACTGAGTGGTGTCTCACAGTCCCTCTCTCTCAGGGAGATATCTGTACACTGACTGGTGTCTCTCAGTCCCTCTCTCTCAGGGAGGTATCTGTACACTGACTGGTGTCTCTCAGTCCCTGACTCTCAGGGAGATATATGTACACTGACTGGTGTCTCTCAGTCCCTGTCTCTCAGGGAGATATCTGTACACTGAGTGGTGTCTCTCAGTCCCTGTCTCTCAGGGAGATATCTGTACACTGAGTGGTGTCTCTCAGTCCCTCTCTCTCAGGGAGATATCTGAACACTGAGTGGTGTCTCTCAGTCCCTCTCTCTCAGGGAGATATATGTACACTGACTGGTGTCTCACAGCCCCTGTCTCTCAGGGAGATTTCTGTACACTGACTGGTGTCTCTCAGTCCCTCTCTCTCAGGGAGATATCTATACACTGAGTGGTGTCTCTCAGTCCCTCTCTCTCAGGGAGATATCTGTACACTGACTGGTGTCTCTCAGTCCCTGTCTCTCAGGGAGATATCTGTACACTGAGTGGTGTCTCTCAGTCCCTGTCTCTCAGTGAGCTTTATGTACACTGAGTGGTGTCTCTCAGTCCCTCTCTCTCAGGGAGATATCTGTACACTGACTGGTGTCTCTCAGTCCCTGTCTCTCAGGGAGATATCTATACAGTGAGTGGTGTCTCACAGTCCCTCTCTCTCAGGGAGATATCTGTACACTGACTGGTGTCTCTCAGTACCTCTCTCTCAGGGAGATATCTGTACACTGACTGGTGTCTCTCAGTCCCTGTCTCACAGGGAGATATCTGTACACTGAGTGGTGTCTCTCAGTACCTCTCTCTCAGGGAGATATCTGTACACTGACTGGTGTCTCTCAGTCCCTCTCTCTCAAGGAGATATATGTACACTGATTGGTGTCTCTCAGTACCTCTCTCTCAGGGAGGTATCTGTACACTGAGTGGTGTCTCTCAGTCCCTCTCTCTCAGGGAGATATCTGAACACTGAGTGGTTTCTCTCAGTCCCTCTCTCTCAGGGACCTATATGTACACTGACTGGTGCCTCTCAGTCCCTCTCTCTCAGGGAGGTATCTGTACACTGAGTGGTGTCTCTCAGTCCCTGTCTCTCAGGGAGATATTTGTACACTGACTGGTGTCTCTCAGTCCCTCTCTCTCAGGGAGATATCTGTACACTGACTGGTGTCTCTCAGTCCCTCTCTCTCAGGGAGATATCTGTACACTGAGTGGTGTCAAACAGCCCCTGTCTCTCAGGGAGATATCTGTACACTGACTGGTGTCTCTCAGTCCCTGTCTGTCAGGGAGATATCTATACACTGAGTGGTGTCTCTCAGTCCCTCTCACTCAGGGAGATATCTGTACACTGACTGGTGTCTCTCAGTCCCTCTCTCTCCGGGAGATATATGTACACTGACTGGTGTCTCTCAGTCCCTCTCTCTCAGGGAGGTATCTGTACACTGAGTGGTGTCTCTCAGTCCCTGTCTCTCAGGGAGATATATGTACACTGACTGGTGTCTCTCAGTCCGTGTCTCTCATGGAGATATCTGTACACTCAGTGGTGTCTCTCAGTCCCTCTCTCTCAGGGAGATATCTGTGCAATGAGTGGTGTCTCTCAGTCCCTGTCTCTCAGGGAGATATCTGTACACTGAATGGTGTCTCTCAGTACCTCTCTCTCAGGGAGATATCTGTACACTGACTGGTGTCTCTCAGTCCCTGTCTCACAGGGAGATATCTGTACACTGACTGGTGTCTCTCAGTCCCTCTCTCTCAGGGAGATATCTGTACACTGACTGGTGTCTCTCAGTCCCTCTCTCTCAGGGAGATATATGTACACTGACTGGTGTCTCTCAGTACCTCTCTCTCAGGGAGGTATCTGTACACTGAGTGGTGTCTCTCAGTCCCTGTCTCTCAGGGAGATATCTATACACTGACTGGTGTCTCTCAGTCCCTCTCTCTCAGGGAGATATATGTACACTGACTGGTGTCTCTCAGTCCCTCTCTCTCAGGGAGTTATCTGTGCACTGAGTGGTGTCTCTCATTCCCTGTCTCTCAGGGAGATATATGTACACTGACTGGTGTCTCTCAGTCCCTGTCTCTCAGGGAGCTTTATGTACACTGAGTGGTGTCTCTCAGTCCCTCTCTCTCAGGGAGATATCTGTACACTGAGTGGTGTCTCTCAGTCCCTGTCTGTCAGGGAGATATCTATACACTGAGTGGTGTCTCTCAGTCCCTCTCTCTCAGGGAGATATCTGTACACTGAATGGTGTCTCAAAGTCCCTCTCTCTCAGGGAGATATCTGTACACTGACTGGTGTCTCTCAGTCCCTGTCTCTCAGGGAGATTTATGTACACTGAGTGGTGTCTCTCAGGGAGATATCTGTACACTGACTGGTGTCTCTCAGTCCCTCTCTCTCAGGGAGATATCTGTACACTGAGTGGTGTCTCACAGCCCCTGTCTCTCAGGGAGATATCTGTACACTGACTGGTGTCTCTCAGTCCCTGTTTGTCAGGGAGATATCTATACACTGAGTGGTGTCTCTCAGTCCCTCTCTCTCAGGGAGATATCTGTACACTGACTGGTGTCTCTCAGTCCCTGTCTCTCAGGGAGATATCTGTTCACTGAGTGGTGTCTCACAGTCCCTCTCTCTCAGGGAGATATCTGTACATTGACTGGTGTCTCTCAGTCCCTGTCTCTCAGGGAGATATCTGTACACTGAGTGGTGTCTCTCAGTCCCTCTCTCTCAGGGAGATATCTGTACACTGACTGGTGTCTCTCAGTCCCTGTCTCACAGGGAGATATCTGTACACTGAGTGGTGTCTCACAGTCCCTCTCTCTCAGGGAGATATCTGTACACTGACTGGTGTCTCTCAGTCCCTCTCTCTCAGGGAGGTATCTGTACACTGACTGGTGTCTCTCAGTCCCTGTCTCTCAGGGAGATATCTGTACACTGACTGGTGTCTCTCAGTCCCTGTCTCTCAGGGAGATATCTGTACACTGAGTGGTGTCTCTCAGTCCCTGTCTCTCAGGGAGATATCTGTACACTGAGTGGTGTCTCTCAGTCCCTCTCTCTCAGGGAGATATCTGAACACTGAGTGGTGTCTCTCAGTCCCTCTCTCTCAGGGAGATATATGTACACTGACTGGTGTCTCACAGCCCCTGTCTCTCAGGGAGATTTCTGTACACTGACTGGTGTCTCTCAGTCCCTCTCTCTCAGGGAGATATCTATACACTGAGTGGTGTCTCTCAGTCCCTCTCTCTCAGGGAGATATCTGTACACTGACTGGTGTCTCTCAGTCCCTGTCTCTCAGGGAGATATCTGTACACTGAGTGGTGTCTCTCAGTCCCTGTCTCTCAGTGAGCTTTATGTACACTGAGTGGTGTCTCTCAGTCCCTCTCTCTCAGGGAGATATCTGTACACTGACTGGTGTCTCTCAGTCCCTGTCTCTCAGGGAGATATCTATACAGTGAGTGGTGTCTCACAGTCCCTCTCTCTCAGGGAGATATCTGTACACTGACTGGTGTCTCTCAGTCCCTCTCTCTCAGGGAGATATCTGTTCACTGACTGGTGTCTCTCAGTCCCTCTCTCTCAGGGAGATATCTGTACACTGAGTGGTGTCTCTCAGTCCCTCTCTCTCAGGGAGATATCTGTACACTGACTGGTGTCTCTCAGTCCCTCTCTCTCAAGGAGATATATGTACACTGACTGGTGTCTCTCAGTACCTCTCTCTCAGGGAGGTATCTGTACACAGAGTGGTGTCTCTCAGTCCCTGTCTCTCAGGGAGATATATGTACACTGACTGGTGTCTCTCAGTCCCTCTCTCTCAGGGAGATATCTGTACACTGAGTGGTGTCTCTCAGTCCCTGTCTCTCAGGGAGATATTTGTACACTGACTGGTGTCTCTCAGTCCCTCTCTCTCAGGGAGATATCTGTACACTGACTGGTGTCTCTCAGTCCCTCTCTCTCAGGGAGATATCTGTACACTGAGTGGTGTCAAACAGCCCCTGTCTCTCAGGGAGATATCTGTACACTGACTGGTGTCTCTCAGTCCCTGTCTGTCAGGGAGATATCTATACACTGAGTGGTGTCTCTCAGTCCCTCTCACTCAGGGAGATATCTGTACACTGACTGGTGTCTCACAGTCCCTCTCTCTCCGGGAGATATATGTACACTGACTGGTGTCTCTCAGTCCCTCTCTCTCAGGGAGGTATCTGTACACTGAGTGGTGTCTCTCAGTCCCTGTCTCTCAGGGAGATATATGTACACTGACTGGTGTCTCTCAGTCCCTGTCTCTCATGGAGATATCTGTACACTCAGTGGTGTCTCTCAGTCCCTCTCTCTCAGGGAGATATCTGTGCAATGAGTGGTGTCTCTCAGTCCCTGTCTCTCAGGGAGATATCTGTACACTGAATGGTGTCTCTCAGTACCTCTCTCTCAGGGAGATATCTGTACACTGACTGGTGTCTCTCAGTCCCTGTCTCACAGGGAGATATCTGTACACTGACTGGTGTCTCTCAGTCCCTCTCTCTCAGGGAGATATCTGTACACTGACTGGTGTCTCTCAGTCCCTCTCTCTCAGGGAGATATATGTACACTGACTGGTGTCTCTCAGTACCTCTCTCTCAGGGAGGTATCTGTACACTGAGTGGTGTCTCTCAGTCCCTGTCTCTCAGGGAGATATCTATACACTGACTGGTGTCTCTCAGTCCCTCTCTCTCAGGGAGATATATGTACACTGACTGGTGTCTCTCAGTCCCTCTCTCTCAGGGAGTTATCTGTGCACTGAGTGGTGTCTCTCATTCCCTGTCTCTCAGGGAGATATATGTACACTGACTGGTGTCTCTCAGTCCCTGTCTCTCAGGGAGATATCTGCACACTGAGTGGTGTCTCTCTGTCCCTCTCTCTCAGGGAGATATCTGTACACTGACTGGTGTCTCACAGTCCCTCTCTCTCAGAGAGATATCTGTACACTGAGTGGTGTCTCTCAGTCCCTCTCTCTCAGGGAGATATCTGTACACTGACTGGTGTCTCTCAGTCCCTCTCTCTCAGGGAGATATATGTACACTGACTGGTGTCTCTCAGTCCCTCTCTCTCAGGGAGGTATCTGTACACTGAGTGGTGTCTCTCAGTCCCTCTCTCTCAGGGAGGTATCTGTACACTGAGTGGTGTCTCTCAGTCCCTGTCTCTCAGGGAGATATATGTACACTGACTGGTGTCTCTCAGTCCCTGTCTCTCAGGGAGATATCTGGACACTGAGTGGTGTCTCTCAGTCCCTCTCTCTCAGGGAGATATCTGAACACTGAGTGGTGTCTCTCAGTCCCTCTCTCTCAGGGAGATATATGTACACTGACTGGTGTCTCTCAGTCCCTCTCTCTCAGGGAGATATCTGTACACTGACTGGTGTCTCTCAGTCCCTCTCTCTCAGGGAGATATCTGTACACTGAGTGGTGTCTCACAGCCCCTGACTCTCAGGGAGATTTCTGTACACTGACTGGTGTCTCTCAGTCCCTGTTTGTCAGGGAGATATCTATACACTGAGTGGTGTCTCTCAGTCCCTCTCTCTCAGGGAGATATCTGTGCACTGACTGGTGTCTCTCAGTCCCTGTCTCTCAGGGAGATATCTGTTCACTGAGTGGTGTCTCACAGTCCCTCTCTCTCAGGGAGATATCTGTACACTGACTGGTGTCTCTCAGTCCCTCTCTCTCAGGGAGATATCTGTACACTGACTGGTGTCTCTCAGTCCCTCTCTCTCAGGGAGATATATGTACACTGACTGGTGTCTCTCAGTCCCTCTCTCTCAGGGAGGTATCTGTACACTGAGTGGTGTCTCTCAGTCCCTCTCTCTCAGGGAGGTATCTGTACACTGAGTGGTGTCTCTCAGTCCCTGTCTCTCAGGGAGATATATGTACACTGACTGGTGTCTCTCAGTCCCTGTCTCTCAGGGAGATATCTGTACACTGAGTGGTGTCTCTCAGTCCCTGTCTCTCAGGGAGATATCTGTACACTGAGTGGTGTCTCTCAGGCCCTCTCTCTCAGGGAGATATCTGAACACTGAGTGGTGTCTCTCAGTCCCTCTCTCTCAGGGAGATATCTGTACACTGAGTGGTGTCTCACAGTCCCTCTCTCTCAGGGAGATATCTGTACACTGACTGGTGTCTCTCAGTCCCTGTCTCTCAGGGAGATATCTGTACACTGAGTGGTGTCTCTCAGTCCCTCTCTCTCAGGGAAATATCTGTACACTGAGTGGTGTCTCTCAGTCCCTGTCTCTCAGGGAGATATCTGTACACTGACTGGTGTCTCTCAGTCCCTCTCTCTCAGGGAGATATCTGTAGACTGAGTGGTGTCTCACAGTCCCTCTCTCTCAGGGAGATATCTGTACACTGACTGGTGTCTCTCAGTCCCTCTCTCTCAGGGAGATATCTGTACACTGACTGGTGTCTCTCAGTCCCTCTCTCTCAGGGAGATATATGTACACTGACTGGTGTCTCTCAGTCCCTCTCTCTCAGTGAGCTTTATGTACACTGAGTGGTGTCTCTCAGGGAGATATCTGTACACTGAGTGGTGTCTCTCAGTCCCTCTCTCTCAGGGAGATATCTGTACACTGACTGGTGTCTCTCAGCCCCTCTCTCTCAGGGCGATATCAGTGCACTGAGTGGTGTCTCTCAGTCCCTCTCTCTCAGGGAGATATCTGAACACTGAGTGGTGTCTCTCAGTCCCTCTCTCTCAGGGAGATATATGTACACTGACTGGTGTCGCTCAGTCCCTCTCTCTCAGGGAGATATCTGTACACTGACTGGTGTCTCTCAGTCCCTCTCTCTCAGGGAGATATCTGTACACTGAGTGGTGTCTCACAGCCCCTGTCTCTCAGGGCGATATCTGTACACTGTCTGGTGTCTCTCAGTCCCTGTCTGTCAGGGAGATATCTATACACTGAGTGGTGTCTCTCAGTCCCTCTCTCTCAGGGAGATATCTGTACACTGACTGGTGTCTCAAAGTCCCTCTCTCTCAGGGAGATATCTGTACACTGACTGGTGTCTCTCAGTCCCTGTCTCTCAGGGAGCTTTATGTACACTGAGTGGTGTCTCTCAGGGAGATATCTGTACACTGACTGGTGTCTCTCAGTCCCTGTCTCTCAGGGAGCTTTATGTACACTGAGTGGTGTCTCTCAGTCCCTCTCTCTCAGGGAGATATCTGTACACTGAGTGGTGTCTCTCAGTCCCTGTCTGTCAGGGAGATATCTATACACTGAGTGGTGTCTCTCAGTCCCTCTCTCTCAGGGAGATATCTGTACACTGAATGGTGTCTCAAAGTCCCTCTCTCTCAGGGAGATATCTGTACACTGACTGGTGTCTCTCAGTCCCTGTCTCTCAGGGAGATTTATGTACACTGAGTGGTGTCTCTCAGGGAGATATCTGTACACTGACTGGTGTCTCTCAGTCCCTCTCTCTCAGGGAGATATCTGTACACTGAGTGGTGTCTCACAGCCCCTGTCTCTCAGGGAGATATCTGTACACTGACTGGTGTCTCTCAGTCCCTGTTTGTCAGGGAGATATCTATACACTGAGTGGTGTCTCTCAGTCCCTCTCTCTCAGGGAGATATCTGTACACTGACTGGTGTCTCTCAGTCCCTGTCTCTCAGGGAGATATCTGTTCACTGAGTGGTGTCTCACAGTCCCTCTCTCTCAGGGAGATATCTGTACATTGACTGGTGTCTCTCAGTCCCTGTCTCTCAGGGAGATATCTGTACACTGAGTGGTGTCTCTCAGTCCCTCTCTCTCAGGGAGATATCTGTACACTGACTGGTGTCTCTCAGTCCCTGTCTCACAGGGAGATATCTGTACACTGAGTGGTGTCTCACAATCCCTCTCTCTCAGGGAGATATCTGTACACTGACTGGTGTCTCTCAGTCCCTCTCTCTCAGGGAGGTATCTGTACACTGACTGGTGTCTCTCAGTCCCTGTCTCTCAGGGAGATATATGTACACTGACAGGTGTCTCTCAGTCCCTGTCTCTCAGGGAGATATCTGTACACTGAGTGGTGTCTCTCAGTCCCTGTCTCTCAGGGAGATATCTGTACACTGAGTGGTGTCTCTCAGTCCCTCTCTCTCAGGGAGATATCTGAACACTGAGTGGTGTCTCTCAGTCCCTCTCTCTCAGGGAGATATATGTACACTGACTGGTGTCTCACAGCCCCTGTCTCTCAGGGAGATTTCTGTACACTCACTGGTGTCTCTCAGTCCCTCTCTCTCAGGGAGATATCTATACACTGAGTGGTGTCTCTCAGTCCCTCTCTCTCAGGGAGATATCTGTACACTGACTGGTGTCTCTCAGTCCCTGTCTCTCAGGGAGATATCTGTACACTGAGTGGTGTCTCTCAGTCCCTGTCTCTCAGTGAGCTTTATGTACACTGAGTGGTGTCTCTCAGTCCCTCTCTCTCAGGGAGATATCTGTCCACTGACTGGTGTCTCTCAGTCCCTGTCTCTCAGGGAGATATCTATACAGTGAGTGGTGTCTCACAGTCCCTCTCTCTCAGGGAGATATCTGTACACTGACTGGTGTCTCTCAGTCCCTCTCTCTCAGGGAAATATCTGTTCACTGACTGGTGTCTCTCAGTCCCTCTCTCTCAGGGAGATATCTGTACACTGAGTGGTGTCTCTCAGTCCCTCTCTCTCAGGGAGATATCTGTACACTGACTGGTGTCTCTCAGTCCCTCTCTCTCAAGGAGATATATGTACACTGACTGGTGTCTCTCAGTACCTCTCTCTCAGGGAGGTATCTGTACACTGAGTGGTGTCTCTCAGTCCCTGTCTCTCAGGGAGATATATGTACACTGACTGGTGTCTCTCAGTCCCTCTCTCTCAGGGAGATATCTGTACACTGAGTGGTGTCTCTCAGTCCCTGTCTCTCAGGGAGATATCTGTACACTGAATGGAGTCTCTCAGTACCTCTCTCTCAGGGAGATATCTGTACACTGACTGGTGTCTCTCAGTCCCTGTCTCACAGGGAGATATCTGTACACTGAGTGGTGTCTCTCAGTCCCTCTCTCTCAGGGAGATATCTGTACACTGACTGGTGTCTCTCAGTCCCTCTCTCTCAGGGAGATATATGTACACTGACTGGTGTCTCTCAGTACCTCTCTTTCAGGGAGGTATCTGTACACTGAGTGGTGTCTCTCAGTCCCTCTCTCTCAGGGAGATATCTGAACACTGAGTGGTTTCTCTCAGTCCCTCTCTCTCAGGGACCTATATGTACACTGACTGGTGCCTCTCAGTCCCTCTCTCTCAGGGAGGTATCTGTACACTGAGTGGTGTCTCTCAGTCCCTGTCTCTCAGGGAGATATTTGTACACTGACTGGTGTCTCTCAGTCCCTCTCTCTCAGGGAGATATCTGTACACTGACTGGTGTCTCTCAGTCCCTCTCTCTCAGGGAGATATCTGTACACTGAGTGGTGTCAAACAGCCCCTGTCTCTCAGGGAGATATCTGTACACTGACTGGTGTCTCTCAGTCCCTGTCTGTCAGGGAGATATCTATACACTGAGTGGTGTCTCTCAGTCCCTCTCACTCAGGGAGATATCTGTACACTGACTGGTGTCTCTCAGTCCCTCTCTCTCCGGGAGATATATGTACACTGACTGGTGTCTCTCAGTCCCTCTCTCTCAGGGAGGTATCTGTACACTGAGTGGTGTCTCTCAGTCCCTGTCTCTCAGGGAGATATATGTACACTGACTGGTGTCTCTCAGTCCCTGTCTCTCATGGAGATATCTGTACACTCAGTGGTGTCTCTCAGTCCCTCTCTCTCAGGGAGATATCTGTGCAATGAGTGGTGTCTCTCAGTCCCTGTCTCTCAGGGAGATATCTGTACACTGAATGGTGTCTCTCAGTACCTCTCTCTCAGGGAGATATCTGTACACTGACTGGTGTCTCTCAGTCCCTGTCTCACAGGGAGATATCTGTACACTGACTGGTGTCTCTCAGTCCCTCTCTCTCAGGGAGATATCTGTACACTGACTGGTGTCTCTCAGTCCCTCTCTCTCAGGGAGATATATGTACACTGACTGGTGTCTCTCAGTACCTCTCTCTCAGGGAGGTATCTGTACACTGAGTGGTGTCTCTCAGTCCCTCTCTCTCAGGGAGATATCTGAACACTGAGTGGTTTCTCTCAGTCCCTCTCTCTCAGGGACCTATATGTACACTGACTGGTGCCTCTCAGTCCCTCTCTCTCAGGGAGGTATCTGTACACTGAGTGGTGTCTCTCAGTCCCTGTCTCTCAGGGAGATATTTGTACACTGACTGGTGTCTCTCAGTCCCTCTCTCTCAGGGAGATATCTGTACACTGACTGGTGTCTCTCAGTCCCTCTCTCTCAGGGAGATATCTGTACACTGAGTGGTGTCAAACAGCCCCTGTCTCTCAGGGACATATCTGTACACTGACTGGTGTCTCTCAGTCCCTGTCTGTCAGGGAGATATCTATACACTGAGTGGTGTCTCTCAGTCCCTCTCTCTCAGGGAGATATCTGTACACTGACTGGTGTCTCTCAGTCCCTCTCTCTCCGGGAGATAAATGTACACTGACTGGTGTCTCTCAGTCCCTCTCTCTCAGGGAGGTATCTGTACACTGAGTGGTGTCTCTCAGTCCCTGTCTCTCAGGGAGATATATGTACACTGACTGGTGTCTCTCAGTCCCTGTCTCTCATGGAGATATCTGTACACTCAGTGGTGTCTCTCAGTCCCTCTCTCTCAGGGAGATATCTGTGCAATGAGTGGTGTCTCTCAGTCCCTGTCTCGCAGGGAGATATCTGTACAGTGAGTGGTGTCTCTCAGTCCCTCTCTCTCAGGGAGATATCTGTACTCTGACTGGTGTCTCTCAGTCCCTGTCTCTCAGGGAGATATCTGTAAACTGAGTGGTGTCTCTCAGTCCCTCTCTCTCAGGGAGATATCTGTACACTGACTGGTGTCTCTCAGTCCCTCTCTCTCAGGGATGTATCTGTACACTGAGTGGTGTCTCTCAGTCCCTGTCTCTCAGGGAGATATATGTACACTGACTGGTGTCTCTCAGTCCCACTCTCTCAGGGAGGTATCTGTACACTGAGTGGTGTCTCTCAGACCCTGTCTCTCAGGGTGATATATGTACACTGACTGGTGTCTCTCAGTCCCTCTCTCTCAGGGAGATATCTGTACACTGACTGGTGTCTCTCAGTCCCTCTCTCTCAGGGAGATATCTGTACACTGAGTGGTGTCTCACAGCCCCTGTCTCTCAGGGAGATATCTGTACACTGACTGGTGTCTCTCAGTCCCTGTCTCTCAGGGAGATATCTGTACACTGAGTGGTGTCTCACAGTCCCTCTCTCTCAGGGAGATATCTGTACACTGACTGGTGTCTCTCAGTCCCTGTCTCTCAGGGAGATATCTGTACACTGAGTGGTGTCTCTCAGTCCCTCTCTCTCAGGGAGATATCTGTACACTGACTGGTGTCTCTCAGTCCCTGTCTCTCAGGGAGATATCTGTACACTGAGTGGTGTCTCACAGTCCCTCTCTCTCAGGGAGATATCTGTACACTGACTGGTGTCTCTCAGTCCCTCTCTCTCAGGGAGATATCTGTTCACTGACTGGTGTCTCTCAGTCCCTCTCTCTCAGGGAGATATCTGTACACTGACTGGTGTCTCTCAGTCCCTCTCTCTCAGGGAGATATATGTACACTGACTGGTGTCTCTCAGTACCTCTGTCTCAGGGAAGTATCTGTACACTGAGTGGTGTCTCTCAGTCCCTGTCTCTCAGGGAGATATATGTACACTGACTGGTGTCTCTCAGTCCCTCTCTCTCAGGGAGATATCTGTACACTGAGTGGTGTCTCTCAGTCCCTGTCTCTCAGGGAGATATCTGTACACTGAATGGTGTCTCTCAGCACCTCTCCCTCAGGGAGATATCTGTACACTGACTGGTGTCTCTCAGTCCCTGTCTCACAGGGAGATATCTGTACACTGACTGGTGTCTCTCAGTCCCTCTCTCTCAGGGAGATATCTGTACACTGACTGGTGTCTCTCAGTCCCTCTCTCTCAGGGAGATATATGTACACTGACTGGTGTCTCTCAGTACCTCTCTCTCAGGGAGGTATCTGTACACTGAGTGGTGTCTCTCAGTCCCTGTCTCTCAGGGAGATATATGTACACTGACTGGTGTCTCTCAGTCCCTCTCTCTCAGGGAGATATCTGTACACTGAGTGGTGTCTCTCAGTCCCTGTCTCTCAGGGAGATATCTGTACACTGAATGGTGTCTCTCAGTACCTCTCTCTCAGGGAGATATCTGTACACTGACTGGTGTCTCTCAGTCCCTGTCTCACAGGGAGATATCTGTACACTGACTGGTGTCTCACAGTCCCTCTCTCTCAGAGAGATATCTGTACACTGACTGGTGTCTCTCAGTCCCTGTCTCTCAGGGAGATATCTGTACACTGAGTGGTGTCTCTCAGTCCCTCTCTCTCAGGGAGATATCTGTACACTGACTGGTGTCTCTCAGTCCCTCTCTCTCAGGGAGGTATCTGTACACTGAGTGGTGTCTCTCAGTCCCTGTCTCTCAGGGAGATATATGTACACTGACTGGTGTCTCTCAGTCCCTCTCTCTCAGGGAGGTATCTGTACACTGAGTGGTGTCTCTCAGTCCCTGTCTCTCAGGGAGATATATGTACACTGACTGGTGTCTCTCAGTCCCTCTCTCTCAGGGAGATATCTGTACACTGACTGGTGTCTCTCCGTCCCTCTCTCTCAGGGAGATATCTGTACACTGAGTGGTGTCTCACAGCCCCTGTCTCTCAGGGAGATATCTGTACACTGACTGGTGTCTCTCAGTCCCTGTCTCTCAGGGAGATATCTGTACACTGACTGGTGTCTCACAGTCCCTCTCTCTCAGGGAGATAGCTGTACACTGACTGGTGTCTCTCAGTCCCTGTCTCTCAGGGAGATATCTGTACACTGAGTGGTGTCTCTCAGTCCCTCTCTCTCAGGGAGATATCTGTACACTGACTGGTGTCTCTCAGTCCCTGTCTCTCAGGGAGATATCTGTACACTGACTGGTGTCTCACAGTCCCTCTCTCTCAGGGAGATATCTGTACACTGACTGGTGTCTCTCAGTCCCTGTCTCTCAGGGAGATATCTGTACACTGAGTGGTGTCTCTCAGTCCCTCTCTCTCAGGGTGATATCTGTACACTGACTGGTGTCTCTCAGTCCCTCTCTCTCAGGGAGATATCTGTTCGCTGACTGGTGTCTCTCAGTCCCTCTCTCTCAGGGAGATATCTGTACACTGAGTGGTGTCTCTCAGTCCCTCTCTGTCAGGGAGATATCTGTACACTGACTGGTGTCTCTCAGTCCCTCTCTCTCAGGGAGATATATGTACACTGACTGGTGTCTCTCAGTACCTCTCTCTCAGGGAGGTATCTGTACACTGAGTGGTGTCTCTCAGTCCCTGTCTCTCAGGGAGATATATGTACACTGACTGGTGTCTCTCAGTCCCTCTCTCTCAGGGAGATATCTGTACACTGAGTGGTGTCTCTCAGTCCCTCTCTCTCAGGGAGATATCTGTACACTGAGTGGTTTCTCTCAGTCCCTGTCTCTCAGGGAGATATCTGTACACTGAGTGGTGTCTCTCAGTCCCTGTCTCTCAGGGAGATATCTGTACACTGAATGGTGTCTCTCAGTACCTCTCTCTCAGGGAGATATCTGTACACTGACTGGTGTCACTCAGTCCCTGTCTCACAGGGAGATATCTGTACACTGACTGGTGTCTCTCAGTCCCTCACTCTCAGGGAGATATCTGTACACTGACTGGTGTCTCACAGTCCTTCTCTCTCAGAGAGATATCTGTACACTGACTGGTGTCTCTCAGTCCCTCTCTCTCAGGGAGATATCTGTACACTGAGTGGTGTCTCTCAGTCCCTCTCTCTCAAGGAGATATCTGTACACTGAGTGGTGTCTCTCAGTCCCTGTCTCTCAGGGAGATATATGTACACTGACTGGTGTCTCTCAGTCCCTCTCTCTCAGGGAGGTATCTGTACACTGACTGGTGTCTCTCAGTCCCTGTCTCTCAGGGAGATATCTGTACACTGAGTGGTGTCTCTCAGTCCCTCTCTCTCAGGGAGATATCTGAACACTGAGTGGTGTCTCTCAGTCCCTCTCTCTCAGGGAGATATATGTACACTGACGGGTGCCTCTCAGTCCCTCTCGCTCAGGGAGGTATCTGTCCACTGAGTGGTGTCTCTCAGTCCCTGTCTCTCAGGGAGATATATGTACACTGACTGGTGTCTCTCAGTCCCTCTCTCTCAGGGAGATATCTGTACTCTGACTGGTGTCTCTCAGTCCCTCTCTCTCAGGGAGATATCTGTACACTGAGTGGTGTCTCACAGCCCCTGTCTCTCAGGGAGATATCTGTACACTGACTGGTTTCTCTCAGTCCCTGTCTGTCAGGGAGATATCTCTACACTGAGTGGTGTCTCTCAGTCCATCTCTCTCAGGGAGATATCTGTACAGTGACTGGTGTCTCTCAGTCCCTGTCTGTCAGGGAGATATCTGTACACTGAGTGGTGTCTCACAGTCCCTCTCTCTCAGGGAGATATCTGTACACTGACTGGTGTCTCTCAGTCCCTCTCTCTCAGGGAGATATATGTACACTGACTGGTGTCTCTCAGTCCCTCTCTCTCAGGGAGGTATCTGTACACTGAGTGGTGTCTCTTAGTCCCTGTCTCTCAGGGAGATATATGTACACTGACTGGTGTCTCTCAGTCCCTCTCTCTCAGGGAGATATCTGTACACTGAGTGGTTTCTCTCAGTCCCTGTCTCTCAGGGAGATATCTGTACACTCAGTGGTGTCTCTCAGTCCCTGTCTCTCAGGGAGATATCTGTACACTGAATGGTATCTCTCAGTACCTCTCTCTCAGGGAGATATCTGTACACTGAGTGGTGTCTCTCAGTCCCTGTCTCTCAGGGAGATATCTGTACACTGACTGGCGTCTCTCAGTCCCTCTCTCTCAGGGAGATATCTGTACACTGACTGGTGTCTCACAGTCCCTCTCTCTCAGTGAGATATCTGTACACTGACTGGTGTCTCTCAGTCCCTCTCTCTCAGGGAGATATCTGTACACTGACTGGTGTCACTCAGTCCCTGTCTCACAGGGAGATATCTGTACACTGACTGGTGTCTCACAGTCCCTCTCTCTCAGGGAGATATCTGTACACTGAGTGGTGTCTCTCAGTCCCTCTCTCTCAGGGAGATATCTGTACACTGAGTGGTTTCTCTCAGTCCCTGTCTCTCAGGGAGATATCTGTACACTGAGTGGTGTCTCTCAGTCCCTGTCTCTCAGGGAGATATCTGTACACTGAATGGTGTCTCTCAGTACCTCTCTCTCAGGGAGATATCTGTACACTGACTGGTGTCACTCAGTCCCTGTCTCACAGGGAGATATCTGTACACTGACTGGTGTCTCTCAGTCCCTCACTCTCAGGTAGATATCTGTACACTGACTGGTGTCTCACAGTCCTTCTCTCTCAGAGAGATATCTGTACACTGACTGGTGTCTCTCAGTCCCTCTCTCTCAGGGAGATATCTGTACACTGAGTGGTGTCTCTCAGTCCCTCTCTCTCAAGGAGATATCTGTACACTGAGTGGTGTCTCTCAGTCCCTGTCTCTCAGGGAGATATATGTACACTGACTGGTGTCTCTCAGTCCCTCTCTCTCAGGGAGGTATCTGTACACTGACTGGTGTCTCCAGTCCCTGTCTCTCAGGGAGATATCTGTACACTGAGTGGTGTCTCTCAGTCCCTCTCTCTCAGGGAGATATCTGAACACTGAGTGGTGTCTCTCAGTCCCTCTCTCTCAGGGAGATATATGTACACTGACTGGTGCCTCTCAGTCCCTCTCGCTCAGGGAGGTATCTGTCCACTGAGTGGTGTCTCTCAGTCCCTGTCTCTCAGGGAGATATATGTACACTGACTGGTGTCTCTCAGTCCCTCTCTCTCAGGGAGATATCTGTACACTGACTGGTGTCTCTCAGTCCCTCTCTCTCAGGGAGATATCTGTACACTGACTGGTGTCTCACAGCCCCGGTCTCTCAGGGAGATATCTGTACACTGACTGGTTTCTCTCAGTCCCTGTCTGTCAGGGAGATATCTCTACACTGAGTGGTGTCTCTCAGTCCATCTCTCTCAGGGAGATATCTGTACAGTGACTGGTGTCTCTCAGTCCCTGTCTGTCAGGGAGATATCTGTACACTGAGTGGTGTCTCACAGTCCCTCTCTCTCAGGGAGATATCTGTACACTGACTGGTGTCTCTCAGTCCCTCTCTCTCAGGGAGATATATGTACACTGACTGGTGTCTCTCAGTCCCTCTCTCTCAGGGAGGTATCTGTACACTGAGTGGTGTCTCTTAGTCCCTGTCTCTCAGGGAGATATATGTACACTGACTGGTGTCTCTCAGTCCCTCTCTCTCAGGGAGATATCTGTACACTGAGTGGTGTCTCTCAGTCCCTCTCTCTCAGGGAGATATCTGTACACTGAGTGGTTTCTCTCAGTCCCTGTCTCTCAGGGAGATATCTGTACACTGAGTGGTGTCTCTCAGTCCCTGTCTCTCAGGGAGATATCTGTACACTGAATGGTATCTCTCAGTACCTCTCTCTCAGGGAGATATCTGTACACTGAGTGGTGTCTCTCAGTCCCTGTCTCTCAGGGAGATATCTGTACACTGACTGGTGTCTCTCAGTCCCTCTCTCTCAGGGAGATATCTGTACACTGACTGGTGTCTCACAGTCCCTCTCTCTCAGTGAGATATCTGTACACTGACTGGTGTCTCTCAGTCCCTCTCTCTCAGGGAGATATCTGTACACTGAGTGGTGTCTCTCAGTCCCTCTCTCTCAAGGAGATATCTGTACACTGAGTGGTGTCTCTCAGTCCCTGTCTCTCAGGGAGATATATGTACACTGACTGGTGTCTCTCAGTCCCTCTCTCTCAGGGAGGTATCTTTACACTGACTGGTGTCTCTCAGTCCCTGTCTCTCAGGGAGATATCTGTACACTGAGTGGTGTCTCTCAGTCCCTCTCTCTCAGGGAGATATCTGAACACTGAGTGGTGTCTCTCAGTCCCTCTCTCTCAGGGAGATATATGTACACTGACTTGTGCCTCTCAGTCCCTCTCTCTCAGGGAGGTATCTGTACACTGAGTGGTGTCTCTCAGTCCCTCTCTCTCAGGGAGATATATGTACACTGACTGGTGTCTCTCAGTCCCTCTCTCTCAGGGAGATATCTGTACACTGACTGGTGTCTCTCAGTCCCTCTCTCTCAGGGAGATATCTGTACACTGAGTGGTGTCTCACAGCCCCTGTCTCTCAGGGAGATATCTGTGCACTGAGTGTTGCCTCACAGTCCCTCTCTCTCAGGGAGATATCTGTACACTGACTGGTGTCTCTCAGTCCCTGTCTCTCAGGGAGATATCTGTACACTGAGTGGTGTCTCTCAGTCCCACTCTCTCAGGGAGATATCTCTACTCTGAATGGTGTCTCTCAGTCCCTCTCTCTCAGGGAGATATCTGTACACTGACTGGTGTCTCTCAGTCCCTCTCTCTCAGGGAGATATCTGTACACTGAGTGGTGTCTCTCAGTCCCTGTCTCTCAGGGAGCTTTATGTACACTCAGTGGTGTCTCTCAGGGAGATATCTGTATACTGACTGGTGTCTCTCAGTCCCTGTCTCTCAGGGAACTTTATGTACACTGAGTGGTGTCTCTCAGTCCCTCTCTCTCAGGGAGATATCTGTACACTGACTGGTGTCTCTCAGTCCCTGTCTCTCAGGGAGATATCTGTACACTGAGTGGTGTCTCTCAGTCCCTCTCTCTCAGGGAGATATCTGTACACTGACTGGTGTCTCTCAGTCCCTGTCTCTCAGGGAGATATCTGTACACTGAGTGGTGTCTCTCAGTCCCTCTCTCTCAAGGAGATATCTGTACACTGAGTGGTGTCTCTCAGTCCCTGTCTCTCAGGGAGATATATGTACACTGACTGGTGTCTCTCAGTCCCTCTCTCTCAGGGAGGGATCTGTACACTGACTGGTGTCTCTCAGTCCCTGTCTCTCAGCAAGATATCTGTACACTGAGTGGTGTCTCTCAGTCCCTCTCTCTCAGGGAGATATCTGAACACTGAGTGGTGTCTCTCAGTCCCTCTCTCTCAGGGAGATATATGTACACTGACTGGTGTCTCTCAGTCCCTCTCTCTCAGGGAGGGATCTGTACACTGACTGGTGTCTCTCAGTCCCTGTCTCTCAGCGAGATATCTGTACACTGAGTCGTGTCTCTCAGTCCCTCTCTCTCAGGGAGATATCTGAACACTGAGTGGTGTCTCTCAGTCCCTCTCTCTCAGGGAGATATCTGTACACTGACTGGTGTCTCTCAGTCCCTCTCTCTCAGGGAGATATCTGTACACTGACTGGTGTCTCTCTGTCCCTCTCTCTCAGGGAGATATCTGTACACTGAGTGGTGTCTCACAGCCCCTGTCTCTCAGGGAGATTTCTGTACACTGACTGGTGTCTCTCAGTCCCTGTCTGTCAGGGAGATATCTATACACTGAGTGGTGTCTCTCAGTCCCTCTCTCTCAGGGAGATATCTGTACACTGACTGGTGTCTCTCAGTCCCTGTCTCTCAGGGAGATATCTGTACACTGAGTGGTGTCTCACAGTCCCTCTCTCTCAGGGAGATATCTGTACACTGACTGGTGTCTCTCAGTCCCTGTCTCTCAGGGAGATATCTGTACACTGAGTGGTGTCTCTCAGTCCCTCTCTCTCAGGGAAATATCTGTACACTGACTGGTGTCTCTCAGTCCCTGTCTCTCAGGGAGATATCTGTACACTGACTGGTGTCTCACAGTCCCTCTCTCTCAGGGAGATATCTGTACACTGACTGGTGTCTCTCAGTCCCTCTCTCTCAGGGAGATATCTGTACACTGACTGGTGTCTCTCAGTCCCTGTCTCTCAGGGAGCTTTATGTACACTGAGTGGTGTCTCTCAGTCCCTCTATCTCAGGGAGATTTATGTACACTGACTGGTGTCTCTCAGTCCCTCTCTCTCAGGGAGATATCTGTACACTGACTGGTGTCTCTCTGTCCCTCTCTCTCAGGGAGATATCTGTACACTGAGTGGTGTCTCACAGCCCCTGTCTCTCAGGGAGATTTCTGTACACTGACTGGTGTCTCTCAGTCCCTGTCTGTCAGGGAGATATCTATCCACTGAGTGGTGTCTCTCAGTCCCTCTCTCTCAGGGAGATATCTGTACACTGACTGGTGTCTCTCAGTCCCTGTCTCTCAGGGTAGATATCTGGACACTGAGTGGTGTCTCACAGTCCCTCTCTCTCAGGGAGATATCTGTACACTGACTGGTGTCTCTCAGTCCCTCTCTCTCAGGGAGATATCTGTCCACTGACTGGTGTCTCTCAGTCCCTCTCTCTCAGGGAGATATATGTACACTGACTCGTGTCTCTCAGTCCCTCTCTCTCAGGGAGGTATCTGTACACTGAGTGGTGTCTCTCAGTCCCTGTCTCTCAGGGAGATATATGTACACTGACTGGTGTGTCTCAGTACCTGTCTCTCAGGGAGATATCTGTACAGTGAGTGGTGTCTCTCAGTCCCTGTCTCTCAGGGAGATATCTGTACACTGAGTGGTGTCTCTCTGTCCCTCTCTCTCAGGGAGATATCTGAACACTGACTGGTGTCTCTCAGTCCCTCTCTCTCAGGGAGATATCTGTACACTGACTGGTGTCTCTCAGTCCCTCTCTCTCAGGGAGATATCTGTACACTGAGTGGTGTCTTACAGCCCCTGTCTCTCAGGGAGATTTCTGTACACTGACTGGTGTCTCTCAGTCCCTGTCTGTCAGGGAGATATCTATACACTGAGTGGTGTCTCTCAGTCCCTCTCTCTCAGGGAAATATCTGTCCACTGACTGGTGTCTCTCAGTCCCTGTCTCTCAGGGAGATATCTGTACACTGAGTGGTGTCTCACAGTCCCTCTCTCTCAGGGAGATATCTGTACACTGACTGGTGTCTCTCAGTCCCTCTCTCTCAGGGATTTATCTGTACACTGACTGGTGTCTCTCAGTCCCTGTCTCTCAGGGAGCTTTATGTACACTGAGTGGTGTCTCTCAGTCCCTCTCTCTCAGGGAGATATCTGTACACTGACTGGTGTCTCTCAGTCCCTCTCAGGGAGATATCTGTACACTGAGTGGTGTCTCACAGCCCCTGTCTCTCAGGGAGATATCTGTACACTGTCTGGTGTCTCTCAGTCCCTGTCTGTCAGGGAGATATCTGTACACTGAGTGGTGACTCTCAGTCCCTCTCTCTCAGGGAGATATCTGTACACTGACTGGTGTCTCACAGTCCCTCTCTCTCAGGGAGATATCTGTACACTGACTGGTGTCTCTCAGTCCCTGTCTCTCAGGGAGCTTTATGTATACTCAGTGGTGTCTCTCAGGGAGATATCTGTATACTGACTGGTGTCTCTCAGTCCCTATCTCTCCGGGAGCTTTATGTACACTGAGTGGTGTCTCTCAGTCCCTCTCTCTCAGGGAGATATCTGTACACTGACTGGTGTCTCTCAGTCCCTGTCTCTCAGGGAGATATCTGTACACTGAGTGGTGTCTCTCAGTCCCTCTCTCTCAGGGAGATATCTGTACACTGACTGGTGTCTCTCAGTCCCTGTCTCTCAGGGAGATATCTGTACACTGAGTGGTGTCTCTCAGTCCCTCTCTCTCAAGGAGATATCTGTACACTGAGTGGTGTCTCTCAGTCCCTGTCTCTCAGGGAGATATATGTACACTGACTGGTGTCTCTCAGTCCCTCTCTCTCAGGGAGGTATCTGTACACTGACTGGTGTCTCTCAGTCCCTGTCTCTCAGCGAGATATCTGTACACTGAGTGGTGTCTCTCAGTCCCTCTCTCTCAGGGAGATATCTGAACACTGAGTGGTGTCTCTCAGTCCCTCTCTCTCAGGGAGATATATGTACACTGACTGGTGTCTCTCAGTCCCTCTCTCTCAGGGAGATATCTGTACACTGACTGGTGTCTCTCTGTCCCTCTCTCTCAGGGAGATACCTGTACACTGAGTGGTGTCTCACATCCCCTGTCTCTCAGGGAGATTTCTGTACACTGACTGGTGTCTCTCAGTCCCTGTCTGTCAGGGAGATATCTATCCACTGAGTGGTGTCTCTCAGTCCCTCTCCCTCAGGGAGATATCTGTACACTGACTGGTGTCTCTTAGTCCCTGTCTCTCAGGGAGATATCTGGACACTGAGTGGTGTCTCACAGTCCCTCTCTCTCAGGGAGATATCTGTACACTGACTGGTGTCTCTCATTCCCTCTCTCTCAGGGAGATATCTGTCCACTGACTGGTGTCTCTCAGTCCCTCTCTCTCAGGGAGATATATGTACACTGACTGGTGCCTCTCAGTCCCTCTCTCTCAGGGAGGTATCTGTACACTGAGTGGTGTCTCTCAGTCCCTGTCTCTCAGGGAGATATATGTACACTGACTGGTGTCTCTCAGTCCCTGTCTCTCAGGGAGATATCTGTACACTGAGTGGTGTCTCTCTGTCCCTCTCTCTCAGGGAGATATCTGAACACTGAGTGGTGTCTCTCAGTCCCTCTCTCTCAGGGAGATATATGTACACTGACTGGTGTCTCTCAGTCCCTCTCTCTCAGGGAGATATCTGTACACTGACTGGTGTCTCTCAGTCCCTCTCTCTCCGGGAGATTTATGTACACTGACTGGTGTCTCTCAGTCCCTCTCTCTCAGGGAGGTATCTGTACACTGAGTGGTGTCTCTCAGTCCCTGTCTCTCAGGGAGATATATGTACACTGACTGGTGTCTCTCAGTCCCTGTCTCTCAGGGAGATATCTGTACACTGAGTGGTGTCTCTCAGTCCCTCTCTCTCAGGGAGATACCTGTACAATGAGTGGTGTCTCTCAGTCCCTGTCTCTCAGGGAGATATCTGTACAGTGAGTGGTGTCTCTCAGTCCCTCTCTCTCAGGGAGATATCTGTACTCTGACTGGTGTCTCTCAGTCCCTGTCTCTCAGGGAGATATCTGTACACTGAGTGGTGTCTCTCAGTCCCTCTCTCTCAGGGAGATATCTGTACACTGACTGGTGTCTCTCAGTCCCTCTCTCAGGGAGGTATCTGTACACTGAGTGGTGTCTCTCAGTCCCTGTCTCTCAGGGAGATATCTGTACACTGAGTGGTGTCTCTCAGGGAGATATCTGTACACTGAGTGGTGTCTCTCACTCACTCTCTCTCAGGGAGATATCTGTACACTGACTGGTGTCTCTCAGCCCCTCTCTCTCAGGGAGATATCTGTGCACTGAGTGGTGTCTCACAGTCCCTCTCTCTCAGGGAGATATCTGTACACTGACTGGTGTCTCTCAGTCCCTGTCTCTCAGGGAGATATCTGTACACTGAGTGGTGTCTCTCAGTCCCTCTCTCTCAGGGAGATATCTGTACTCTGACTGGTGTCTCTCAGTCCCTGTCTCTGAGGGAGATATCTGTACACTGAGTGGTGTCTCTCAGTCCCTCTCTCTCAGGGAGATATCTGTCCACTGACTGGTGTCTCTCAGTCCCTCTCTCTCAGGGATATATCTGTACACTGAGTGGTGTCTCACAGCCCCTGTCTCTCAGGGAGATATCTGTACACTGTCTGGTGTCTCTCAGTCCCTGTCTGTCAGGGAGATATCTATACACTGAGTGGTGTCTCTCAGTCCCTGTCTCTCAGGGAGATATCTGTACACTGAGTGGTGTCTCTCAGTCACTCTCTCTCAGGGAGATATCTGTACACTGACTGGTGTCTCTCAGTCCCTGTCTCTGAGGGAGATATCAGTACACTGAGTGGTGTCTCTCAGTCCCTCTCTCTCAGGGAGATATCTGTACACTGACTGGTGTCTCTCAGTCCCTCTCTCTCAGGGATGTATCTGTACACTGAGTGGTGTCTCTCAGTCCCTCTCTCTCAGGGAGATATCTGTACACTGAGTGGTGTCTCTCAGTCCCTGTCTCTCAGGGAGATATATGTACACTGACTGGTGTCTCTCAGTCCCTCTCTCTCAGGGAGATATCTGTACACTGACTGGTGTCTCTCAGTCCCTCTCTCTCAGGGAGATATCTGTACACTGAGTGGTGTCTCACAGCCCCTGTCTCTCAGGGAGATATCTATACACTGAGTGGTGTCTCTCAGTCCCTCTCTCTCAGGGAGATATCTGTACATTGACTGGTGTCTCTCAGTCCCTCTCTCTCAGGGAGCTTTATGTACACTGAGTGGTGTCTCTCAGGGAGATATCTGTACACTGACTGGTGTCTCTCAGTCCCTGTCTCTCAGGGAGCTTTATGTACACTGAGTGGTGTCTCTCAGTCCCTCTCTCTCAGGGAGATATCTGTACACTGACTGGTGTCTCACAGTCCCTCTCTCTCAGGAGATATCTGTGCACTGACTGGTGTCTCTCAGTCCCTGTCTCTCAGGGAGCTTTATGTACACTGAGTGGTGTCTCTCAGGGAGATATCTGTACACTGACTGGTGTCTCTCAGTCCCTGTCTCTCAGGGAGCTTTATGTACACTGAGTGGTGTCTCACAGTCCCTCTCTCTCAGGGAGATATCTGTACACTGACTGGTGTCTCTCAGTCCCTGTCTCTCAGGGAGATATCTGTACACTGAGTGGTGTCTCTCAGTCCCTCTCTCTCAGGGAGATATCTGTACACTGACTGGTGTCTCTCAGTCCCTGTCTCTCAGGGAGATATCTATACACTGAGTGGTGTCTCTCAGTCCCTGTCTCTCAGGGAGATATCTGTACACTGACTGGTGTCTCACAGTCCCTCTCTCTCAGGGAGATATCTGTACACTGACTGGTGTCTCTCAGTCCCTGTCTCTCAGGGAGATATCTGTACACTGAGTGGTGTCTCTCAGTCCCTCTCTCTCAGGAAGATATCTGTACACTGACTGGTGTCTCTCAGTCCCTGTCTCTCAGGGAGATATCTATAAACTGAATGGTGTCTCTCAGTCCCTGTCTCTCAGGGAGATATCTGTACACTGACTGGTGTCTCTCAGTCCCTCTCTCTCAGGGAGATATCTGTACACTGAGTGGTGTCTCACAGCCCCTGTCTCTCAGGGAGATATCTGTACACTGACTGGTGTCTCTCAGTCCCTCTCTCTCAGGGAGATATCTATACACTGAGTGGTGTCTCTCAGTCACTCTCTCTCAGGGAGATATCTGTACACTGACTGGTGTCTCTCAGCCCCTCTCTCTCAGGGAGATATCTGTGCACTGAGTGGTGTCTCACAGTCCCTCTCTCTCAGGGAGATATCTGTACACTGACTGGTGTCTCTCAGTCCCTGTCTCTCAGGGAGATATCTGTACACTGAGTGGTGTCTCTCAGTCCCTCTCTCTCAGGGAGATATCTGTACTCTGACTGGTGTCTCTCAGTCCCTGTCTCTGAGGGAGATATCTGTACACTGAGTGGTGTCTCTCAGTCCCTCTCTCTCAGGGAGATATCTGTACACTGACTGGTGTCTCTCAGTCCCTCTCTCTCAGGGATATATCTGTACACTGAGTGGTGTCTCTCAGTCCCTCTCTCTCAGGGAGATATCTGTACACTGAGTGGTGTCTCTCAGTCCCTGTCTCTCAGGGAGATATATGTACACTGACTGGTGTCTCTCAGTCCCTGTCTCTCAGGGAGATATCTGTACACTGACTGGTGTCTCTCAGTCCCTCTCTCTCAGGGAGATAACTGTACACTGAGTGGTGTCTCACAGCCCCTGTCTCTCAGGGAGATATCTGTACACTGTCTGGTGTCTCTCAGTCCCTGTCTGTCAGGGAGATATCTATACACTGAGTGGTGTCTCTCAGTCCCTCTCTCTCAGGGAGATATCTGTACACTGACTGGTGTCTCTCAGTCCCTCTCTCTCAGGGAGCTTTATGTACACTGAGTGGTGTCTCTCAGGGAGATATCTGTACACTGAGTGGTGTCTCTCAGTCCCTCTCTCTCAGGGAGATATCTGTACACTGACTGGTGTCTCTCAGTCCCTGTCTCTCAGGGAGATATCTATACACTGAGTGGTGTCTCTCAGTCCCTGTCTCTGAGGGAGATATCTGTACACTGACTGGTGTCTCTCAGTCCCTCTCTCTCAGGGAGCTTTATGTACACTGAGTGGTGTCTCTCAGGGAGATATCTGTACACTGAGTGGTGTCTCTCAGTCCCTCTCTCTCAGGGAGATATCTGTACACTGACTGGTGTCTCTCAGTCCCTGTCTCTCAGGGAGATATCTATACACTGAGTGGTGTCTCTCAGTCCCTGTCTCTGAGGGAGATATCTGTACACTGACTGGTGTCTCTCAGTCCCTCTCTCTTAGGGAGATATCTGTACACTGACTGGTGTCTCTCAGTCCCTCTCTCTCAGGGAGATATCTGTACACTGAGTGGTGTCTCACAGCCCCTGTCTCTCAGGGAGATATCTGTACACTGACTGGTGTCTCTCAGTCCCTGTCTGTCAGGGAGATATCTATACACTGAGTGGTGTCTCTCAGTCCCTCTCTCTCAGGGAGATATATGTACACTGACTGGTGTCTCTCAGTCCCTCTCTCTCCGGGAGATATATGTACACTGACTGGTGTCTCTCAGTCCCTCTCTCTCAGGGAGGTATCTGTACACTGATTGGTGTCTCTCAGTCCCTGTCTCTCAGGGAGATATATGTACACTGACTGGTGTCTCTCAGTCCCTGTCTGTCAGGGAGATATCTATACACTGAGTGGTGTCTCTCAGTCCCTCTCTCTCAGGAAGATATCTGTACACTGACTGGTGTCTCACAGTCCCTCTCTCTCAGGAGATATCTGTGCACTGACTGGTGTCTCTCAGTCCCTGTCTCTCAGGGAGCTTTATGTACACTGAGTGGTGTCTCTCAGGGAGATATCTGTACACTGACTGGTGTCTCTCAGTCCCTGTCTCCCAGGGAGCTTTATGTACACTGAGTGGTGTCTCACAGTCCCTCTCTCTCAGGGAGATATCTGTACACTGACTGGTGTCTCTCAGTCCCTGTCTCTCAGGGAGATATCTGTACACTGCGTGGTGTCTCTCAGTCCCTCTCTCTCAGGGAGATATCTGTACACTGACTGGTGTCTCTCAGTCCCTGTCTCTCAGGGAGATATCTATACACTGAGTGGTGTCTCTCAGTCCCTGTCTCTCAGGGAGATATCTGTACACTGACTGGTGTCTCTCAGTCCCTCTCTCTCAGGGAGATATCTGTACACTGAGTGGTGTCTCACAGCCCCTGTCTCTCAGGGAGATATCTGTACACTGACTGGTGTCTCTCAGTCCCGGTCTCTCAGGGAGCTTTATGTACACTGAGTGGTGTCTCACAGTCCCTCTCTCTCAGGGAGATATCTGTACACTGACTGGTGTCTCTCAGTCCCTGTCTCTCAGGGAGATATCTGGACACTGAGTGGTGTCTCTCAGTCCCTCTCTCTCAGGGAGATATCTGTACACTGACTGGTGTCTCTCAGTCCCTGTCTCTCAGGGAGATATCTATACTCTGAGTGGTGTCTCTCAGTCCCTGTCTCTGAGGGAGATATCTGTACACTGACTGGTGTCTCTCAGTCCCTCTCTCTCAGGGAGATATCTGTACACTGAGTGGTGTCTCACAGCCCCTGTCTCTCAGGGAGATATCTGTACACTGACTGGTGTCTCTCAGTCCCTCTCTCTCAGGGAGATATCTGTACACTGACTGGTGTCTCTCAGTCCCTCTCTCTCAGGGAGGTATCTGTACACTGAGTGGTGTCTCTCAGTCCCTGTCTCTCAGGGAGATATATGTACACTGACTGGTGTCTCTCAGTCCCTCTCTCTCAGGGAGATATCTGTACACTGACTGGTGTCTCACAGTCCCTCTCTCTCAGGAGATATCTGTGCACTGACTGGTGTCTCTCAGTCCCTGTCTCTCAGGGAGCTTTATGTACACTGAGTGGTGTCTTTCAGGGAGATATCTGTACACTGAGTGGTGTCTCTCAGGGAGATATCTGTACACTGAGTGGTGTCTCTCAGTCCCTGTCTCTCAGGGAGCTTTATGTACACTGAGTGGTGTCTCACAGTCCCTCTCTCTCAGGGAGATATCTGTACACTGACTGGTGTCTCTCAGTCCCTGTCTCTCAGGGAGATATCTGTACACTGAGTGGTGTCTCTCAGTCCCTCTCTATCAGGGAGATATCTGTACACTGACTGGTGTCTCTCAGTCCCTGTCTCTCAGGGAGATATATGTACACTGACTGGTGTCTCTCAGTCCCTGTCTCTCAGGGAGATATCTGTACACTGAGTGGTGTCTCTCAGTCCCTCTCTCTCAGGGAGATATCTGTATAATGAGTCGTGTCTCTCAGTCCCTGTCTCTCAGGGAGATATCTGTACAGTGAGTGGTGTCTCTCAGTCCCTCTCTCTCAGGGAGATATCTGTACTCTGACTGGTGTCTCTCAGTCCCTGTCTCTCAGGGAGGTATCTGTACACTGAGTGGTGTCTCTCAGTCCCTGTCTCTCAGGCAGATATCTGTACATTGACTGGTGTCTCTCAGTCCCTGTCTCTCAGTGAGCTTTATGTACACTGAGTGGTGTCTCTCAGGGAGATATCTGTACACTGAGTGGTGTCTCGCAGTCCCTCTCTCTCAGGGAGATATCTGTACACTGACTGGTGTCTCTCAGCCCCTCTCTCTCAGGGAGATATCTGTGCACTGAGTGGTGTCTCACAGTCCCTCTCTCTCAGGGAGATATCTGTACACTGACTGGTGTCTCTCAGTCCCTGTCTCTCAGGGAGATATCTGTACACTGAGTGGTGTCTCTCAGTCCCTCTCTCTCAGGGAGATATCTGTACTCTGACTGGTGTCTCTCAGTCCCTGTCTCTGAGGGAGATATCTGTACACTGAGTGGTGTCTCTCAGTCCCTCTCTCTCAGGGAGATATCTGTACACTGACTGGTGTCTCTCAGTCCCTCTCTCTCAGGAGATATCTGTACACTGAGTGGTGTCTCTCAGTCCCTCTCTCTCAGGGAGATATCTGTACACTGAGTGGTGTCTCTCAGTCCCTGTCTCTCAGGGAGATATATGTACACTGACTGGTGTCTCTCAGTCCCTCTCTCTCAGGGAGATATCTGTACACTGACTGGTGTCTCTCAGTCCCTCTCTCTCAGGGAGATATCTGTACACTGACTGGTGTCTCTCAGTCCCTCTCTCTCAGGGAGATATCTGTACACTGAGTGGTGTCTCACAGCCCCTGTCTCTCAGGGAGATATCTGTACACTGTCTGGTGTCTCTCAGTCCCTGTCTGTCAGGGAGATATCTATACACTGAGTGGTGTCTCTCAGTCCCTCTCTCTCAGGGAGATATCTGTACACTGACTGGTGTCTCACAGTCCCTCTCTCTCAGGGAGATATCTGTACACTGACTGGTGTCTCTCAGTCCCTGTCTCTCAGGGAGCTTTATGTCCACTGAGTGGTGTCTCTCAGGGAGATATCTGTACACTGACTGGTGTCTCTCAGTCCCTGTCTCTCAGGGAGCTTTACGTACACTGAGTGGTGTCTCACAGTCCCTCTCTCTCAGGGAGATATCTGTACACTGACTGGTGTCTCTCAGTCCCTGTCTCTCAGGGAGATATCTGTACACTGAGTGGTGTCTCTCAGTCCCTCTCTCTCAGGGAGATATCTGTACACTGACTGGTGTCTCTCAGTCCCTGTCTCTCAGGGAGATATCTATACACAGAGTGGTGTCTCTCAGTCCCTGTCTCTCAGGGAGATATCTGTACACTGACTGGTGTCTCTCAGTCCCTCTCTCTCAGGGAGATATCTGTACACTGAGTGGTGTCTCACAGCCCCTGTCTCTCAGCGAGATATCTGTACACTGAGTGGTGTCTCTCAGTCCCTCTCTCTCAGGGAGATATCTGTACACTGAGTGGTGTCTCACAGCCCCTGTCTCTCAGGGAGATATCTGTACACTGACTGGTGTCTCTCAGTCCCTCTCTCTCAGGGAGATATCCGTACACTGAGTGGTGTCTCTCAGTCACTCTCTCTCACAGAGATATCTGTACACTGACTGGTGTCTCTCAGTCCCTCAATCTCCGGGAGATATATGTACACTGACTGGTATCTCTCAGTCCCTGTCTCTCAGGGAGCTTTATGTCCACTGAGTGGTGTCTCTCAGGGAGATATCTGTGCACTGACTGGTGTCTCTCAGTCCCTGTCTCTCAGGGAGCTTTATGTACACTGAGTGGTGTCTCACTGTCCCTCTCTCTCAGGGAGATATCTGTACACTGACTGGTGTCTCTCAGTCCCTGTCTCTCAGGGAGATATCTGTACACTGACTGGTGTCTCTCAGTCCCTCTCTCTCAGGGAGATATCTGTACACTGAGTGGTGTCTCACAGCCCCTCTCTCTCAGGGAGATATCTGTACACTGACTGGTGTCTCTCAGTCCCTCAATCTCCGGGAGATATATGTACACTGACTGGTATCTCTCAGTCCCTGTCTCTCAGGGAGCTTTATGTCCACTGAGTGGTGTCTCTCAGGGAGATATCTGTGCACTGACTGGTGTCTCTCAGTCCCTGTCGCTCAGGGAGCTATATGTACACTGAGTGGTGTCTCACTGTCCCTCTCTCTCAGGGAGATATCTGTACACTGACTGGTGTCTCTCAGTCCCTGTCTCTCAGGGAGATATCTGTACACTGAGTGGTGTCTCTCAGTGCCTCTCTCTCAGGGAGATATCTGTACACTGACTGGTGTCTCTCAGTCCCTGTCTCTCAGGGAGATATCTATGCACTGAGTGGTGTCTCTCAGTCCCTGTCTCTCAGGGAGATATCTGCACACTGACTGGTGTCTCTCAGTCCCTCTCTCTCAGGGAGATATCTGTACGCTGACTAGTGTCTCTCAGTCCCTCTCTCTCAGGGAGATATCTGTACACTGAGTGGTGTCGCTCAGTCCCTCTCTCTCAGGGAGATATCTGTACACTGACTGGTGTCTCTCAGTCCCTGTCTCTCAGGGAGATATATGTACACTGACTGGTGTCTCTCAGTCCCTCTCTCAGGGAGGTATCTGTACACTGAGTGATGTCTCTCAGTCCCTGTCTCTCAGGGAGATATATGTACACTGACTGGTGTCTCTCAGTCCTTGTCTCTCAGGGAGATATCTGTACACTGACTGGTGTCTCTCAGTCCCTGTCTCTCAGGGAGCTTTATGTACACTGAGTGGTGTCTCTCAGGGAGATATCTGTACACTGACTGGTGTCTCTCAGTCCCTGTCTCTCAGGGAGCTTTATGTACACTGAGTGGTGTCTCACAGTCCCTCTCTCTCAGGGAGATATCTGTACACTGACTGGTGTCTCTCAGTCCCTGTCTCTCAGGGAGATATCTGTACACTGAGTGGTGTCTCTCAGTCCCTCTCTCTCAGGGAGATATCTGTACACTGACTGGTGTCTCTCAGTCACTGTCTCTCAGGCAGATATCTATACACTGAGTGGTGTCTCTCAGTCCCTGTCTCTCAGGGAGATATCTGTACACTGACTGGTGTCTCACAGCCCCTGTCTCTCAGGGAGATATCTGTACACTGACTGGTGTCTCTCAGTCCCTCTCTCTCAGGGAGATATCTGTACACTGAGTGGTGTCTCACAGCCCCTGTCTCTCAGGGAGATATATGTACACTGACTGGTGTCTCTCAGTCCCTGTCTCTCAGGGAGATATCTGTACACTGAGTGGTGTCTCTCAGTCCCTCTCTCTCAGGGAGATATCTGTACAATGAGTGGTGTCTCTCAGTCCCTGTCTCTCAGGGAGATATCTGTACAGTGAGTTGTGTCTCTCAGTCCCTCTCTCTCAGGGAGATATCTGTACACTGACTGGTGTCTCTCAGTCCCTCAATCTCCGGGAGATATATGTACACTGACTGGTATCTCTCAGTCCCTCTCTCTCAGGGAGGTATCTGTACACTGAGTGGTGTCTCTCAGTCCCTGTCTCTCAGGGAGATATATGTACACTGACTGGTGTCTCTCAGTCCCTGTCTCTCAGGGAGATATCTGTACACTGAGTGGTGTCTCTCAGTCCCTCTCTCTCAGGGAGATATCTGTACAATGAGTGGTGTCTCTCAGTCCCTGTCTCTCAGGGAGATATCTGTACAGTGAGTGGTGTCTCTCAGTTCCTCTCTCTCAGGGAGATATCTGTACTCTGACTGGTGTCTCTCAGTCCCTGTCTCTCAGGGAGATATCTGTACACTGAGTGGTGTCTCTCAGTCCCTCTCTCTCAGGGAGATATCTGTACACTGACTGGTGTCTCTCAGTCTCTCTCTCTCAGGGAGGTATCTGTACACTGAGTGGTGTCTCTCAGTCCCTGTCTCTCAGGGAGATATCTGTACATTGACTGGTGTCTCTCAGTCCCTGTCTCTCAGTGAGCTTTATGTACACTGAGTGGTGTCTCTCAGGGAGATATCTGTACACTGAGTGGTGTCTCTCAGTCCCTCTCTCTCAGGGAGACATCTGTACACTGACTGGTGTCTCTCAGCCCCTCTCTCTCAGGGAGATATCTGTGCACTGAGTGGTGTCTCACAGTCCCTCTCTCTCAGGGAGATATCTGTACACTGACTGGTGTCTCTCAGTCCCTGTCTCTCAGGGAGATATCTGTACACTGAGTGGTGTCTCTCAGTCCCTCGGTGTCAGGGAGATATCTGTACACTGACTGGTGTCTCTCAGTCCCTCTCTCTCAGGGAGATATCTGTACACTGAGTGGTGTCTCTCAGTCCCTCTCTCTCAGGGAGATATCTGTACACTGAGTGGTGTCTCTCAGTCCCTGTCTCTCAAGGAGATATATGTACACTGACTGGTGTCTCTCAGTCCCTCTCTCTCAGGGAGATATCTGTACACTGACTGGTGTCTCTCAGTCCCTCTCTCTCAGGGAGATATCTGTACACTGAGTGGTGTCTCACAGCCCCTGTCTCTCAGGGAGATATCTGTACACTGTCTGGTGTCTCTCAGTCCCTGTCTGTCAGGGAGATATCTATACACTGAGTGGTGTCTCTCAGTCCCTCTCTCTCAGGGAGATATCTGTACACTGACTGGTATCTCTCCGTCCCTGTCTCTCAGGGAGCTTTATGTCCACTGAGTGGTGTCTCTCAGGGAGATATCTGTGCACTGACTGGTGTCTCTCAGTCCCTGTCTCTCAGGGAGCTTTATGTACACTGAGTGGTGTCTCACTGTCCCTCTCTCTCAGGGAGATATCTGTACACTGACTGGTGTCTCTCAGTCCCTGTCTCTCAGGGAGATATCTGTACACTGAGTGGTGTCTCTCAGTGCCTCTGTCTCAGGGAGATATCTGTACACTGACTGGTGTCTCTCAGTCCCTGTCTCTCAGGGAGATATCTATGCACTGAGTGGTGTCTCTCAGTCCCTGTCTCTCAGGGAAATATCTGCACACTGACTGGTGTCTCTCAGTCCCTCTCTCTCAGGGAGATATCTGTACGCTGACTAGTGTCTCTCAGTCCCTCTCTCTCAGGGAGATATCTGTACACTGAGTGGTGTCTCTCAGTCCCTGTCTCTCAGGGAGATATATGTACACTGACTGGTGTCTCTCAGTCCTTGTCTCTCAGGGAGATATCTGTACACTGACTGGTGTCTCTCAGTCCCTGTCTCTCAGGGAGCTTTATGTACACTGAGTGGTGTCTCACAGTCCCTCTCTCTCAGGGAGATATCTGTACACTGACTGGTGTCTCTCAGTCCCTGTCTCTCAGGGAGATATCTGTACACTGAGTGGTGTCTCTCAGTCCCTCTCTCTCAGGGAGATATCTGTACACTGACTGGTGTCTCTCAGTCCCTGTCTCTCAGGCAGATATCTATACACTGAGCGGTGTCTCTCAGTCCCTGTCTCTCAGGGAGATATCTGTACACTGACTGGTGTCTCACAGCCCCTGTCTCTCAGGGAGATATCTGTACACTGACTGGTGTCTCTCAGTCCCTCTCTCTCAGGGAGATATCTGTACACTGAGTGGTGTCTCACAGCCCCTGTCTCTCAGGGAGATATATGTACACTGACTGGTGTCTCTCAGTCCCTGTCTCTCAGGGAGATATCTGTACACTGAGTGGTGTCTCTCAGTCCCTCTCTCTCAGGGAGATATCTGTACAATGAGTGGTGTCTCTCAGTCCCTGTCTCTCAGGGAGATATCTGTACAGTGAGTGGTGTCTCTCAGTCCCTCTCTCTCAGGGAGATATCTGTACACTGACTGGTGTCTCTCAGTCCCTCAATCTCCGGGAGATATATGTACACTGACTGGTATCTCTCAGTCCCTCTCTCTCAGGGAGGTATCTGTACACTGAGTGGTGTCTCTCAGTCCCTGTCTCTCAGGGAGATATATGTACACTGACTGGTGTCTCTCAGTCCCTGTCTCTCAGGGAGATATCTGTACACTGAGTGGTGTCTCTCAGTCCCTCTCTCTCAGGGAGATATCTGTACAATGAGTGGTGTCTCTCAGTCCCTGTCTCTCAGGGAGATATCTGTACAGTGAGTGGTGTCTCTCAGTTCCTCTCTCTCAGGGAGATATCTGTACTCTGACTGGTGTCTCTCAGTCCCTGTCTCTCAGGGAGATATCTGTACACTGAGTGGTGTCTCTCAGTCCCTCTCTCTCAGGGAGATATCTGTACACTGACTGGTGTCTCTCAGTCTCTCTCTCTCAGGGAGGTATCTGTACACTGAGTGGTGTCTCTCAGTCCCTGTCTCTCAGGGAGATATCTGTACATTGACTGGTGTCTCTCAGTCCCTGTCTCTCAGTGAGCTTTATGTACACTGAGTGGTGTCTCTCAGGGAGATATCTGTACACTGAGTGGTGTCTCTCAGTCCCTCTCTCTCAGGGAGATATCTGTACACTGACTGGTGTCTCTCAGCCCCTCTCTCTCAGGGAGATATCTGTGCACTGAGTGGTGTCTCACAGTCCCTCTCTCTCAGGGAGATATCTGTACACTGACTGGTGTCTCTCAGTCCCTGTCTCTCAGGGAGATATCTGTACACTGAGTGGTGTCTCTCAGTCCCTCTGTGTCAGGGAGATATCTGTACACTGACTGGTGTCTCTCAGTCCCTCTCTCTCAGGGAGATATCTGTACACTGAGTGGTGTCTCTCAGTCCCTCTCTCTCAGGGAGATATCTGTACAATGAGTGGTGTCTCTCAGTCCCTGTCTCTCAGGGAGATATCTGTACAGTGAGTGGTGTCTCTCAGTCCCTCTCTCTCAGGGAGATATCTGTACACTGACTGGTGTCTCTCAGTCCCTCAATCTCCGGGAGATATATGTACACTGACTGGTATCTCTCAGTCCCTCTCTCTCAGGGAGGTATCTGTACACTGAGTGGTGTCTCTCAGTCCCTGTCTCTCAGGGAGATATATGTACACTGACTGGTGTCTCTCAGTCCCTGTCTCTCAGGGAGATATCTGTACACTGAGTGGTGTCTCTCAGTCCCTCTCTCTCAGGGAGATATCTGTACAATGAGTGGTGTCTCTCAGTCCCTGTCTCTCAGGGAGATATCTGTACAGTGAGTGGTGTCTCTCAGTTCCTCTCTCTCAGGGAGATATCTGTACTCTGACTGGTGTCTCTCAGTCCCTGTCTCTCAGGGAGATATCTGTACACTGAGTGGTGTCTCTCAGTCCCTCTCTCTCAGGGAGATATCTGTACACTGACTGGTGTCTCTCAGTCCCTGTCTCTCAGGGAGCTATCTGTACACAGTCTGGTGTCTCTCAGTCCCTGTCTGTCAGGGAGATATCTATACACAGAGTGGTGTCTCTCAGTCCCTCTCTCTCAGGGAGATATCTGTACACTGACTGGTATCTCTCAGTCCCTGTCTCTCAGGGAGCTTTATGTCCACTGAGTGGTGTCTCTCAGGGAGATATCTGTGCACTGACTGGTGTCTCTCAGTCCCTGTCTCTCAGGGAGCTTTATGTACACTGAGTGGTGTCTCACTGTCCCTCTCTCTCAGGGAGATATCTGTACACTGACTGGTGTCTCTCAGTCCCTGTCTCTCAGGGAGATATCTGTACACTGAGTGGTGTCTCTCAGTGCCTCTGTCTCAGGGAGAAATCTGTACACTGACTGGTGTCTCTCAGTCCCTGTCTCTCAGGGAGATATCTATGCACTGAGTGGTGTCTCTCAGTCCCTGTCTCTCAGGGAGATATCTGCACACTGACTGGTGTCTCTCAGTCCCTCTCTCTCAGGGAGATATCTGTACGCTGACTAGTGTCTCTCAGTCCCTCTCTCTCAGGGAGATATCGGTACACTGAGTGGTGTCGCTCAGTCCCTCTCTCTCAGGGAGATATCTGTACACTGACTGGTGTCTCTCAGTCCCTGTCTCTCAGGGAGATATATGTACACTGACTGGTGTCTCTCAGTCCCTCTCTCAGGGAGGTATCTGTACACTGAGTGATGTCTCTCAGTCCCTGTCTCTCAGGGAGATATATGTACACTGACTGGTGTCTCTCAGTCCCTGTCTCTCAGGGAGCTTTATGTACACTGAGTGGTGTCTCACTGTCCCTCTCTCTCAGGGAGATATCTGTACACTGACTGGTGTCTCTCAGTCCCTGTCTCTCAGGGAGATATCTGTACACTGAGTGGTGTCTCTCAGTGCCTCTGTCTCAGGGAGAAATCTGTACACTGACTGGTGTCTCTCAGTCCCTGTCTCTCAGGGAGATATCTATGCACTGAGTGGTGTCTCTCAGTCCCTGTCTCTCAGGGAGATATCTGCACACTGACTGGTGTCTCTCAGTCCCTCTCTCTCAGGGAGATATCTGTACGCTGACTAGTGTCTCTCAGTCCCTCTCTCTCAGGGAGATATCGGAACACTGAGTGGTGTCGCTCAGTCCCTCTCTCTCAGGGAGATATCTGTACACTGACTGGTGTCTCTCAGTCCCTGTCTCTCAGGGAGATATATGTACACTGACTGGTGTCTCTCAGTCCCTCTCTCAGGGAGGTATCTGTACACTGAGTGATGTCTCTCAGTCCCTGTCTCTCAGGGAGATATATGTACACTGACTGGTGTCTCTCAGTCCCTGTCTCTCAGGGAGATATCTGTACACTGACTGGTGTCTCTCAGTCCCTGTCTCTCAGGGAGCTTTATGTACACTGAGTGGTGTCTCTCAGGGAGATATCTGTACACTGACTGGTGTCTCTCAGTCCCTGTCTCTCAGGGAGCTTTATGTACACTGAGTGGTGTCTCACAGTCCCTCTCTCTCAGGGAGATATCTGTACACTGAGTGGTGTCTCTCAGTCCCTCTCTCTCAGGGAGATATCTGTACACTGACTGGTGTCTCTCAGTCCCTGTCTCTCAGGCAGATATCTATACACTGAGTGGTGTCTCTCAGTCCCTGTCTCTCAGGGAGATATCTGTACACTGACTGGTGTCTCACAGCCCCTGTCTCTCAGGGAGATATCTGTACACTGACTGGTGTCTCTCAGTCCCTCTCTCTCAGGGAGATATCTGTACACTGAGTGGTGTCTCACAGCCCCTGTCTCTCAGGGAGATATATGTACACTGACTGGTGTCGCTCAGTCCCTCTCTCTCAGGGAGATATCTGTACACTGACTGGTGTCTCTCAGTCCCTGTCTCTCAGGGAGATATATGTACACTGACTGGTGTCTCTCAGTCCCTCTCTCAGGGAGGTATCTGTACACTGAGTGATGTCTCTCAGTCCCTGTCTCTCAGGGAGATATATGTACACTGACTGGTGTCTCTCAGTCCTTGTCTCTCAGGGAGATATCTGTACACTGACTGGTGTCTCTCAGTCCCTGTCTCTCAGGGAGATATCTGTACAGTGAGTGGTGTCTCTCAGTCCCTCTCTCTCAGGGAGATATCTGTACACTGACTGGTGTCTCTCAGTCCCTCAATCTCCGGGAGATATATGTACACTGACTGGTATCTCTCAGTCCCATTCTCTCTGGGAGGTATCTGTACACTGAGTGGTGTCTCTCAGTCCCTGTCTCTCAGGGAGATATATGTACACTGACTGGTGTCTCTCAGTCCTTGTCTCTCAGGGAGATATCTGTACACTGACTGGTGTCTCTCAGTCCCTGTCTCTCAGGGAGCTTTATGTACACTGAGTGGCGTCTCTCAGGGAGATATCTGTACACTGACTGGTGTCTCTCAGTCCCTGTCTCTCAGGGAGCTTTATGTACACTGAGTGGTGTCTCACAGTCCCTCTCTCTCAGGGAGATATCTGTACACTGAGTGGTGTCTCTCAGTCCCTCTCTCTCAGGGAGATATCTGTACACTGACTGGTGTCTCTCAGTCCCTGTCTCTCAGGCAGATATCTATACACTGAGTGGTGTCTCTCAGTCCCTGTCTCTCAGGGAGATATCTGTACACTGACTGGTGTCTCACAGCCCCTGTCTCTCAGGGAGATATCTGTACACTGACTGGTGTCTCTCAGTCCCTCTCTCTCAGGGAGATATCTGTACACTGAGTGGTGTCTCACAGCCCCTGTCTCTCAGGGAGATATATGTACACTGACTGGTGTCGCTCAGTCCCTCTCTCTCAGGGAGATATCTGTACACTGACTGGTGTCTCTCAGTCCCTGTCTCTCAGGGAGATATATGTACACTGACTGGTGTCTCTCAGTCCCTCTCTCAGGGAGGTATCTGTACACTGAGTGATGTCTCTCAGTCCCTGTCTCTCAGGGAGATATATGTACACTGACTGGTGTCTCTCAGTCCTTGTCTCTCAGGGAGATATCTGTACACTGACTGGTGTCTCTCAGTCCCTCTCTCTCAGGGAGATATCTGTACAGTGAGTGGTGTCTCTCAGTCCCTCTCTCTCAGGGAGATATCTGTACACTGACTGGTGTCTCTCAGTCCCTCAATCTCCGGGAGATATATGAACACTGACTGGTATCTCTCAGTCCCATTCTCTCTGGGAGGTATCTGTACACTGAGTGGTGTCTCTCAGTCCCTGTCTCTCAGGGAGATATATGTACACTGACTGGTGTCTCTCAGTCCCTGTCTCTCAGGGAGATATCTGTACACTGAGTGGTGTCTCTCAGTCCCTCTCTCTCAGGGAGATATCTGTACAATGAGTGGTGTCTCTCAGTCCCTGTCTCTCAGGGAGATATCTGTACAGTGAGTGGTGTCTCTCAGTTCCTCTCTCTCAGGGAGATATCTGTACTCTGACTGGTGTCTCTCAGTCCCTGTCTCTCAGGGAGATATCTGTACACTGAGTGGTGTCTCTCAGTCCCTCTCTCTCAGGGAGATATCTGTACACTGACTGGTGTCTCTCAGTCTCTCTCTCTCAGGGAGGTATCTGTACACTGAGTGGTGTCTCTCAGTCCCTGTCTCTCAGGGAGATATCTGTACATTGACTGGTGTCTCTCAGTCCCTGTCTCTCAGTGAGCTTTATGTACACTGAGTGGTGTCTCTCAGGGAGATATCTGTACACTGAGTGGTGTCTCTCAGTCCCTCTCTCTCAGGGAGATATCTGTACACTGACTGGTGTCTCTCAGCCCCTCTCTCTCAGGGAGATATCTGTGCACTGAGTGGTGTCTCACAGTCCCTCTCTCTCAGGGAGATATCTGTACACTGACTGGTGTCTCTCAGTCCCTGTCTCTCAGGGAGATATCTGTACACTGAGTGGTGTCTCTCAGTCCCTCTGTGTCAGGGAGATATCTGTACACTGACTGGTGTCTCTCAGTCCCTCTCTCTCAGGGAGATATCTGTACACTGAGTGGTGTCTCTCAGTCCCTCTCTCTCAGGGAGATATCTGTACACTGAGTGGTGTCTCTCAGTCCCTGTCTCTCAGGGAGATATATGTACACTGACTGGTGTCTCTCAGTCCCTCTCTCTCAGGGAGATATCTGTACACTGACTGGTGTCTCTCAGTCCCTCTCTCTCAGGGAGATATCTGTACACTGAGTGGTGTCTCACAGCCCCTGTCTCTCAGGGAGATATCTGTACACTGTCTGGTGTCTCTCAGTCCCTGTCTGTCAGGGAGATATCTATACACTGAGTGGTGTCTCTCAGTCCCTCTCTCTCAGGGAGATATCTGTACACTGACTGGTATCTCTCAGTCCCTGTCTCTCAGGGAGCTTTATGTCCACTGAGTGGTGTCTCTCAGGGAGATATCTGTGCACTGACTGGTGTCTCTCAGTCCCTGTCTCTCAGGGAGCTTTATGTACACTGAGTGGTGTCTCACTGTCCCTCTCTCTCAGGGAGATATCTGTACACTGACTGGTGTCTCTCAGTCCCTGTCTCTAAGGGAGATATCTGTACACTGAGTGGTGTCTCTCAGTGCCTCTCTCTCAGGGAGATATCTGTACACTGACTGGTGTCTCTCAGTCCCTGTCTCTCAGGGAGATATCTATGCACTGAGTGGTGTCTCTCAGTCCCTGTCTCTCAGGGAGATATCTGCACACTGACTGGTGTCTCTCAGTCCCTCTCTGTTAGGGAGATATCTGTACGCCGACTAGTGTCTCTCAGTCCCTCTCTCTCAGGGAGATATCTGTACACTGAGTGGTGTCGCTCAGTCCCTCTCTCTCAGGGAGATATCTGTACACTGACTGGTGTCTCTCAGTCCCTGTCTCTCAGGGAGATATATGTACACTGACTGGTGTCTCTCAGTCCCTCTCTCAGGGAGGTATCTGTACACTGAGTGGTGTCTCTCAGTCCCTGTCTCTCAGGGAGATATATGTACACTGACTGGTGTCTCTCAGTCCTTGTCTCTCAGGGAGATATCTGTACACTGACTGGTGTCTCTCAGTCCCTGTCTCTCAGGGAGCTTTATGTACACTGAGTGGTGTCTCTCAGGGAGATATCTGTACACTGACTGGTGTCTCTCAGTCCCTGTCTCTCAGGGAGCTTTATGTACACTGAGTGGTGTCTCACAGTCCCTCTCTCTCAGGGAGATATCTGTACACTGACTGGTGTCTCTCAGTCCCTGTCTCTCAGGGAGATATCTGTACACTGAGTGGTGTCTCTCAGTCCCTCTCTCTCAGGGAGATATCTGTACACTGACTGGTGTCTCTCAGTCCCTGTCTCTCAGGCAGATATCTATACACTGAGTGGTGTCTCTCAGTCCCTGTCTCTCAGGGAGATATCTGTACACTGACTGGTGTCTCACAGCCCCTGTCTCTCAGGGAGATATCTGTACACTGAGTGGTGTCTCTCAGTCCCTCTCTCTCAGGGAGATATCTGTACAATGAGCGGTGTCTCTCAGTCCCTGTCTCTCAGGGAGATATCTGTACAGTGAGTGGTGTCTCTCAGTCCCTCTCTCTCAGGGAGATATCTGTACACTGACTGGTGTCTCTCAGTCCCTCAATCTCCGGGAGATATATGTACACTGACTGGTATCTCTCAGTCCCTCTCTCTCAGGGAGGTATCTGTACACTGAGTGGTGTCTCTCAGTCCCTGTCTCTCAGGGAGATATATGTACACTGAGTGGTGTCTCTCAGTCCCTGTCTCTCAGGGAGATATCTGTACACTGACTGGTGTCTCTCAGTCCCTGTCTCTCAGGGAGATATCTGTACACTGAGTGGTGTCTCTCAGTCCCTCTCTCTCAGGGAGATATCTGTACAATGAGTGGTGTCTCTCAGTCCCTGTCTCTCAGGGAGATATCTGTACACTGAGTGGTGTCTCTCAGTCCCTGTCTCTCAGGGAGATATCTGTACATTGACTGGTGTCTCTCAGTCCCTGTCTCTCATTGAGCTTTATGTACACTGAGTGGTGTCTCTCAGGGAGATATCTGTACACTGAGTGGTGTCTCTCAGCCCTCTCTCTCAGGGAGATATCTGTACACTGACTGGTGTCTCTCAGTCCCTCTCTCTCAGGGTGGTATCTTTACACTGAGTGGTGTCTCTCAGTCCCTCTCTCTCAGGGAGATATCTGTACAATGAGTGGTGTCTCTCAGTCCCTGTCTCTCAGGGAGATATCTGTACACTGAGTGGTGTCTCTCAGTCCCTGTCTCTCAGGGAGATATCTGTACATTGACTGGTGTCTCTCAGTCCCTGTCTCTCATTGAGCTTTATGTACACTGAGTGGTGTCTCTCAGGGAGATATCTGTACACTGAGTGGTGTCTCTCAGCCCTCTCTCTCAGGGAGATATCTGTACACTGAGTGGTGTCTCACAGCCCCTGTCTCTCAGGGAGATATCTGTACACTGTCTGGTGTCTCTCAGTCCCTGTCTGTCAGGGAGATATCTATACACTGAGTGGTGTCTCTCAGTCCCTCTCTCTCAGGGAGATATCTGTACACTGACTGGTGTCTCACAGTCCCTCTCTCTCAGGGAGATATCTGTACACTGACTGGTGTCTCTCAGTCCCTGTCTCTCAGGGAGATATATGTACACTGAGTGGTGTCTCTCAGGGAGATATCTGTACACTGACTGGTGTCTCTCAGTCCCTGTCTCTCAGGGAGCTTTATGTACACTGAGTGGTGTCTCACAGTCCCTCTCTCTCAGGGAGATATCTGTACACTGACTGGTGTCTCTCAGTCCCTGTCTCTCAGGGAGATATCTGTACACTGAGTGGTGTCTCTCAGTCCCTCTCTCTCAGGGAGATATCTGTACACTGACTGGTGTCTCTCAGTCCCTGTCTCTCAGGGAGATATCTATACACTGAGTGGTGTCTCTCAGTCCCTGTCTCTCAGGGAGATATATGTACACTGACTGGTGTCTCTCAGTCCCTGTCTGTCAGGGAGATATCTATACACTGAGTGGTGTCTCTCAGTCCCTCTCTCTCAGGGAGATATCTGTACACTGACTGGTGTCTCTCAGCCCCTCTCTCTGAGGGAGATATCTGTACACTGAGTGGTGTCTCTCAGCCCCTCTCTCTCAGGGAGATATCTGTACACTGACTGGTGTCTCTCAGTCCCTCTCTCTCAGGGAGATATCTGTACACTGACTGGTGTCTCTCAGTCCCTGTCTCTCAGGGAGCTTTATGTACACTGAGTGGTGTCTCTCAGGGAGATATCTGTACAGTGACTGGTGTCTCTCAGTCCCTGTCTCTCAGGGAGCTTTATGTACACTGAGTGGTGTCTCACAGTCCCTCTCTCTCAGGGAGATATCTGTACACTGACTGGTGTCTCTCAGTCCCTGTCTCTCAGGGAGATATCTGTGTACTGAGTGGTGTCTCTCAGTCCCTCTCTCTCAGGGAGATATCTGTACACTGACTGGTGTCTCTCAGTCCCTGTCTCTCAGGGAGATATCTATACACTGAGTGGTGTCTCTCAGTCCCTGTCTCTCAGGGAGATATCTGTACATTGACTGGTGTCTCTCAGTCCCTGTCTCTCAGTGAGATTTATGTACACTGAGTGGTGTCTCTCAGGGAGATATCTGTACACTGAGTGGTATCTCTCAGTCCCTCTCTGTCAGGGAGATATCTGTACACTGACTGGTGTCTCTCAGCCCCTCGCTTTCAGGGAGATATCTGTGCACTGAGTGGTGTCTCACAGTCCCTCTCTCTCAGGGAGATATCTGTACACTGACTGGTGTCTCTCAGTCCCTGTCTCTCAGGGAGATATCTGTACACTGAGTGGTGTCTCTCAGTCCCTCTCTCTCAGGGAGATATCTGTACTCTGACTGGTGTCTCTCAGTCCCTGTCTCTGAGGGAGATATCTGTACACTGAGTGGTGTCTCTCAGTCCCTCTCTCAGGGAGATATCTGTACACTGACTGGTGTCTCTCAGTCCCTCTCTCTCAGGGAGATATCTGTACACTGACTGGTGTCTCTCAGTCCCTCTCTCTCAGGGAGATATCTGTACACTGAGTGGTGTCTCTCAGTCCCTGTCTCTCAGGGAGATATATGTACACTGACTGGTGTCTCTCAGTCCCTCTCTCTCAGGGAGATATCTGTACACTGACTGGTGTCTCTCAGTCCCTCTCTCTCAGGGAGATATCTGTACACTGAGTGGTGTCTCACAGCCCCTGTCTCTCAGGGAGATATCTGTACACTGTCTGGTGTCTCTCAGTCCCTGTCTGTCAGGGAGATATCTATACACTGAGTGGTGTCTCTCAGTCCCTCTCTCTCAGGGAGATATCTGTACACTGACTGGTGTCTCTCAGTCCCTCTGTCTCAGGGAGATATCTGTACACTGACTGGTGTCTCTCAGTCCCTCTCTCTCAGGGAGATATCTGTACACTGAGTGGTGTCTCTCAGTCCCTCTCTCTCAGGGAGATATCTGTACACTGACTGGTGTCTCTCAGTCCCTCTCTCTCAGGGAGATATCTGTACACTGACTGGTGTCTCTCAGTCCCTGTCTCTCAGGGAGCTTTATGTACACTGAGTGGTGTCTCTCAGGGAGATATCTGTACACTGACTGGTGTCTCTCAGTCCCTGTCTCTCAGGGAGCTTTATGTACACTGAGTGGTGTCTCACAGTCCCTCTCTCTCAGGGAGATATCTGTACACTGACTGGTGTCTCTCAGTCCCTGTCTCTCAGGGAGATATCTGTGCACTGAGTGGTGTCTCTCAGTCCCTCTCTCTCAGGGAGATATCTGTACACTGACTGGTGTCTCTCAGCCCCTCGCTTTCAGGGAGATATCTGTGCACTGAGTGGTGTCTCACAGTCCCTCTCTCTCAGGGAGATATCTGTACACTGACTGGTGTCTCTCAGTCCCTGTCTCTCAGGGAGATATCTGGACACTGAGTGGTGTCTCTCAGTCCCTCTCTCTCAGGGAGATATCTGTACTCTGACTGGTGTCTCTCAGTCCCTGTCTCTGAGGGAGATATCTGTACACTGAGTGGTGTCTCTCAGTCCCTCTCTCAGGGAGTTATCTGTACACTGACTGGTGTCTCTCAGTCCCTCTCTCTCAGGGAGATATCTGTACACTGACTGGTGTCTCTCAGTCCCTCTCTCTCAGGGAGATATCTGTACACTGACTGGTGTCTCTCAGTCCCTGTCTCTCAGGGAGATATCTGTGCACTGAGTGGTGTCTCTCAGTCCCTCTCTCTCAGGGAGATATCTGTACACTGACTGGTGTCTCTCAGTCCCTGTCTCTCAGGGAGATATCTATACACTGACTGGTGTCTCTCAGTCCCTCTCTCTCAGGGAGATATCTGTACACTGAGTGGTGTCTCTCAGTCCCTGTCTCTCAGGGAGATATCTGTACATTGACTGGTGTCTCTCAGTCCCTGTCTCTCAGTGAGATTTATGTACACTGAGTGGTGTCTCTCAGGGAGATATCTGTACACTGAGTGGTGTCTCTCAGTCCCTCATTCTCAGGGAGATATCTGTACACTGACTGGTGTCTCTCAGCCCCTCGCTTTCAGGGAGATATCTGTGCACTGAGTGGTGTCTCACAGTCCCTCTCTCTCAGGGAGATATCTGTACACTGACTGGTGTCTCTCAGTCCCTGTCTCTCAGGGAGATATCTGTACACTGAGTGGTGTCTCTCAGTCCCTCTCTCTCAGGGAGATATCTGTACTCTGACTGGTGTCTCTCAGTCCCTGTCTCTGAGGGAGATATCTGTACACTGAGTGGTGTCTCTCAGTCCCTCTCTCAGGGAGATATCTGTACACTGACTGGTGTCACTCAGTCCCTCTCTCTCAGGGAGATATCTGTACACTGACTGGTGTCTCTCAGTCCCTCTCTCTCAGGGAGATATCTGTACACTGAGTGGTGTCTCTCAGTCCCTGTCTCTCAGGGAGATATATGTACACTGACTGGTGTCTCTCAGTCCCTCTCTCTCAGGGAGATATCTGTACACTGACTGGTGTCTCTCAGTCCCTCTCTCTCAGGGAGATATCTGTACACTGAGTGGTGTCTCACAGCCCCTGTCTCTCAGGGAGATATCTGTACACTGTCTGGTGTCTCTCAGTCCCTGTCTGTCAGGGAGATATCTATACACTGAGTGGTGTCTCTCAGTCCCTCTCTCTCAGGGAGATATCTGTACACTGACTGGTGTCTCACAGTCCCTCTCTCTCAGGGAGATATCTGTACACTGACTGGTGTCTCTCAGTCCCTGTCTCTCAGGGAGCTTTATGTACACTGAGTGGTGTCTCTCAGGGAGATATCTGTACACTGACTGGTGTCTCTCAGTCCCTGTCTCTCAGGGAGCTTTATGTACACTGAGTGGTGTCTCACAGTCCCTCTCTCTCAGGGAGATATCTGTACACTGACTGGTGTCTCACAGTCCCTCTCTCTCAGGGAGATATCTGTACACTGACTGGTGTCTCTCAGTCCCTGTCTCTCAGGGAGATATCTGTACACTGAGTGGTGTCTCTCAGTTCCTCTCTCTCAGGGAGATATCTGTACTCTGACTGGTGTCTCTCAGTCCCTGTCTCTCAGGGAGATATCTATACACTGAGTGGTGTCTCTCAGTCCCTCTCTCTCAGGGAGATATCTGTACACTGACTGGTGTCTCTCAGTCCCTCTCTCTCAGGGAGATATCTGTACACTGAGTGGTGTCTCTCAGTCCCTCTCTCTCAGGGAGATATCTGTACACTGAGTGGTGTCTCTCAGTCCCTGTCTCTTAGGGAGATATATGTACACTGACTGGTGTCTCTCAGTCCCTCTCTCTCAGGGAGATATCTGTACACTGACTGGTGTCTCTCAGTCCCTCTCTCTCAGGGAGATATCTGTACACTGAGTGGTGTCTCTCAGCCCCTGTCTCTCAGGGAGATATCTGTACACTGTCTGGTGTCTCTCAGTCCCTGTCTCTCAGGGAGATATCCGTACACTGAGTGGTGTCTCTCAGTCCCTGTCTCTCAGGGAGATATCTGTACATTGACTGGTGTCTCTCAGTCCCTGTCTCTCAGTGAGCTTTATGTACACTGAGTGGTGTCTCTCAGGGAGATATCTGTACACTGAGTGGTGTCTCTCAGTCCCTCTCTCTCAGGGAGATATCTGTACACTGACTGGTGTCTCTCAGTCCCTGTCTCTCAGGGAGATATCTGTACACTGAGTGGTGTCTCTCAGTCCCTCTCTCTCAGGGAGATATCTGTACAATGAGTGGTGTCTCTCAGTCCCTGTCTCTCAGGGAGATATCTGTACAGTGAGTGGTGTCTCTCAGTCCCTCTCTCTCAGGGAGATATCTGTACTCTGACTGGTGTCTCTCAGTCCCTGTCTCTCAGGGAGGTATCTGTACACTGAGTGGTGTCTCTCAGTTGCTCTCTCTCAGGGAGATATCTGTACACTGACTGGTGTCTCTCAGTCCCTCTCTCTCAGGGAGGTATCTGTACACTGAGTGGTGTCTCTCAGTCCCTGTCTCTCAGGGAGATATCTGTACATTGACTGGTGTCTCTCAGTCCCTGTCTCTCAGTGAGCTTTATGTACACTGAGTGGTGTCTCTCAGGGAGATATCTGTACACTGAGTGGTGTCTCTCAGTCCCTCTCTCTCAGGGAGATATCTGTACACTGACTGGTGTCTCTCAGCCCCTCTCTCTCAGGGAGATATCTGTGCAGAGTGGTGTCTCACAGTCCCTCTCTCTCAGGGAGATATCTGTACACTGACTGGAGTCTCTCAGTCCCTGTCTATCAGGGAGATATCTGTACACAGAGTGGTGTCTCTCAGTCCCTCTCTCTCAGGGAGATATCTGTACTCTGACTGGTGTCTCTCAGTCCCTGTCTCTGAGGGAGATATCTGTACACTGAGTGGTGTCTCTCAGTCCCTCTCTCTCAGGGAGATATCTGTACACTGACTGGTGTCTCTCAGTCCCTCTCTCTCAGGGAGATATCTGTACACTGACTGGTGTCTCTCAGTCCCTGTCTCTCAGGGAGCTTTATGTACACTGAGTGGTGTCTCTCAGGGAGATATCTGTACACTGACTGGTGTCTCTCAGTCCCTGTCTCTCAGGGAGCTTTATGTACACTGAGTGGTGTCTCACAGTCCCTCTCTCTCAGGGAGATATCTGTACACTGACTGGTGTCTCTCAGTCCCTGTCTCTCAGGGAGATATCTGTGCACTGAGTGGTGTCTCTCAGTCCCTCTCTCTCAGGGAGATATCTGTACACTGACTGGTGTCTCTCAGTCCCTGTCTCTCAGGGAGATATCGATACACTGAGTGGTGTCTCTCAGTCCCTGTCTCTCAGGGAGATATCTGTACATTGACTGGTGTCTCTCAGTCCCTGTCTCTCAGTGAGATTTATGTACACTGAGTGGTGTCTCTCAGGGAGATATCTGTACACTGAGTGGTGTCTCTCAGTCCCTCTCTCTCAGGGAGATATCTGTACACTGACTGGTGTCTCTCAGCCCCTCACTCTCAGGGAGATATCTGTGCACTGAGTGGTGTCTCACAGTCCCTCTCTCTCAGGGAGATATCTGTACACTGACTGGTGTCTCTCAGTCCCTGTCTCTCAGGGAGATATCTGTACACTGAGTGGTGTCTCTCAGTCCCTCTCTCTCAGGGAGATATCTGTACTCTGACTGGTGTCTCTCAGTCCCTGTCTCTGAGGGAGATATCTGTACACTGAGTGGTGTCTCTCAGTCCCTCTCTCAGGGAGATATCTGTACACTGACTGGTGTCTCTCAGTCCCTCTCTCTCAGGGAGATATCTGTACACTGAGTGGTGTCTCTCAGTCCCTGTCTCTCAGGGAGATATATGTACACTGACTGGTGTCTCTCAGTCCCTCTCTCTCAGGGAGATATCTGTACACTGACTGGTGTCTCTCAGTCCCTCTCTCTCAGGGAGATATCTGTACACTGAGTGGTGTCTCACAGCCCCTGTCTCTCAGGGAGATATCTGTACACTGTCTGGTGTCTCTCAGTCCCTGTCTGTCAGGGAGATATCTATACACTGAGTGGTGTCTCTCAGTCTCTCTCTCTCAGGGAGATATCTGTACACTGACTGGTGTCTCACAGTCCCTCTCTCTCAGGGAGATATCTGTACACTGACTGGTGTCTCTCAGTCCCTGTCTCTCAGGGAGCTTTATGTGCACTGAGTGGTGTCTCTCAGGGAGATATCTGTACACTGACTGGTGTCTCTCAGTCCCTGTCTCTCAGGGAGCTTTATGTACACTGAGTGGTGTCTCACAGTCCCTCTCTCTCAGGGAGATATCTGTACACTGACTGGTGTCTCTCAGTCCCTGTCTCTCAGGGAGATATCTATACACTGAGTGGTGTCTCTCAGTCCCTGTCTCTCAGGGAGATATCTGTACACTGACTGGTGTCTCTCAGTCCCTCTCTCTCAGGGAGATATCTGTACGCTGACTAGTGTCTCTCAGTCCCTCTCTCTCAGGGAGATATCTGTACACTGAGTGGTGTCTCTCAGTCCCTCTCTCTCAGGGAGATATCTGTACACTGACTGGTGTCTCTCAGCCCCTCTCTCTCAGGGAGATATCTGTGCACTGAGTGGTGTCTCACAGTCCCTCTCTCTCAGGGAGATATCTGTACACTGACTGGTGTCTCTCAGTCCCTGTCTCTCAGGGAGATATCTGTACACTGAGTGGTGTCTCTCAGTTCCTCTCTCTCAGGGAGATATCTGTACTCTGACTGGTGTCTCCCAGTCCCTGTCTCTGAGGGAGATATCTGTACACTGAGTGGTGTCTCTCAGTCCCTCTCTCTCAGGGAGATATCTGTACACTGACTGGTGTCTCTCAGTCCCTCTCTCTCAGGGAGATATCTGTACACTGAGTGGTGTCTCTCAGTCCCTCTCTCTCAGGGAGATATCTGTACACTGAGTGGTGTCTCTCAGTCCCTGTCTCTTAGGGAGATATATGTACACTGACTGGTGTCTCTCAGTCCCTCTCTCTCAGGGAGATATCTGTACACTGACTGGTGTCTCTCAGTCCCTCTCTCTCAGGAAGATATCTGTACACTGAGTGGTGTCTCTCAGCCCCTGTCTCTCAGGGAGATATCTGTACACTGTCTGGTGTCTCTCAGTCCCTGTCTGTCAGGGAGATATCTATACACTGAGTGGTGTCTCTCAGTCCCTCTCTCTCAGGGAGATATCTGTACACTGACTGGTGTCTCACAGTCCCTCTCTCTCAGGGAGATATCTGTACACTGACTGGTGTCTCTCAGTCCCTGTCTCTCAGGGAGCTTTATGTACACTGAGTGGTGTCTCTCAGGGAGATATCTGTACACTGACTGGTGTCTCTCAGTCCCTGTCTCTCAGGGAGCTTTATGTACACTGAGTGGTGTCTCACAGTCCCTCTCTCTCAGGGAGATATCTGTACACTGACTGGTGTCTCTCAGTCCCTGTCTCTCAGGGAGATATCTGTGCACTGAGTGGTGTCTCTCAGTCCCTCTCTCTCAGGGAGATATCTGTACACTGACTGGTGTCTCTCAGTCCCTGTCTCTCAGGGAGATATCTATACACTGAGTGGTGTCTCTCAGTCCCTGTCTCTCAGGGAGATATCTGTACACTGACTGGTGTCTCTCAGTCCCTGTCTCTCAGGGAGATATCTGTACGCTGACTAGTGTCTCTCAGTCCCTCTCTCTCAGGGAGATATCTGTACACTGAGTGGTGTCGCTCAGTCCCTCTCTCTCAGGGAGATATCTGTACACTGACTGGTGTCTCTCAGTCCCTGTCTCTCAGGGAGATATCTGTACACTGAGTGGTGTCTCTCAGTCCCTCTCTCTCAGGGAGATATCTGTACACTGACTGGTGTCTCTCAGTCCCTGTCTCTCAGGGAGATATCTATACACAGAGTGGTGTCTCTCAGTCCCTGTCTCTCAGGGAGATATATGTACACTGACTGGTGTCTCTCAGTCCCTCTCTCTCAGGGAGATATCTGTACACTGAGTGGTGTCTCACAGCCCCTGTCTCTCAGGGAGATATCTGTCCACTGACTGGTGTCTCTCAGTCCCTCTCTCTCAGGGAGATATCTGTACACTGAGTGGTGTCTCACAGCCCCTGTCTCTCAGGGAGATATCTGTACACTGACTGGTGTCTCTCAGTCCCTGTCTGTCAGGGAGATATCTATACACTGAGTGGTGTCTCTCAGTCCCTCTCTCTCAGGGAGATATCTGTACACTGACTGGTGTCTCTCAGTCCCTCAATCTCCGGGAGATATATGTACACTGACTGGTGTCTCTCAGTCCCTCTCTCTCAGGGAGATATCTGTACACTGAGTGGAGTCTCTCAGTCCCTCTCTCTCAGGGAGATATCTGTACAATGAGTGGTGTCTCTCAGTCCCTGTCTCTCAGGGAGATATCTGTACAGTGAGTGGTGTCTCTCAGTCCCTCTCTCTCAGGGAGATATCTGTACTCTGACTGGTGTCTCTCAGTCCCTCGTCTCTCAGGGAGATATCTGTACACTGAGTGGTGTCTCTCAGTCCCTCTCTCTCAGGGAGATATCTGTACACTGACTGGTGTCTCTCAGTCCCTCTCTCTCAGGGAGGTATCTGTACACTGAGTGGTGTCTCTCAGTCCCTGTCTCTCAGGGAGATATCTGTACATTGACTGGTGTCTCTCAGTCCCTGTCTCTCAGTGAGCTTTATGTACACTGAGTGGTGTCTCTCAGGGAGATATCTGTACACTGAGTGGTGTCTCTCAGTCCCTCTCAGTCAGGGAGATATCTGTACACTGACTGGTGTCTCTCAGCACCTCTCTCTCAGGGAGATATCTGTGCACTGAGTGGTGTCTCACAGTCCCTCTCTCTCAGGGAGCTTTATGTACACGGAGTGGTGTCTCTCAGGGAGATATCTGTACACTGACTGGTGTCTCTCAGTCCCTGTCTCTCAGGGAGCTTTATGTACACTGAGTGGTGTCTCTCAGTCCCTCTCTCTCAGGGAGATATCTGTACACTGACTGGTGTCTCTCAGTCCCTGTCTCTCAGGGAGATATCTATACACTGAGTGGTGTCTCTCAGTCCCTGTCTCTCAGGGAGATATCTGTACACTGACTGGTGTCTCTCAGTCCCTCTCTCTCAGGGAGATATCTGTACGCTGACTAGTGTCTCTCAGTCCCTCTCTCTCAGGGAGATATCTGTACACTGAGTGGTGTCTCTCAGTCCCTCTCTCTCAGGGAGATATCTGTACACTGACTGGTGTCTCTCAGTCCCTGTCTCTCAGGGAGATATATGTACACTGACTGGTGTCTCTCAGTCCCTCTCTCAGGGAGGTATCTGTACACTGAGTGGTGTCTCTCAGTCCCTGTCTCTCAGGGAGATATATGTACACTGACTGGTGTCTCTCAGTCCTTGTCTCTCAGGGAGATATCTGTACACTGAGTGGTGTCTTTCAGTCCCTCTCTCTCAGGGAGATATCTGTACACTGAGTGGTGTCTCTCAGTTCCTGTCTCTCAGGGAGATATCTGTACACTGAATGGTGTCTCTCAGTCCCTCTCTCTCAGGGAGATATCTGTACACTGACTGGTGTCTCACAGTCCCTCTCTCTCAGGGAGATATCTGTACACTGACTGGTGTCTCTCAGTCCCTCTCTCTCAGGGAGATATCTGTACACTGACTGGTGTCTCTCAGTCCCTCTCTCTCAGGGAGATATCTGTACACTGAGTGGTGTCTCACAGCCCCTGTCTCTCAGGGAGATATCTGTACACTGTCTGGTGTCTCTCAGTCCCTGTCTGTCAGGGAGATATCTATACACTGTGTGGTGTCTCTCAGTCCCTCTCTCTCAGGGAGATATCTGTACACTGACTGGTGTCTCACAGTCCCTGTCTCTCAGGGAGATTTCTGTACACTGACTGGTGTCTCTCAGTCCCTGTCTCTGAGGGAGCTTTATGTACACTGAGTGGTGTCTCTCAGGGAGATATCTGTACACTGACTGGTGTCTCTCAGTCCCTGTCTCTCAGGGAGCTTTATGTACACTGAGTGGTGTCTCACAGTCCCTCTCTCTCAGGGAGATATCTGTACACTGACTGGTGTCTCTCAGTCCCTGCCTCTCAGGGAGATATCTGTGCACTGAGTGGTGTCTCTCAGTCCCTCTCTCTCAGGGAGATATCTGTACACTGACTGGTGTCTCTCAGTCCCTGTCTCTCAGGGAGATATCTATACACTGAGTGGTGTCTCTCAGTCCCTGTCTCTCAGGGAGATATCTGTACACTGACTGGTGTCTCTCAGTCCCTCTCTCTCAGGGAGATATCTGTACGCTGACTAGTGTCTCTCAGTCCCTCTCTCTCAGGGAGATATCTGTACACTGAGTGGTGTCGCTCAGTCCCTCTCTCTCAGGGAGATATATGTACACTGACTGGTGTCTCTCAGTCCTTGTCTCTCAGGGAGATATCTGTACACTGACTGGTGTCTCTCAGTCCCTGTCTCTCAGGGAGCTTTATGTACACTGAGTGGTGTCTCTCAGGGAGATATCTGTACACTGACTGGTGTCTCTCAGTCCCTGTCTCTCAGGGAGCTTTATGTACACTGAGTGGTGTCTCACAGTCCCTCTCTCTCAGGGAGATATCTGTACACTGACTGGTGTCTCTCAGTCCCTGTCTCTCAGGGAGATATCTGTACACTGAGTGGTGTCTCTTAGTCCCTCTCTCTCAGGGAGATATCTGTACACTGACTGGTGTCTCTCAGTCCCTGTCTCTCAGGGAGATATCTATACACAGAGTGGTGTCTCTCAGTCCCTGTCTCTCAGGGAGATATATGTACACTGACTGGTGTCTCTCAGTCCCTCTCTCTCAGGGAGATATCTGTACACTGAGTGGTGTCTCACAGCCCCTGTCTCTCAGGGAGATATCTGTCCACTGACTGGTGTCTCTCAGTCCCTCTCTCTCAGGGAGATATCTATACACTGAGTGGTGTCTCTCAGTCCCTCTCTCTCAGGGAGATATCTGTACACTGACTGGTGTCTCACAGTCCCTCTCTCTCAGGGAGATATCTGTACACTGACTGGTGTCTCTCAGTCGCTGTCTCTCAGGGAGCTTTATGTACACTGAGTGGTGTCTCTCCGGGAGATATCTGTACACTGACTGGTGTCTCTCAGTCCCTGTCTCTCAGGGAGATATCTGTACGCTGAGTGGTGTCTCTCAGTTCCTCTCTCTCAGGGAGATATCTGTACTCTGACTGGTGTCTCTCAGTCCCTGTCTCTCAGGGAGATATCTGTTCACTGAGTGGTGTCTCTCAGTCCCTGTCTCTCAGGGACATATATGTACACTGACTGGTGTCTCTCAGTCCCTCTCTCTCAGGGAGATATCTGTACACTGAGTGGTGTCTCACAGTCCCTCTCTCTCAGGGAGATATCTGTACACTGACTGGTGTCTCTCAGTCCCTCTCTCTCAGGGAGATATCTGTACACTGACTGGTGTCTCTCAGTCCCTCACTCTCAGGGAGGTATCTGTACACTGAGTGGTGTCTCTCAGTCCCTGTCTGTCAGGGAGATATCTGTACACTGACTGGTGTCTCTCAGTCCCTGTGTCTCAGGGAGATATCTGTACACTGAGTGGTGTCTCTCAGTCCCTCTCTCTCAGGGAGATATCTGTACAATGAGTGGTGTCTCTCAGTCCCTCTCTCTCAGGGAGATATCTGTACTCTGACTGGTGTCTCTCAGTCCCTGTCTCTCAGGGAGATATCAGTACACTGAGTGGTGTCTCTCAGTCCCTCTCTCTCAGGGAGATATCTGTACACTGACTGGTGTCTCTCAGTCCCTCTCTCAGGGTGGTATCTGTACACTGAGTGGTGTCTCTCAGTCCCTCACTCTCAGGGAGATATCTGTACAATGAGTGGTGTCTCTCAGTCCCTGTCTCTCAGGGAGATATCTGTACAGTGAGTGGTGTCTCTCAGTCCCTCTCTCTCAGGGAGATATCTGTACTCTGACTGGTGTCTCTCAGTCCCTGTCTCTCAGGGAGATATCTGTACACTGAGTGGTGTATCTCAGTCCCTCTCTCTCAGGGAGATATCTGTACACTGACTGGTGTCTCTCAGTCCCCCTCTCTCAGGGAGGTATCTGGACATTGAGTGGTGTCTCTCAGTCCCTGTCTCTCAGGGAGATATCTGTACACTGAGTGGTGTCTCTCAGTCCCTCTCTCTCAGGGAGATATCTGTACACTGACTGGTGTCTCTCAGCCCCTCTCTCTCAGGGAGATATCTGTGCACTGAGTGGTGTCTCACAGTCCCTCTCTCTCAGGGAGATATCTGTACACTGAGTGGTGTCTCTCAGTCCCTCTCTCTCTGGGAGATATCTGTACACTGACTGGTGTCTCACAGTCCCTGTCTGTCAGGGAGATATCTATACACTGAGTGGTGTCTCTCAGTCCGTCTCTCTCTGGGAGATATCTGTACACTGACTGGTGTCTCTCAGTCCCTCTCTCTCAGGGAGATATCTGTACACTGACTGGTGTCTCTCAGTCCCTGTCTCTCAGGGAGCTTTATGAACACTGACTGGTGTCTCTCAGGGAGATATCTGTACACTGACTGGTGTCTCTCAGTCCCTGTCTCTCAGGGAGATATCTATACACTGAGTGGTGTCTCTCAGTCCCTGTCTCTCAGGGAGCTTTATGAACACTGACTGGTGTCTCTCAGGGAGATATCTGTACACTGACTGGTGTCTCTCAGTCCCTGTCTCTCAGGGAGATATCTGTACACTGACTGTTGTCTTTCAGTCCCTGTCTCTCAGGGAGATATCTGTACACTGAGTGGTGTCTGTCAGTCCCTCTCTCTCAGGGAGATATCTGTACGCTGACTAGTGTCTCTCAGTCCCTCTCTCTCAGGGAGATATCTGTACACTGACTGGTGTCTCTCAGTCCCTCTCTCTCAGGGAGATATCTGTCCACTGACTGGTGTCTCTCAGTCCCTGTCTCTCAGGGAGATATATGTACACTGACTGGTGTCTCTCAGTCCCTCTCTCAGGGAGGTATCTGTACACTGAGTGGTGTCTCTCAGTCCCTGTCTCTCAGGGAGATATATGTACACTGACTGGTGTCTCTCAGTCCCTCTCTCTCAGGGAGATATCTATACACTGAGTGGTGTCTCTCAGTCCCTCTCTCTCAGGGAGATATCTGTACACTGAGTGGTGTCTCACAGCCCCTGTCTCTCAGGGAGATATCTGTACACTGTCTGGTGTCTCTCAGTCCCTGTCTGTCAGGGAGATATCTATACACTGAGTGGTGTCTCTCAGTCCCTCTCTCTCAGGGAGATATCTGTACACTGACTGGTGTCTCACAGTCCCTCTCTCTCAGGGAGATATCTGTACACTGACTGGTGTCTCTCAGTCCCTGTCTCTCAGGGAGCTTTATGTACACTGAGTGGTGTCTCTCAGGGAGATATCTGTATACTGAGTGGTGTCTCACAGCCCCTGTCTCTCAGGGAGATATCTGTACACTGTCTGGTGTCTCTCAGTCCCTGTCTGTCAGGGAGATATCTATACACTGAGTGGTGTCTCTCAGTCCCTCTCTCTGGGAGATATCTGTACACTGAGTGGTGTCTCACAGTCCCTCTCTCTCAGGGAGATATCTGTACACTGACTGGTGTCTCTCAGTCCCTGTCTCTCAGGGAGATATCTGTACACTGAGTGGTGTCTCTCAGTCCCTCTCTCTCAGGGAGATATCTGTACACTGAGTGGTGTCTCTCAGTCCCTCTCTCTCAGGGAGATATCTGTACACTGACTGGTGTCTCTCAGTCCCTGTCTCTCAGTGAGATATCTGTACACTGACTGGTGTCTCTCAGTCCCTCTCTCTCAGGGAGATATCTGTACACTGAGTGGTGTCTCACAGCCCCTGTCTCTCAGGGAGATATCTGTACACTGACTGGTGTCTCTCAGTCCCTGTCTGTCAGGGAGATATCTATACACTGAGTGGTGTCTCTCAGTCCCTCTCTCTCAGGGAGATATCTGTACACTGACTGGTGTCTCTCAGTCCCTCTCTCTCCGGGAGATATATGTACACTGACTGCTGTCTCTCAGTCCCTCTCTCTCAGGGAGGTATCTGTACACTGAGTGGTGTCTCTCAGTCCCTGTCTCTCAGGGAGATATATGTACACTGACTGGTGTCTCTCAGTCCCTGTCTCTCAGGGAGATATCTGTACACTGAGTGGTGTCTCTCAGTCCCTCTCTCTCAGGGAGATATCTGTACAATGAGTGGTGTCTCTCAGTCCCTGTCTCTCAGGGAGATATCTGTACAGTGAGTGGTGTCTCTCAGTCCCTCTCTCTCAGGGAGAGATCTGTACTCTGACTGGTGTCTCTCAGTCCCTCTCTCTCAGGGAGATATCTGTACACCGAGTGGTGTCTCTCAGTCCCTCTCTCTCAGGGAGATATCTGTACACTGACTGGTGTCTCTCAGTCCCTCTCTCTCAGGGAGGTATCTGTACACTGAGTGGTGTCTCTCAGTCCCTGTCTCTCAGGGAGATATCTGTACACCGACTGGTGTCTCTCAGTCCCTGTCTCTCAGTGAGCTTTATGTACACTGAGTGGTGTCTCTCAGGGAGATATCTGTACACTGAGTGGTGTCTCTCAGTCCCTGTCTCTGAGGGAGATATCCGTACACTGAGTGGTGTCTCTCAGTCCCTCTCGCTCAGGGAGATATCTGTACACTGACTGGTGTCTCTCAGTCCCTCTCTCTCAGGGAGATATCTGTACACTGAGTGGTGTCTCTCAGTCCCTCTCTCTCAGGGAGATATCTGTACACTGAGTGGTGTCTCTCAGTCCCTGTCACTCAGGGAGATATATGTACACTGACTGGTGTCTCTCAGTCCCTCTCTCTCAGGGAGATATCTGTACACTGACTGGTGTCTCTCAGTCCCTCTCTCTCAGGGAGATATCTGTACACTGAGTGGTGTCTCACAGCCCCTGTCTCTCAGGGAGATTTCTGGACACTGTCTGGTGTCTCTCAGTCCCTGTCTGTCAGGGAGATATCTATACACTGAGTGGTGTCTCTCAGTCCCTCTCTCTCTGGGAGATATCTGTACACTGACTGGTGTCTCACAGTCCCTCTCTCTCAGGGAGATATCTGTACACTGACTGGTGTCTCTCAGTCCCTGTCTCTCAGGGAGCTTTATGAACACTGACTGGTGTCTCTCAGGGAGATATCTGTACACTGACTGGTGTCTCTCAGTCCCTCTCTCTCAGGGAGATATCTGTACACTGACTGGTGTCTCTCAGTCCCTGTCTCTCAGGGAGCTTTATGAACACTGACTGGTGTCTCTCAGGGAGATATCTGTACACTGCCTGGTGTCTCTCAGTCCCTCTCTCTCAGGGAGATATCTGTACACTGAGTGGTGTCTTTCAGTTCCTGTCTCTCAGGGAGATATCTGTACACTGAATGGTGTCTCTCAGTCCCTCTCTCTCAGGGAGATATCTGTACTCTGACTGGTGTCTCTCAGTCCCTGTCTCTCAGGGAGATATCTGTGCACTGAGTGGTGTCTCTCAGTCCCTCTCTCTCAGGGAGATATCTGTACAATGAGTGGTGTCTCTCAGTCCCTGTCTCTCAGGGAGATATCTGTACAGTGAGTGGTGTCTCTCAGTCCCTCTCTCTCAGGGAGATATCTGTACTCTGAGTGGTGTCTCACAGTCCCTCTCTCTCAGGGAGATATCTGTACACTGACAGGTGTCTCTCAGTCCCTGTCTCTCAGGGAGATATCTGTACACTGAGTGGTGTCTCTCAGTCCCTGTCTCTCAGGGAGATATCTGTACTCTGACTGGTGTCTCTCAGTCCCTGTCTCTGAGGGAGATATCCGTACACTGAGTGGTGTCTCTCAGTCCCTCTCGCTCAGGGAGATATCTGTACACTGACTGGTGTCTCTCAGTCCCTCTCTCTCAGGGAGATATCTGTACACTGAGTGGTGTCTCTCAGTCCCTCTCTCTCAGGGAGATATCTGTACACTGAGTGGTGTCTCTCAGTCCCTGTCACTCAGGGAGATATATGTACACTGACTGGTGTCTCTCAGTCCCTCTCTCTCAGGGAGATATCTGTACACTGACTGGTGTCTCTCAGTCCCTCTCTCTCAGGGAGATATCTGTACACTGAGTGGTGTCTCACAGCCCCTGTCTCTCAGGGAGATTTCTGGACACTGTCTGGTGTCTCTCAGTCCCTGTCTGTCAGGGAGATATCTATACACTGAGTGGTGTCTCTCAGTCCCTCTCTCTCTGGGAGATATCTGTACACTGACTGGTGTCTCACAGTCCCTCTCTCTCAGGGAGATATCTGTACACTGACTGGTGTCTCTCAGTCCCTGTCTCTCAGGGAGCTTTATGAACACTGACTGGTGTCTCTCAGGGAGATATCTGTACACTGACTGGTGTCTCTCAGTCCCTGTCTCTCAGGGAGCTTTATGTACACTGAGTGGTGTCTCACAGTCCCTCTCTCTCAGGGAGATATCTGTACACTGCCTGGTGTCTCTCAGTCCCTCTCTCTCAGGGAGATATCTGTACACTGAGTGGTGTCTTTCAGTTCCTGTCTCTCAGGGAGATATCTGTACACTGAATGGTGTCTCTCAGTCCCTCTCTCTCAGGGAGATATCTGTACTCTGACTGGTGTCTCTCAGTCCCTGTCTCTCAGGGAGATATCTGTGCACTGAGTGGTGTCTCTCAGTCCCTCTCTCTCAGGGAGATATCTGTACAATGAGTGGTGTCTCTCAGTCCCTGTCTCTCAGGGAGATATCTGTACAGTGAGTGGTGTCTCTCAGTCCCTCTCTCTCAGGGAGATATCTGTACTCTGACTGGTGTCTCTCAGTCCCTGTCTCTCCGGGAGATATCAGTACACTGAGTGGTGTCTCCCAGTCCCTCTCTCTCAGGGAGATATCTGTACACTGACTGGTGTCTCTCAGTCCCTCTCTCTCAGGGAGATATCTGTACAATGAGTGGTGTGTCTCAGTCCCTGTCTCTCAGGGAGATATCTGTACAGTGAGTGGTGTCTCTCAGTCCCTCTCTCTCAGGGTGGTATCTTTACACTGAGTGGTGTCTCTCAGTCCCTCTCTCTCAGGGAGATATCTGTACAATGAGTGGTGTCTCTCAGTCCCTGTCACTCAGGGAGATATCTGTACAGTGAGTGGTGTCTCTCAGTCCTTCTCTCTCAGGGAGGTATCTGTACACTGAGTGGTGTCTCTCAGTCCCTCTCTCTCAGGGAGATATCTGTACACTGAGTGGTGTCTCACAGCCCCTGTCTCTCAGGGAGATATCTGTACACTGACTGGTGTCTCTCAGTCCCTGTCTCTCAGGGAGAAATCTGAACACTGAGTGGTGCCTCTCAGTCCCTCTCTCTCAGGGAGATATCTGTACACTGACTGGTGTCTCTCAGTCCCTGTCTCTCATGGAGATATCTGTACACTGAGTGGTGTCTCACAGTCCCTCTCTCTCAGGGAGATATCTGTACACTGACTGGTGTCTCTTAGTCCCTCTCTCTCAGGGAGATATCTGTACACTGACTGGTGTCTCTCAGTCCCTGTCTCTCAGGGAGATATCTGTACACTGAGTGGTGTCTCTCAGTCCCTCTCTCTCAGGGAGATATCTGTACACTGACTGGTGTCTCTCAGTCCCTGTCTCTCAGGGAGATATCTGTACACTGAGTGGTGTCTCACAGTCCCTCTCTCTCAGGAAGATATCTGTACACTGACTGGTGTCTCTCAGTCCCTCTCTCTCAGGGAGATATCTGTACACTGAGTGGTGTCTCTCAGTCCCTCTCTCGCAGGAGATATATGTACACTGACTGGTGTCTCTCAGTCCCTCTCTCTCAGGGAGGTATCTGTACACTGAGTGGTGTCTCTCAGTCCCTGTCTCTCAGGGAGATATATGTACACTGACTGGTGTCTCTCAGTCCCTGTCTCTCAGGGAGATATCTGTACACTGAGTGGTGTCTCTCAGTCCCTCTCTCTCAGGGAGATATCTGTACAATGAGTGGTGTCTCTCAGTCCCTGTCTCTCAGAGAGATATCTGTACAGTGAGTGGTGTCTCTCAGTCCCTCTCTCTCAGGGAGATATCTGTACACTGACTGGTGTCTCTCAGCCCCTCTCTCTCAGGGAGATATCTGTACACTGACTGGTGTCTCTCAGTCCCTGTCTCTCAGGGAGCTTTATGTACACCGAGTGGTGTCTCTCAGGGAGATATCTGTCCACTGACTGGTGTCTCTCAGTCCCTCTCTCTCAGGGAGATATCTGTACTCTGACTGGTGTCTCTCAGTCCCTGTCTCTGAGGGAGATATCTGTACACTGAGTGGTGTCTCTCAGTCCCTCTCTCTCAGGGAGATATCTATACATTGAGTGGTGTCTCTCAGTCCCTGTCTCTCAGGGAGCTTTATGTACACTGAGTGGTGTCTCACAGTCCCTCTCTCTCAGGGAGATATCTGTACACTGACTGGTGTCTCTCAGTCCTTGTCTCTCAGGGAGATATCTGTACACTGACTGGTGTCTCTCAGTCCCTCTCTCTCCGGGAGATATATGTACACTGACTGGTGTCTCTCAGTCCCTCTCTCTCAGGGAGGTATCTGTACACTGTGTGGTGTCTCTCAGTCCCTGTCTCTCAGGGAGATATATGTACACTGACTGGTGTCTCTCAGTCCCTGTCTCTCAGGGAGATATCTGTACACTGAGTGGTGTCTCTCAGTCCCTCTCTCTCAGGGAGATATCTGTACAATGAGTGGTGTCTCTCAGTCCCTGTCTCTCAGGGAGATATCTGTACAGTGAGTGGTGTCTCTCAGTCCCTCTCTCTCAGGGAGATATCTGTACTCTGACTGGTGTCTCTCAGTCCCTGTCTCTCAGGGAGATATCTGTACACTGAGTGGTGTCTCCCAGTCCCTCACTCTCAGGGAGATATCTGAACACTGACTGGTGTCTCTCAGTCCCTCTCTCTCAGGGAGGTATCTGTACACTGAGTGGTGTCTCTCAGTCCCTGTCTCTCAGGGAGATATCTGTACACTGACTGGTGTCTCTCAGTCCCTGTCTCTCAGTGAGCTTTATGTACACTGAGTGGTGTCTCTCAGGGAGATATCTGTACACTGAGTGGTGTCTCTCAGTCCCTCTCTCTCAGGGAGATATCTGTGCACTGAGTGGTGTCTCACAGTCCCTCTCTCTCAGGGAGGTATCTGTACACTGTGTGGTGTCTCTCAGTCCCTGTCTCTCAGGGAGATATCTGTACACTGAATGGTGTCTCTCAGTCCCTGTCTCTCAGGGAGATATCTGTGCACTGAGTGGTGTCTCTCAGTCCCTCTCTCTCAGGGAGATATCTGTACACTGACTGGTGTCTCTCAGTCCCTCTCTCTCAGGGAGGTATCTGTACACTGAGTGGTGTCTCTCAGTCCCTGTCTCTCAGGGACATATATGTACACTGACTGGTGTCTCACAGTCCCTCTTTCTCAGGGAGATATCTGTACACTGACTGGTGTCTCTCAGTCCCTCTCTCTCAGGGAGATATCAGTACACTGAGTGGTGTCTCACAGCCCCTGTCTCTCAGGGAGATATCTGTACACTGTCTGGTGTCTCTCAGTCCCTGTCTGTCAGGGAGATATCTATACACTGAGTGGTGTCTCTCAGTCCCTCTCTCTCAGGGAGATATCTGTACACTGACTGGTGTCTTACAGTCCCTCTCTCTCAGGGAGATATCTGTACACTGACTGGTGTCTCTCAGTCCCTGTCTCTCAGGGAGCTTTATGTCCACTGAGTGGTGTCTCTCAGGGAGATATCTGTACACTGACTGGTGTCTCTCAGTCCCTGTCTCTCAGGGAGCTTTATGTACACTGAGTGGTGTCTCACAGTCCCTCTCTCTCAGGGAGATATCTGTACACTGACTGGTGTCTCTCAGTCCCTGTCTCTCAGGGAGATATCTGTACACTGAGTGGTGTCTCTCAGTCCCTCTCTCTCAGGGAGATATCTGTACACTGACTGGTGTCTCTCAGTCCCTGTCTCTCAGGGAGATATCTATACACTGAGTGGTGTCTCTCAGTCCCTGTCTCTCAGGGAGATATCTGTACACTGACTGGTGTCTCTCAGTCCCTCTCTCTCAGGGAGATATCTGTACGCTGACTAGTGTCTCTCAGTCCCTCTCTCTCAGGGAGATATCTGTACACTGAGTGGTGTCTCTCAGTCCCTCTCTCTCAGGGAGATATCTGTACACTGACTGGTGTCTCTCAGTCCCTGTCTCTCAGGGAGATATCTGTACACTGAGTGGTGTCTCTCAGTCCCTCTCTCTCAGGGAGATATCTGTACACTGAGTGGTGTCTCTCAGTCCCTGTCACTCAGGGAGATATATGTACACTGACTGGTGTCTCTCAGTCCCTCTCTCTCAGGGAGATATCTGTACACTGACTGGTGTCTCTCAGTCCCTCTCTCTCAGGGAGATATCTGTACACTGAGTGGTGTCTCACAGCCCCTGTCTCTCAGGGAGATTTCTGGACACTGTCTGGTGTCTCTCAGTCCCTGTCTGTCAGGGAGATATCTATACACTGAGTGGTGTCTCTCAGTCCCTCTCTCTCTGGGAGATATCTGTACACTGACTGGTGTCTCACAGTCCCTCTCTCTCAGGGAGATATCTGTACACTGACTGGTGTCTCTCAGTCCCTGTCTCTCAGGGAGCTTTATGAACACTGACTGGTGTCTCTCAGGGAGATATCTGTACACTGACTGGTGTCTCTCAGTCCCTGTCTCTCAGGGAGCTTTATGTACACTGAGTGGTGTCTCACAGTCCCTCTCTCTCAGGGAGATATCTGTACACTGCCTGGTGTCTCTCAGTCCCTCTCTCTCAGGGAGATATCTGTACACTGAGTGGTGTCTTTCAGTTCCTGTCTCTCAGGGAGATATCTGTACACTGAATGGTGTCTCTCAGTCCCTCTCTCTCAGGGAGATATCTGTACTCTGACTGGTGTCTCTCAGTCCCTGTCTCTCAGGGAGATATCTGTGCACTGAGTGGTGTCTCTCAGTCCCTCTCTCTCAGGGAGATATCTGTACAATGAGTGGTGTCTCTCAGTCCCTGTCTCTCAGGGAGATATCTGTACAGTGAGTGGTGTCTCTCAGTCCCTCTCTCTCAGGGAGATATCTGTACTCTGACTGGTGTCTCTCAGTCCCTGTCTCTCCGGGAGATATCAGTACACTGAGTGGTGTCTCCCAGTCCCTCTCTCTCAGGGAGATATCTGTACACTGACTGGTGTCTCTCAGTCCCTCTCTCTCAGGGAGATATCTGTACAATGAGTGGTGTCTCTCAGTCCCTGTCTCTCAGGGAGATATCTGTACAGTGAGTGGTGTCTCTCAGTCCCTCTCTCTCAGGGTGGTATCTTTACACTGAGTGGTGTCTCTCAGTCCCTCTCTCTCAGGGAGATATCTGTACAATGAGTGGTGTCTCTCAGTCCCTGTCTCTCAGGGAGATATCTGTACAGTGAGTGGTGTCTCTCAGTCCTTCTCTCTCAGGGAGATATCTGCACACTGACTGGTGTCTCTCAGTCCCTGTCTCTCAGGGAGATATCTGTCCACTGAGTGGTGTCTCTCAGTCCCTCTCTCTCTCAGGGAGATATCTGTACACTGACTGGTGTCTCTCAGTCCCTCTCTCTCAGGGAGGTATCTGTACACTGAGTGGTGTCTCTCAGTCCCTCTCTCTCAGGGAGATATCTGTACACTGAGTGGTGTCTCACAGCCCCTGTCTCTCAGGGAGATATCTGTACACTGACTGGTGTCTCTCAGTCCCTGTCTCTCAGGGAGAAATCTGAACACTGAGTGGTGCCTCTCAGTCCCTCTCTCTCAGGGAGATATCTGTACACTGACTGGTGTCTCTCAGTCCCTGTCTCTCAGGGAGATATCTGTACACTGAGTGGTGTCTCACAGTCCCTCTCTCTCAGGGAGATATCTGTACACTGACTGGTGTCTCTTAGTCCCTCTCTCTCAGGGAGATATCTGTACACTGACTGGTGTCTCTCAGTCCCTGTCTCTCAGGGAGATATCTGTACACTGAGTGGTGTCTCTCAGTTTCTCTCTCTCAGGGAGATATCTGTACACTGACTGGTGTCTCTCAGTCCCTGTCTCTCAGGGAGATATCTGTACACTGAGTGGTGTCTCACAGTCCCTCTCTCTCAGGGAGATATCTGTACACTGACTGGTGTCTCTCAGTCCCTCTCTCTCAGGGAGATATCTGTACACTGAGTGGTGTCTCTCAGTCCCTCTCTCGCAGGAGATATATGTACACTGACTGGTGTCTCTCAGTCCCTCTCTCTCAGGGAGGTATCTGTACACTGAGTGGTGTCTCTCAGTCCCTGTCGCTCAGGGAGATATATGTACACTGACTGGTGTCTCTCAGTCCCTGTCTCTCAGGGAGATATCTGTACACTGAGTGGTGTCTCTCAGCCCCTCTCTCTCAGGGAGATATCTGTACACTGACTGGTGTCTCTCAGTCCCTGTCTCTCAGGGAGCTTTATGTACACCGAGTGGTGTCTCTCAGGGAGATATCTGTACACTGACTGGTGTCTCTCAGTCCCTCTCTCTCAGGGAGATATCTGTACTCTGACTGGTGTCTCTCAGTCCCTGTCTCTGAGGGAGATATCTATACATTGAGTGGTGTCTCTCAGTCCCTGTCTCTCAGGGAGCTTTATGTACACTGAGTGGTGTCTCACAGTCCCTCTCTCTCAGGGAGATATCTGTACAATGAGTGGTGTCTCTCAGTCCCTGTCTCTCAGGGAGATATCTGTACAGTGAGTGGTGTCTCTCAGTCCCTCTCTCTCAGGGAGATATCTGGACAATGAGTGGTGTCTCTCAGTCCCTGTCTCTCAGGGAGATATCTGTACAGTGAGTGGTGTCTCTCAGTCCCTCTCTCTCAGGGAGATATCTGTACTCTGACTGGTGTCTCTCAGTCCCTGTCTCTCAGGGAGATATCTGTACACTGAGTGGTGTCTCTCAGTCCCTCACTCTCAGGGAGACATCTGCACACTGACTGGTGTCTCTCAGTCCCTCTCTCTCAGGGAGGTATCTGTACACTGAGTGGTGTCTCTCAGTCCCTGTCTCTCAGGGAGATATCTGTACACTGACTGGTGTCTCTCAGTCCCTGTCTCTCAGTGAGCTTTATGTACACTGAGTGGTGTCTCTCAGGGAGATATCTGTACACTGAGTGGTGTCTCTCAGTCCCTCTCTCTCAGGGAGATATCTGTACACTGACTGGTGTCTCTCAGCCCCTCTCTCTCAGGGAGATATCTGTGCACTGAGTGGTGTCTCACAGTCCCTCTCTCTCAGGGAGGTATCTGTACACTGTGTGGTGTCTCTCAGTCCCTGTCTCTCAGGGAGATATCTGTACACTGAATGGTGTCTCTCAGTCCCTGTCTCTCAGGGAGATATCTGTGCACTGAGTGGTGTCTCTCAGTCCCTCTCTCTCAGGGAGATATCTGTACACTGACTGGTGTCTCTCAGTCCCTCTCTCTCAGGGAGGTATCTGTACACTGAGTGGTGTCTCTCAGTCCCTGTTTCTCAGGGACATATATGTACACTGACTGGTGTCTCACAGTCCCTCTCTCTCAGGGAGATATCTGTGCACTGACTGGTGTCTCTCAGTCCCTCTCTCTCAGGGAGATATCTGTACACTGAGTGGTGTCTCACAGCCCCTGTCTCTCAGGGAGATATCTGTACACTGTCTGGTGTCTCTCAGTCCCTGTCTGTCAGGGAGATATCTATACACTGAGTGGTGTCTCTCAGTCCCTCTCTCTCAGGGAGATATCTGTACACTGACTGGTGTCTTACAGTCCCTCTCTCTCAGGGAGATATCTGTACACTGACTGGTGTATCTCAGTCCCTGTCTCTCAGGGAGCTTTATGTCCACTGAGTGGTGTCTCTCAGGGAGATATCTGTACACTGACTGGTGTCTCTCAGTCCCTGTCTCTCAGGGAGCTTTATGTACACTGAGTGGTGTCTCACAGTCCCTCTCTCTCAGGGAGATATCTGTACACTGACTGGTGTCTCTCAGTCCCTGTCTCTCAGGGAGATATCTGTACACTGAGTGGTGTCTCTCAGTCCCTCTCTCTCAGGGAGATATCTGTACACTGACTGGTGTCTCTCAGTCCCTGTCTCTCTGGGAGATATCTATACACTGAGTGGTGTCTCTCAGTCCCTGTCTCTCAGGGAGATATCTGTACACTGACTGGTGTCTCTCAGTCCCTCTCTCTCAGGGAGATATCTGTACGCTGACTAGTGTCTCTCAGTCCCTCTCTCTCAGGGAGATATCTGTACACTGAGTGGTGTCTCTCAGTCCCTCTCTCTCAGGGAGATATCTGTACACTGACTGGTGTCTCTCAGTCCCTGTCTCTCAGGGAGATATATGTACACTGACTGGTGTCTCTCAGTCCCTCTCTCAGGGAGGTATCTGTACACTGAGTGGTGTCTCTCAGTCCCTGTCTCTCAGGGAGATATATGTACACTGACTGGTGTCTCTCAGTCCTTGTCTCTCAGGGAGATATCTGTACACTGACTGGTGTCTCTTAGTCCCTCTCTCTCAGGGAGATATCTGTACACTGACTGGTGTCTCTCAGTCCCTGTCTCTCAGGGAGATATCTGTACACTGAGTGGTGTCTCTCAGTCCCTCTCTCTCAGGGAGATATCTGTACACTGACTGGTGTCTCTCAGTCCCTGTCTCTCAGGGAGATATCTGTACACTGAGTGGTGTCTCACAGTCCCTCTCTCTCAGGGAGATATCTGTACACTGACTGGTGTCTCTCAGTCCCTCTCTCTCAGGGAGATATCTGTACACTGAGTGGTGTCTCTCAGTCCCTCTCTCGCAGGAGATATATGTACACTGACTGGTGTCTCTCAGTCCCTCTCTCTCAGGGAGGTATCTGTACACTGAGTGGTGTCTCTCAGTCCCTGTCTCTCAGGGAGATATATGTACACTGACTGGTGTCTCTCAGTCCCTGTCTCTCAGGGAGATATCTGTACACTGAGTGGTGTCTCTCAGTCCCTCTCTCTCAGGGAGATATCTGTACAATGAGTGGTGTCTCTCAGTCCCTGTCTCTCAGGGAGATATCTGTACAGTGAGTGGTGTCTCTCAGTCCCTCTCTCTCAGGGAGATATCTGTACTCTGACTGGTGTCTCTCAGTCCCTGTCTCTCAGGGAGATATCAGTACACTGAGTGGTGTCTCTCAGTCCCTCTCTCTCAGGGAGATATCTGTACACTGACTGGTGTCTCTCAGCCCCTCTCTCTCAGGGAGATATCTGTACACTGACTGGTGTCTCTCAGTCCCTGTCTCTCAGGGAGCTTTATGTACACCGAGTGGTGTCTCTCAGGGAGATATCTGTACACTGACTGGTGTCTCTCAGTCCCTCTCTCTCAGGGAGATATCTGTACTCTGACTGGTGTCTCTCAGTCCCTGTCTCTGAGGGAGATATCTGTACACTGAGTGGTGTCTCTCAGTCCCTCTCTCTCAGGGAGATATCTATACATTGAGTGGTGTCTCTCAGTCCCTGTCTCTCAGGGAGCTTTATGTACACTGAGTGGTGTCTCACAGTCCCTCTCTCTCAGGGAGATATCTGTACACTGACTGGTGTCTCTCAGTCCTTGTCTCTCAGGGAGATATCTGTACACTGACTGGTGTCTCTCAGTCCCTCTCTCTCCGGGAGATATATGTACACTGACTGGTGTCTCTCAGTCCCTCTCTCTCAGGGAGGTATCTGTACACTGTGTGGTGTCTCTCAGTCCCTGTCTCTCAGGGAGATATATGTACACTGACTGGTGTCTCTCAGTCCCTGTCTCTCAGGGAGATATCTGTACACTGAGTGGTGTCTCTCAGTCCCTCTCTCTCAGGGAGATATCTGTACAATGAGTGGTGTCTCTCAGTCCCTGTCTCTCAGGGAGATATCTGTACAGTGAGTGGTGTCTCTCAGTCCCTCTCTCTCAGGGAGATATCTGTACTCTGACTGGTGTCTCTCAGTCCCTGTCTCTCAGGGAGATATCTGTACACTGAGTGGTGTCTCTCAGTCCCTCACTCTCAGGGAGATATCTGCACACTGACTGGTGTCTCTCAGTCCCTCTCTCTCAGGGAGGTATCTGTACACTGAGTGGTGTCTCTCAGTCCCTGTCTCTCAGGGAGATATCTGTACACTGACTGGTGTCTCTCAGTCCCTGTCTCTCAGTGAGCTTTATGTACACTGAGTGGTGTCTCTCAGGGAGATATCTGTACACTGAGTGGTGTCTCTCAGTCCCTCTCTCTCAGGGAGATATCTGTACACTGACTGGTGTCTCTCAGCCCCTCTCTCTCAGGGAGATATCTGTGCACTGAGTGGTGTCTCACAGTCCCTCTCTCTCAGGGAGGTATCTGTACACTGTGTGGTGTCTCTCAGTCCCTGTCTCTCAGGGAGATATCTGTACACTGAATGGTGTCTCTCAGTCCCTGTCTCTCAGGGAGATATCTGTGCACTGAGTGGTGTCTCTCAGTCCCTCTCTCTCAGGGAGATATCTGTACACTGACTGGTGTCTCTCAGTCCCTCTCTCTCAGGGAGGTATCTGTACACTGAGTGGTGTCTCTCAGTCCCTGTCTCTCAGGGACATATATGTACACTGACTGGTGTCTCACAGTCCCTCTCTCTCAGGGAGATATCTGTACACTGACTGGTGTCTCTCAGTCCCTCTCTCTCAGGGAGATATCTGTACACTGAGTGGTGTCTCACAGCCCCTGTCTCTCAGGGAGATATCTGTACACTGTCTGGTGTCTCTCAGTCCCTGTCTGTCAGGGAGATATCTATACACTGAGTGGTGTCTCTCAGTCCCTCTCTCTCAGGGAGATATCTGTACACTGACTGGTGTCTCTCAGTCCCTGTCTCTCAGGGAGCTTTATGTCCACTGAGTGGTGTCTCTCAGGGAGATATCTGTACACTGACTGGTGTCTCTCAGTCCCTGTCTCTCAGGGAGCTTTATGTACACTGAGTGGTGTCTCACAGTCCCTCTCTCTCAGGGAGATATCTGTACACTGACTGGTGTCTCTCAGTCCCTGTCTCTCAGGGAGATATCTGTACACTGAGTGGTGTCTCTCAGTCCCTCTCTCTCAGGGAGATATCTATACACTGAGTGGTGTCTCTCAGTCCCTGTCTCTCAGGGAGATATCTATACACTGAGTGGTGTCTCTCAGTCCCTGTCTCTCAGGGAGATATCTGTACACTGACTGGTGTCTCTCAGTCCCTCTCTCTCAGGGAGATATCTGTACGCTGACTAGTGTCTCTCAGTCCCTCTCTCTCAGGGAGATATCTGTACACTGAGTGGTGTCTCTCAGTCCCTCTCTCTCAGGGAGATATCTGTACACTGACTGGTGTCTCTCAGTCCCTGTCTCTCAGGGAGATATATGTACACTGACTGGTGTCTCTCAGTCCCTCTCTCAGGGAGGTATCTGTACACTGAGTGGTGTCTCTCAGTCCCTGTCTCTCAGGGAGATATATGTACACTGACTGGTGTCTCTCAGTCCTTGTCTCTCAGGGAGATATCTGTACACTGAGTGGTGTCTTTCAGTTCCTGTCTCTCAGGGAGATATCTGTACACTGAATGGTATCTCTCAGTCCCTCTCTCTCAGGGAGATATCTGTACTCTGACTGGTGTCTCTCAGTCCCTGTCTCTCAGGGAGATATCTGTGCACTGAGTGGTGTCTCTCAGTCCCTCTCTCTCAGGGAGATATCTGTACAATGAGTGGTGTCTCTCAGTCCCTGTCTCTCAGGGAGATATCTGTACAGTGAGTGGTGTCTCCCAGTCCCTCTCTCTCAGGGAGATATCTGTACACTGACTGGTGTCTCACAGTCCCTCTCTCTCAGGGAGATATCTGTACACTGACTGGTGTCTCTCAGTCCCTGTCTCTCAGGGAGATATCTGTACACTGAGTGGTGTCTCTCAGTCCCTCTCTCTCAGGGAGATATCTGTACACTGACTGGTGTCTCTCAGTCCCTGTCTCTCAGGGAGATATCTATACACTGAGTGGTGTCTCTCAGTCCCTGTCTCTCAGGGAGATATCTGTACACTGACTGGTGTCTCTCAGTCCCTCTCTCTCAGGGAGATATCTGTACGCTGACTAGTGTCTCTCAGTCCCTCTCTCTCAGGGAGATATCTGTACACTGAGTGGTGTCTCTCAGTCCCTCTCTCTCAGGGAGATATCTGTACACTGACTGGTGTCTCTCAGTCCCTGTCTCTCAGGGAGATATATGTACACTGACTGGTGTCTCTCAGTCCCTCTCTCAGGGAGGTATCTGTACACTGAGTGGTGTCTCTCAGTCCCTGTCTCTCAGGGAGATATATGTACACTGACTGGTGTCTCTCAGTCCTTGTCTCTCAGGGAGATATCTGTACACTGAGTGGTGTCTTTCAGTTCCTGTCTCTCAGGGAGATATCTGTACACTGAATGGTATCTCTCAGTCCCTCTCTCTCAGGGAGATATCTGTACTCTGACTGGTGTCTCTCAGTCCCTGTCTCTCAGGGAGATATCTGTGCACTGAGTGGTGTCTCTCAGTCCCTCTCTCTCAGGGAGATATCTGTACAATGAGTGGTGTCTCTCAGTCCCTGTCTCTCAGGGAGATATCTGTACAGTGAGTGGTGTCTCTCAGTCCCTCTCTCTCAGGGAGATATCTGTACTCTGACTGGTGTCTCTCAGTCCCTGTCTCTCCGGGAGATATCAGTACACTGAGTGGTGTCTCCCAGTCCCTCTCTCTCAGGGAGATATCTGTACACTGACTGGTGTCTCTCAGTCCCTCTCTCTCAGGGAGATATCTGTACAATGAGTGGTGTCTCTCAGTCCCTGTCTCTCAGGGAGATAGCTGTACAGTGAGTGGTGTCTCTCAGTCCCTCTCTCTCAGGGTGGTATCTTTACACTGAGTGGTGTCTCTCAGTCCCTCTCTCTCAGGGAGATATCTGTACAATGAGTGGTGTCTCTCAGTCCCTGTCTCTCAGGGAGATATCTGTACAGTGAGTGGTGTCTCTCAGTCCCTCTCTCTCAGGGAGATATCTGCACACTGACTGGTGTCTCTCAGTCCCTGTCTCTCAGGGAGATATCTGTCCACTGAGTGGTGTCTCTCAGTCCCTCTCTCTCAGGGAGATATCTGTACACTGACTGGTGTCTCTCAGTCCCTCTCTCTCAGGGAGGTATCTGTACACTGAGTGGTGTCTCTCAGTCCCTCTCTCTCAGGGAGATATCTGTACACTGAGTGGTGTCTCTCAGTCCCTCTCTCAGGGAGATATCTATACACTGACTGGTGTCTCTCAGCCCCTCTCTCTCAGGGAGATATCTGTGCACTGAGTGGTGTCTCACAGTCCCTCTCTCTCAGGGAGATATCTGTACACTGACAGGTGTGTCTCAGTCCCTGTCTCTCAGGGAGATATCTGTACACTGAGTGGTGTATCTCAGTCCCTCTCTCTCAGGGAGATAGAACATAGAACATAGAAAATACAGCACAGAACAGGCCCTTCGGCCCACGATGTTGTGCCGATCCTTTGTCCTCTGTCAAGGACAATTTAATCTATACCCCATCATTCTCCTTTATCCATATACCTATCTAAAAGCCGTTTGAAAGTCCCTAAAGTTTCTGACTCAACAACTTCCCCAGGCAAGGCATTCCATGCCCCGACCACTCTCTGGGTAAAGAACCTTCCCCTGACATCCCCCTTATATCTCCCACCCTTCACCTTAAATTTATGACCCCTTGTAACGCTTTGCTCCACCCGGGGAAAAAGTTTCTGACTGTCTACCCTATCTATTCCCCTGATCATCTTATAAACCTCTATCATGTCACCCCTCATCCTTCTCCGTTCTAATGAGAAGAGGCCTAGAATGTTCAGCCTTTCCTCGTAAGACTTATTCTCCATTCCAGGCAACATCCTGGTAAATCTCCTCTGCACCCTCTCCAAGGCTTCCACATCCTTCCTAAAATGAGGCGACCAGAACTGCACACAGTACTCCAAATGAGGCCTTACCAAGGTCCTGTACAGCTGCATCATCACCTCACGGCTCTTAAATTCAATCCCTCTGCTAATGAACGCTAACACCCCATATGCCTTCTTCACAGCCCTATCCACTTGAGTTGCAACTTTCAACGATCTATGCACATAGACCCCAAGGTCTCTCTGCTCCTCCACATGCCCAAGAACCCTACCGTTAACCCAGTATTTTGCATTCGTGTTTGTCCTTCCAAAATGGACGACCTCACACTTTTCAGGGTTAAACTCCATCTGCCACTTTTCAGCCCAGCACTGCAACCTATCCAAGTCCCTTTGCAGACGACAATAGCCCTCCTCGGTATCCACAACTCCACCAACCTTTGTATCATCTGCAAATTTACTGACCCACCCTTCGACTTCCTCATCCAAGTCGTTAATAAAAATCACAAACAGGAGAGGACCCAGAACTGATCCCTGTGGCACGCCACTGGTAACTGGGCTCCAGGCTGAGTATTTACCATCTAAGACCACTCTCTGCCTTCTATCAGTTAGCCAATTCTTAATCCAACTGGCCACATTCCCCACTATCCCATGCCTCCTGACTTTCTCCATAAGTCTACCATGGGGGACCTTATCAAATGCCTTACTAAAATCCATGTACACCACATCCACTGGTTTACCCTCATCCACTTGCTTGGTCACCTGCTCAAAGAATTCAATCAGGCTTGTGAGGCAAGACCTACCCCTCACAAAACCGTGCTGACTGTCCCGAATCAAGCAGTGTCTTTCCAGATGCTCAGAAATCCTATCCCTCAGCACCTTTTCCATCAACTTGCCTACCACCGAAGTAAGACTATTTGGCCTGTAATTCCCAGGGTTGTTCCTATTCCCTTTCTTGAACAGGGGCACAACATTTGCCACCCTCCAATCACCTGGTACCACCCCCGTCAACAGAGAAGATGAAAAGATCATTGCCAGCGGCTCTGCAATTTCATCCCTTGCTTCCCATAACATCCTTGGATATACCCCGTCAGGCCCGGGAGACTTGTCTATCTTCAAGTTATTCAAAAACCCCAACACATCTTCCCTCCTAACGAGCACTTCCTCGAGCTTACCAGTCTGTTTCACACCGTCCTCTTCAGTAATACACCCCTTCTCATTCGTAAATACCGAAGAGAAGTACTCATTCAAAACCTCACTTATCTCTTCCGGCTCAACACACAGTCTCCCGCTATTGTCCTTGACCGGACCTACGGTCCCCCTAGAGATATCTGTACTCTGACTGGTGTCTCTCAGTCCCTCTCTCTCAGGGAGATATCTGTACACTGAGTGGTGTCTCTCAGTCCCTCTCTCTCAGGGAGATATCTGTACACTGACTGGTGTCTCTCAGTCCCTCTCTCTCAGGGAGATATCTATACACTGAGTGGTGTCTCTCAGTCCCTGTCTCTCAGGGAGCTTTATGTACACTGAGTGGTGTCTCACAGTCCCTCTCTCTCAGGGAGATATCTGTACACTGACTGGTGTCTCTCAGTCCCTCTTTCTCAGGGAGATATCTGTACACTGACTGGTGTCTCTCAGTCCCTCTCTCTCAGGGAGATATCTGTACACTGAGTGGTGTCTCACAGCCCCTGTCTCTCAGGGAGATATCTGTACACTGACTGGTGTCTCTCAGTCCCTGTCTCTCAGGGAGAAATCTGAACACTGAGTGGTGCCTCTCAGTCCCTCTCTCTCAGGGAGATATCTGTACACTGACTGGTGTCTCTCAGTCCCTGTCTCTCAGGGAGATATCTGTACACTGAGTGGTGTCTCACAGTCCCTCTCTCTCAGGGAGATATCTGTACATTGACTGGTGTCTCTTAGTCCCTCTCTCTCAGGGAGATATCTGTACACTGACTGGTGTCTCTCAGTCCCTGTCTCTCAGGGAGATATCTGTACACTGAGTGGTGTCTCTCAGTCCCTCTCTCTCAGGGAGATATCTGTACACTGACTGGTGTCTCTCAGTCCCTGTCTCTCAGGGAGATATCTGTACACTGAGTGGTGTCTCACAGTCCCTCTCTCTCAGGGAGATATCTGTACACTGACTGGTGTCTCTCAGTCCCTCTCTCTCAGGGAGATATCTGTACACTGAGTGGTGTCTCTCAGTCCCTCTCTCGCAGGAGATATATGTACACTGACTGGTGTCTCTCAGTCCCTCTCTCTCAGGGAGGTATCTGTACACTGAGTGGTGTCTCTCAGTCCCTGTCTCTCAGGGAGATATATGTACACTGACTGGTGTCTCTCAGTCCCTGTCTCTCAGGGAGATATCTGTACACTGAGTGGTGTCTCTCAGTCCCTCTCTCTCAGGGAGATATCTGTACAATGAGTGGTGTCTCTCAGTCCCTGTCTCTCAGGGAGATATCTGTACAGTGAGTGGTGTCTCTCAGTCCCTCTCTCTCAGGGAGATATCTGTACTCTGACTGGTGTCTCTCAATCCCTGTCTCTCAGGGAGATATCAGTACACTGAGTGGTGTCTCTCAGTCCCTCTCTCTCAGGGAAATATCTGTACACTGACTGGTGTCTCTCAGCCCCTCTCTCTCAGGGAGATATCTGTACACTGACTGGTGTCTCTCAGTCCCTGTCTCTCAGGTAGCGTTATGTACACCGAGTGGTGTCTCTCAGGGAGATATCTGTACACTGACTGGTGTCTCTCAGTCCCTCTCTCTCAGGGAGATATCTGTACTCTGACTGGTGTCTCTCAGTCCCTGTCTCTGAGGGAGATATCTGTACACTGACAGGTGTGTCTCAGTCCCTGTCTCTCAGGGAGATATCTGTACACTGAGTGGTGTATCTCAGTCCCTCTCTCTCAGGGAGATATCTGTACTCTGACTGGTGTCTCTCAGTCCCTGTCTCTGAGGGAGATATCTGTACACTGAGTGGTGTCTCTCAGTCCCTCTCTCTGAGGGAGATATCTATACACTGAGTGGTTTCTCTCAGTCCCTGTCTCTCAGGGAGCTTTATGTACACTGAGTGGTGTCTCACAGTCCCTCTCTCTCAGGGAGATATCTGTACACTGACTGGTGTCTCTCAGTCCTTGTCTCTCAGGGAGATATCTGTACACTGACTGGTGTCTCTCAGTCCCTCTCTCTCCGGGAGATATATGTACACTGACTGGTGTCTCTCAGTCCCTCTCTCTCAGGGAGGTATCTGTACACTGTGTGGTGTCTCTCAGTCCCTGTCTCTCAGGGAGATATATGTACACTGACTGGTGTCTCTCAGTCCCTGTCTCTCAGGGAGATATCTGTACACTGAGTGGTGTCTCTCAGTCCCTCTCTCTCAGGGAGATATCTGTACACTGACTGGTGTCTCTCAGTCCCTGTCTCTCAGGGAGATATCTGTACACTGACTGGTGTCTCTCTGTCCCTCTCTCTCAGGGAGATATCTGTACGCTGACTAGTGTCTCTCAGTCCCTCTCTCTCAGGGAGATATCTGTACACTGAGTGGTGTCTCTCAGTCCCTCTCTCTCAGGGAGATATATGTACACTGACTGGTGTCTCTCAGTCCCTCTCTCTCAGGGAGGTATCTGTACACTGAGTGGTGTCTCTCAGTCCCTGTCTCTCAGGGAGATATATGTACACTGACTGGTGTCTCTCAGTCCCTGTCTCTCAGGGAGATATCTGTACAGTGAGTGGTGTCTCTCAGTCCCTCTCTCTCAGGGAGATATCTGTACTCTGACTGGTGTCTCTCAGTCCCTGTCTCTCTGGGAGATATCAGTACACTGAGTGGTGTCTCCCAGTCCCTCTCTCTCAGGGAGATATCTGTACACTGACTGGTGTCTCTCAGTCCCTCTCTCTCAGGGTGGTATCTTTACACTGAGTGGTGTATCTCAGTCCCTCTCTCTCAGGGAGATATCTGTACAATGAGTGGTGTCTCTCAGTCCCTGTCTCTCAGGGAGATATCTGTACAGTGAGTGGTGTCTCTCAGTCCCTCTCTCTCAGGGAGATATCTGTACACTGACTGGTGTCTCTCAGTCCCTGTCTCTCAGGGAGATATCTGTACACTGAGTGGTGTCTCTCAGTCCCTCTCTCTCAGGGAGATATCTGTACACTGACTGGTGTCTCTCAGTCCCTCTCTCTCAGGGAGGTATCTGTACACTGAGTGGTGTCTCTCAGTCCCTGTCTCTCAGGGAGATATCTGTACACTGAGTGGTGTCTCTCAGTCCCTCTCTCAGGGAGATATCTATACACTGACTGGTGTCTCTCAGCCCCTCTCTCTCAGGGAGATATCTGTGCACTGAGTGGTGTCTCACAGTCCCTCTCTCTCAGGGAGATATCTGTACACTGAGTGGTGTATCTCAGTCCCTCTCTCTCAGGGAGATATCTGTACTCTGACTGGTGTCTCTCAGTCCCTGTCTCTGAGGGAGATATCTGTACACTGAGTGGTGTCTCTCAGTCCCTCTCTCTCAGGGAGATATCTGTACACTGACTGGTGTCTCTCAGTCCCTCTCTCTCAGGGAGATATCTGTACACTGAGTGGTGTCTCTCAGTCCCTCTCTCTCAGGGAGATATCTGTACACTGAGTGGTGTCTCTCAGTCCCTGTCTCTCAGGGAGATATATGTACACTGACTGGTGTCTCTCAGTCCCTCTCTCTCAGGGAGATATCTGTACACTGACTGGTGTCTCTCAGTCCCTCTCTCTCAGGGAGATATCTGTACACTGAGTGGTGTCTCACAGCCCCTGTCTCTCAGGGAGATATCTGTACACTGTCTGGTGTCTCTCAGTCCCTGTCTGTCAGGGAGATATCTATACACTGAGTGGTGTCTCTCAGTCCCTCTCTCTCAGGGAGATATCTGTACACTGACTGGTGTCTCACAGTCCCTCTCTCTCAGGGAGATATCTGTACACTGACTGGTGTCTCTCAGTCCCTGTCTCTCAGGGAGCTTTATGTACACTGAGTGGTGTCTCTCAGGGAGATATCTGTACACTGACTGGTGTCTCTCAGTCCCTGTCTCTCAGGGAGCTTTATGTACACTGAGTGGTGTCTCACAGTCCCTCTCTCTCAGGGAGATATCTGTACACTGACTGGTGTCTCTCAGTCCCTGTCTCTCAGGGAGATATCTGTACACTGAGTGGTGTCTCTCAGTCCCACTCTCTCAGGGAGATATCTGTACACTGACTGGTGTCTCTCAGTCCCTGTCTCTCAGGGAGATATCTATACACTGAGTGGTGTCTCTCAGTCCCTGTCTCTCAGGGAGATATCTGTACACTGACTGGTGTCTCTCAGTCCCTCTCTCTCAGGGAGATATCTGTACGCTGACTAGTGTCTCTCAGTCCCTCTCTCTCAGGGAGATATCTGTACTCTGACTGGTGTCTCTCAGTCCCTGTCTCTCAGGGAGATATCTGTGCACTGACTGGTGTCTCTCAGTCCCTGTCTCTCAGGGAGATATATGTACACTGACTGGTGTCTCTCAGTCCCTCTCTCAGGGAGGTATCTGTACACTGACTGGTGTCTCTCAGTCCCTGTCTCTCAGGGAGCTTTATGTACACTGAGTGGTGTCTCACAGTCCCTCTCTCTCAGGGAGATATCTGTACACTGACTGGTGTCTCTCAGTCCCTGTCTCTCAGGGAGATATCTGTACACTGAGTGGTGTCTCTCAGTCCCACTCTCTCAGGGAGATATCTGTACACTGACTGGTGTCTCTCAGTCCCTGGCTCTCAGGGAGATATCTATACACTGAGTGGTGTCTCTCAGTCCCTGTCTCTCAGGGAGATATCTGTACACTGACTGGTGTCTCTCAGTCCCTCTCTCTCAGGGAGATATATGTACACTGACTGGTGTCTCTCAGTCCCTCTCTCAGGGAGGTATCTGTACACTGAGTGGTGTCTCTCAGTCCCTGTCTCTCAGGGAGATATATGTACACTGACTGGTGTCTCTCAGTCCTTGTCTCTCAGGGAGATATCTGAACACTGAGTGGTGTCTCTCAGTCCCTGTCTCTCAGGGACATATATGTACACTGACTGGTGTCTCTCAGTCCCTCTCTCCCAGGGAGATATCTGTACACTGAGTGGTGTCTCTCAGTCCCTCTCTCTCAGGGAGATATCTGTACACTGAGTGGTGTCTCACAGCCCCTGTCTCTCAGGGAGATATCTGTACACTGAATGGTGTCTCTCAGTCCCTGTCTCTCAGGGAGAAATCTGTACACTGAGTGGTGTCTCTCAGTCCCTCTCTCTCAGGGAGATATCTGTACACTGACTGGTGTCTCTCAGTCCCTGTCTCTCAGGGAGATATCTGTACAATGAGTGGTGTCTCACAGTCCCTCTCTCTCAGGGAGATATCTGGACACTGACTGGTGTCTCTCAGTCCCTCTCTCTCAGGGAGATATCTGTACACTGACTGGTGTCTCTCAGTCCGTGTCTCTCAGGGAGATATCTGTACACTGAGTGGTGTCTCTCAGTCCCTCTCTCTCAGGGAGATATCTGTCCACTGACTGGTGTCTCTCAGTCCCTGTCTCTCAGGGAGATATCTGTACACTGACTGGTGTCTCACAGTCCCTCTCTCTCAGGGAGATATCTGTACACTGACTGGTGTCTCTCAGTCCCTCTCTCTCAGGGAGATATCGGTACACTGAGTGGTGTCTCTCAGTCCCTCTCTCTCAGGGAGATATATGTACACTGACTGGTGTCTCTCAGTCCCTCTCTCTCAGGAAGGTATCTGTACACTGAGTGGTGTCTCTCAGTCCCTGTCTCTCAGGGAGATATATGTACACTGACTGGTGTCTCTCAGTCCCTGTCTCTCAGGGAGATATCTGTACACTGAGTGGTGTCTCTCAGTCCCCCTCTCTCAGGGAGATATCTGTACAATGAGTGGTGTCTCTCAGTCCCTGTCTCTCAGGGAGATATCTGTACAGTGAGTGGTGTCTCTCAGTCCCTCTCTCTCAGGGAGATATCTGTACTCTGACTGGTGTCTCTCAGTCCCTGTCTCTCCGGGAGATATCAGTACACTGAGTGGTGTCTCCCAGTCCCTCTCTCTCAGGGAGATATCTGTACACTGACTGGTGTCTCTCAGTCCCTCTCTCTCAGGGTGGTATCTTTACACTGAGTGGTGTCTCTCAGTCCCTCTCTCTCAGGGAGATATCTGTACAATGAGTGGTGTCTCTCAGTCCCTGTCTCGCAGGGAGATATCTGTACAGTGAGTGGTGTCTCTCAGTCCCTCTCTCTCAGGGAGATATCTGTACACTGACTGGTGTCTCTCAGTCCCTGTCTCTCAGGGAGATATCTGTACACTGAGTGGTGTCTCTCAGTCCCTCTCTCTCAGGGAGATATCTGTACACTGACTGGTGTCTCTCAGTCCCTCTCTCTCAGGGAGGTATCTGTGCACTGAGTGGTGTCTCTCAGTCCCTGTCTCTCAGGGAGATATCTGTACACTGACTGGTGTCTCTCAGTCCCTCTCTCAGGGAGATATCTATACACTGACGGGTGTCTCTCAGCCCCTCTCTCTCAGGGAGATATCTGTGCACTGAGTGGCGTCTCACAGTCCCTCTCTCTCAGGGAGATATCTGTACACTGACAGGTGTGTCTCTGTCCCTGTCTCTCAGGGAGATATCTGTACACTGAGTGGTGTATCTCAGTCCCTCTCTCTCAGGGAGATATCTGTACTCTGACTGGTGTCTCTCAGTCCCTGTCTCTGAGGGAGATATCTGTACACTGACTGGTGTCTCACAGTCCCTCTCTCTCAGGGAGATATCTGTACACTGACTGGTGTCTCTCAGTCCCTGTCTCTCAGGGAGCTTTATGTACACTGAGTGGTGTCTCTCAGGGAGATATCTGTACACTGACTGGTGTCTCTCAGTCCCTGTCTCTCAGGGAGCTTTATGTACACTGAGTGGTGTCTCACAGTCCCTCTCTCTCAGGGAGATATCTGTACACTGACTGGTGTCTCTCAGTCCCTGTCTCTCAGGGAGATATCTGTACACTGAGTGGTGTCTCACAGCCCTTGTCTCTCAGGGAGATATCTGTACACTGACTGGTGTCTCTCAGTCCCTGTCTGTCAGGGAGATATCTATACACTGAGTGGTGTCTCTCAGTCCCTCTCTCCCAGGGAGATATCTGTACACTGACTGGTGTCTCTCAGTCCCTCTCTCTCCGGGAGATATATGTACACTGACTGCTGTCTCTCAGTCCCTCTCTCTCAGGGAGGTATCTGTACACTGAGTGGTGTCTCTCAGTCCCTGTCTCTCAGGAAGATATATGTACACTGACAGGTGTCTCTCAGTCCCTGTCTCTCAGGGAGATATCTGTACACTGAGTGGTGTCTTTCAGTCCCTCTCTCTCAGGGAGATATCTGTACAATGAGTGGTGTCTCTCAGTCCCTGTCTCTCAGGGAGATATCTGTACAGTGAGTGGTGTCTCTCAGTCCCTCTCTCTCAGGGAGAGATCTGTACTCTGACTGGTGTCTCTCAGTCCCTGTCTCTCAGGGAGATATCTGTACACTGACTGGTGTCTCTCAGTCCCTCTCTCTCAGGGAGATATCTGTACACTGACTGGTGTCTCTCAGTCCCTCTCTCTCAGGGAGGTATCTGTACACTGAGTGGTGTCTCTCAGTCCCTGTCTCTCAGGGAGATATCTGTACACTGACTGGTGTCTCTCAGTCCCTGTCTCTCAGGGAGATATCTGTACACTGAGTGGTGTCTCTCAGTCCCTCTCTCTCAGGGAGATATCTATACACTGACTGGTGTCTCTCAGCCCCTCTCTCTCAGGGAGATATCTGTGCACTGACAGGTGTGTCTCAGTCCCTGTCTCTCAGGGAGATATCTGTACACTGAGTGGTGTATCTCAGTCCCTCTCTCTCAGGGAGATATCTGTACTCTGACTGGTGTCTCTCAGTCCCTGTCTCTGAGGGAGATATCTGTACACTGAGTGGTGTCTCTCAGTCCCTGTCTCTCAGTGAGCTTTATGTACACTGAGTGGTGTCTCTCAGGGACATATCTGTGCACTGACTGGTGTCTCTCAGTCCCTGTCTCTCAGGGAGCTTTATGTACACTGAGTGGTGTCTCACAGTCCCTCTCTCTCAGGGAGATATCTGTACACTGACTGGTGTCTCTCAGTCCCTGTCTCTCAGGGAGATATCTGTACACTGAGTGGTGTCTCTCAGTCCCTCTCTCTCAGGGAGATATCTGTACACTGACTGGTGTCTCTCAGTCCCTGTCTCTCAGGGAGATATCTGTACACTGACTGGTGTCTCTCAGTCCCTCTCTCTCAGGGAGATATCTGTACACTGAGTGGTGTCTCACAGCCCCTGTCTCTCAGGGAGATATCTGTACACTGACTGGTGTCTCTCAGTCCCTCTCTCTCAGGGTGGTATCTTTACACTGAGTGGTGTCTCTCAGTCCCTCTCTCTCAGGGAGATATCTGTACAATGAGTGGTGTCTCTCAGTCCCTGTCTCGCAGGGAGATATCTGTACAGTGAGTGGTGTCTCTCAGTCCCTCTCTCTCAGGGAGATATCTGTACACTGACTGGTGTCTCTCTGTCCCTGTCTCTCAGGGAGATATCTGTACACTGAGTGGTGTCTCTCAGTCCCTCTCTCTCAGGGAGATATCTGTACACTGACTGGTGTCTCTCAGTCCCTCTCTCTCAGGGAGGTATCTGTGCACTGAGTGGTGTCTCTCAGTCCCTGTCTCTCAGGGAGATATCTGTACACTGAGTGGTGTCTCTCAGTCCCTCTCTCAGGGAGATATCTATACACTGACTGGTGTCTCTCAGCCCCTCTCTCTCAGGGAGATATCTGTGCACTGAGTGATGTCTCACAGTCCCTCTCTCTCAGGGAGATATCTGTACACTGACAGGTGTGTCTCAGTCCCTGTCTCTCAGGGAGATATCTGTACACTGAGTGGTGTATCTCAGTCCCTCTCTCTCAGGGAGATATCTGTACTCTGACTGGTGTCTCTCAGTCCCTGTCTCTGAGGGAGATATCTGTACACTGACTGGTGTCTCACAGTCCCTCTCTCTCAGGGAGATATCTGTACACTGACTGGTGTCTCTCAGTCCCTGTCTCTCAGGGAGCTTTATGTACACTGAGTGGTGTCTCTCAGGGAGATATCTGTACACTGACTGGTGTCTCTCAGTCCCTGTCTCTCAGGGAGCTTTATGTACACTGAGTGGTGTCTCACAGTCCCTCTCCCTCAGGGAGATATCTGTACACTGACTGGTGTCTCTCAGTCCCTGTCTCTCAGGGAGATATCTGTACACTGAGTGGTGTCTCACAGCCCTTGTCTCTCAGGGAGATATCTGTACACTGACTGGTGTCTCTCAGTCCCTGTCTGTCAGGGAGATATCTATACACTGAGTGGTGTCTCTCAGTCCCTCTCTCCCAGGGAGATATCTGTACACTGACTGGTGTCTCTCAGTCCCTCTCTCTCCGGGAGATATATGTACACTGACTGCTGTCTCTCAGTCCCTCTCTCTCAGGGAGGTATCTGTACACTGAGTGGTGTCTCTCAGTCCCTGTCTCTCAGGGAGATATATGTACACTGACTGGTGTCTCTCAGTCCCTGTCTCTCAGGGAGATATCTGTACACTGAGTGGTGTCTCTCAGTCCCTCTCTCTCAGGGAGATATCTGTACAATGAGTGGTGTCTCTCAGTCCCTGTCTCTCAGGGAGATATCTGTACAGTGAGTGGTGTCTCTCAGTCCCTCTCTCTCAGGGAGAGATCTGTACTCTGACTGGTGTCTCTCAGTCCCTGTCTCTCAGGGAGATATCTGTACACTGACTGGTGTCTCTCAGTCCCTCTCTCTCAGGGAGATATCTGTACACTGACTGGTGTCTCTCAGTCCCTCTCTCTCAGGGAGGTATCTGTACACTGAGTGGTGTCTCTCAGTCCCTGTCTCTCAGGGAGATATCTGTACACTGACTGGTGTCTCTCAGTCCCTGTCTCTCAGGGAGATATCTGTACACTGAGTGGTGTCTCTCAGTCCCTCTCTCAGGGAGATATCTATACACTGACTGGTGTCTCTCAGCCCCTCTCTCTCAGGGAGATATCTGTGCACTGACAGGTGTGTCTCAGTCCCTGTCTCTCAGGGAGATATCTGTACACTGAGTGGTGTATCTCAGTCCCTCTCTCTCAGGGAGATATCTGTACTCTGACTGGTGTCTCTCAGTCCCTGTCTCTGAGGGAGATATCTGTACACTGAGTGGTGTCTCTCAGTCCCTGTCTCTCAGTGAGCTTTATGTACACTGAGTGGTGTCTCTCAGGGACATATCTGTGCACTGACTGGTGTCTCTCAGTCCCTGTCTCTCAGGGAGCTTTATGTACACTGAGTGGTGTCTCACAGTCCCTCTCTCTCAGGGAGATATCTGTACACTGACTGGTGTCTCTCAGTCCCTGTCTCTCAGGGAGATATCTGTACACTGAGTGGTGTCTCTCAGTCCCTCTCTCTCAGGGAGATATCTGTACACTGACTGGTGTCTCTCAGTCCCTGTCTCTCAGGGAGATATCTGTACACTGACTGGTGTCTCTCAGTCCCTCTCTCTCAGGGAGATATCTGTACACTGAGTGGTGTCTCACAGCCCCTGTCTCTCAGGGAGATATCTGTACACTGACTGGTGTCTCTCAGTCCCTGTCTGTCAGGGAGATATCTATACACTGACTGGTGTCTCTCAGCCCCTGTCTCTCAGGGAGATATCTGTACACTGACTGGTGTCTCTCAGTCCCTCTCTCTCAGGGAGATATCTGTACACTGACTGGTGTCTCTCAGTCCCTCTCTCTCAGGGAGATATATGTACACTGACTGCTGTCTCTCAGTCCCTCTCTCTCAGGGAGGTATCTGTACACTGAGTGGTGTCTCTCAGTCCCTGTCTCTCAGGGAGATATATGTACACTGACTGGTGTCTCTCAGTCCCTGTCTCTCAGGGAGATATCTGTACACTGAGTGGTGTCTCTCAGTCCCTCTCTCTCAGGGAGATATCTGTACAATGAGTGGTGTCTCTCAGTCCCTGTCTCTCAGGGAGATATCTGTACAGTGAGTGGTGTCTCTCAGTCCCTCTCTCTCAGGGAGAGATCTGCACTCTGACTGGTGTCTCTCAGTCCCTGTCTCTCAGGGAGATATCTGTCCACTGAGTGGTGTCTCTCAGTCCCTCTCTCTCAGGGAGGTATCTGTACACTGAGTGGTGTCTCTCAGTCCCTCTCTCTCAGGGAGATATCTGTACACTGAGTGGTGTCTCTCAGTCCCTCTCTCAGGGAGATATCTATACACTGACTGGTGTCTCTCAGCCCCTCTCTCTCAGGGAGATATCTGTGCACTGAGTGGTGTCTCACAGTCCCTCTCTCTCAGGGAGATATCTGTACACTGACAGGTGTGTCTCAGTCCCTGTCTCTCAGGGAGATATCTGTACACTGAGTGGTGTATCTCAGTCCCTCTCTCTCAGGGAGATAGAACATAGAACATAGAACATAGAAAATACAGCACAGAACAGGCCCTTCGGCCCGCGATGTTGTGCCGATCCTTTGTCCTCTGTCAAGGACAATTTAATCTGTACCCCATCATTCTCCTTTATCCATATACCTATCTAAAAGCCGTTTGAAAGTCCCTAAAGTTTCTGACTCAACAACTTCCCCAGGCAAGGCATTCCATGCCCCGACCACTCTCTGGGTAAAGAACCTTCCCCTGACATCCCCCTTATATCTCCCACCCTTCACCTTAAATTTATGACCCCTTGTAACGCTTTGCTCCACCCGGGGAAAAAGTTTCTGACTGTCTACCCTATCTATTCCCCTGATCATCTTATAAACCTCTATCATGTCACCCCTCATCCTTCTCCGTTCTAATGAGAAGAGGCCTAGAATGTTCAGCCTTTCCTCGTAAGACTTATTCTCCATTCCAGGCAACATCCTGGTAAATCTCCTCTGCACCCTCTCCAAGGCTTCCACATCCTTCCTAAAATGAGGCGACCAGAACTGCACACAGTACTCCAAATGAGGCCTTACCAAGGTCCTGTACAGCTGCATCATCACCTCACGGCTCTTAAATTCAATCCCTCTGCTAATGAACGCTAACACCCCATATGCCTTCTTCACAGCCCTATCCACTTGAGTTGCAACTTTCAACGATCTATGCACATAGACCCCAAGGTCTCTCTGCTCCTCCACATGCCCAAGAACCCTACCGTTAACCCAGTATTTTGCATTCGTGTTTGTCCTTCCAAAATGGACGACCTCACACTTTTCAGGGTTAAACTCCATCTGCCACTTTTCAGCCCAGCACTGCAACCTATCCAAGTCCCTTTGCAGACGACAATAGCCCTCCTCGGTATCCACAACTCCACCAACCTTTGTATCATCTGCAAATTTACTGACCCACCCTTCGACTTCCTCATCCAAGTCGTTAATAAAAATCACAAACAGGAGAGGACCCAGAACTGATCCCTGTGGCACGCCACTGGTAACTGGGCTCCAGGCTGAGTATTTACCATCTAAGACCACTCTCTGCCTTCTATCAGTTAGCCAATTCTTAATCCAACTGGCCACATTCCCCACTATCCCATGCCTCCTGACTTTCTCCATAAGTCTACCATGGGGGACCTTATCAAATGCCTTACTAAAATCCATGTACACCACATCCACTGGTTTACCCTCATCCACTTGCTTGGTCACCTGCTCAAAGAATTCAATCAGGCTTGTGAGGCAAGACCTACCCCTCACAAAACCGTGCTGACTGTCCCGAATCAAGCAGTGTCTTTCCAGATGCTCAGAAATCCTATCCCTCAGCACCTTTTCCATCAACTTGCCTACCACCGAAGTAAGACTATTTGGCCTGTAATTCCCAGGGTTGTTCCTATTCCCTTTCTTGAACAGGGGCACAACATTTGCCACCCTCCAATCACCTGGTACCACCCCCGTCAACAGAGAAGATGAAAAGATCATTGCCAGCGGCTCTGCAATTTCATCCCTTGCTTCCCATAACATCCTTGGATATACCCCGTCAGGCCCGGGAGACTTGTCTATCTTCAAGTTATTCAAAAACCCCAACACATCTTCCCTCCTAACGAGCACTTCCTCGAGCTTACCAGTCTGTTTCACACCGTCCTCTTCAGTAATACACCCCTTCTCATTCGTAAATACCGAAGAGAAGTACTCATTCAAAACCTCACTTATCTCTTCCGGCTCAACACACAGTCTCCCGCTATTGTCCTTGACCGGACCTACGGTCCCCCTAGAGATATCTGTACTCTGACTGGTGTCTCTCAGTCCCTCTCTCTCAGGGAGATATCTGTACACTGAGTGGTGTCTCTCAGTCCCTCTCTCTCAGGGAGATATCAGTACACTGACTGGTGTCTCTCAGTCCCTCTCTCTCAGGGAGATATCTATACACTGAGTGGTGTCTCTCAGTCCCTGTCTCTCAGGGAGCTTTATGTACACTGAGTGGTGTCTCACAGTCCCTCTCTCTCAGGGAGATATCTGTACACTGACTGGTGTCTCTCAGTCCCTCTCTCTCAGGGAGATATCTGTACACTGACTGGTGTCTCTCAGTCCCTCTCTCTCAGGGAGATATCTGTACACTGAGTGGTGTCTCACAGCCCCTGTCTCTCGGAGATATCTGTACACTGACTGGTGTCTCTCAGTCCCTGTCTCTCAGGGAGAAATCTGAACACTGAGTGGTGCCTCTCAGTCCCTCTCTCTCAGGGAGATATCTGTACACTGACTGGTGTCTCTCAGTCCCTGTCTCTCAGGGAGATATCTGTACACTGAGTGGTGTCTCACAGTCCCTCTCTCTCAGGGAGATATCTGTACACTGACTGGTGTCTCTTAGTCCCTCTCTCTCAGGGAGATATCTGTACACTGACTGGTGTCTCTCAGTCCCTGTCTCTCAGGGAGATATCTGTACACTGAGTGGTGTCTCTCAGTCCCTCTCTCTCAGGGAGATATCTGTACACTGACTGGTGTCTCTCAGTCCCTGTCTCTCAGGGAGATATCTGTACACTGAGTGGTGTCTCACAGTCCCTCTCTCTCAGGGAGATATCTGTACACTGACTGGTGTCTCTCAGTCCCTCTCTCTCAGGGAGATATCTGTACACTGAGTGGTGTCTCTCAGTCCCTCTCTCGCAGGAGATATATGTACACTGACTGGTGTCTCTCAGTCCCTCTCTCTCAGGGAGGTATCTGTACACTGAGTGGTGTCTCTCAGTCCCTGTCTCTCAGGGAGATATATGTACACTGACTGGTGTCTCTCAGTCCCTGTCTCTCAGGGAGATATCTGTACACTGAGTGGTGTCTCTCAGTCCCTCTCTCTCAGGGAGATATCTGTACAATGAGTGGTGTCTCTCAGTCCCTGTCTCTCAGGGAGATATCTGTACAGTGAGTGGTGTCTCTCAGTCCCTCTCTCTCAGGGAGATATCTGTACTCTGACTGGTGTCTCTCAGTCCCTGTCTCTCAGGGAGATATCAGTACACTGAGTGGTGTCTCTCAGTCCCTCTCTCTCAGGGAGATATCTGTACACTGACTGGTGTCTCTCAGCCCCTCTCTCTCAGGGAGATATCTGTACACTGACTGGTGTCTCTCAGTCCCTGTCTCTCAGGGAGCTTTATGTACACCGAGTGGTGTCTCTCAGGGAGATATCTGTACACTGACTGGTGTCTCTCAGTCCCTCTCTCTCAGGGAGATATCTGTACTCTGACTGGTGTCTCTCAGTCCCTGTCTCTGAGGGAGATATCTGTACACTGAGTGGTGTCTCTCAGTCCCTCTCTCTGAGGGAGATATCTATACACTGAGTGGTGTCTCTCAGTCCCTGTCTCTCAGGGAGCTTTATGTACACTGAGTGGTGTCTCACAGTCCCTCTCTCTCAGGGAGATATCTGTACACTGACTGGTGTCTCTCAGTCCTTGTCTCTCAGGGAGATATCTGTACACTGACTGGTGTCTCTCAGTCCCTCTCTCTCCGGGAGATATATGTACACTGACTGGTGTCTCTCAGTCCCTCTCTCTCAGGGAGGTATCTGTACACTGTGTGGTGTCTCTCAGTCCCTGTCTCTCAGGGAGATATATGTACACTGACTGGTGTCTCTCAGTCCCTGTCTCTCAGGGAGATATCTGTACACTGAGTGGTGTCTCTCAGTCCCTCTCTCTCAGGGAGATATCTGTACAATGAGTGGTGTCTCTCAGTCCCTGTCTCTCAGGGAGATATCTGTACAGTGAGTGGTGTCTCTCAGTCCCTCTCTCTCAGGGAGATATCTGTACTCTGACTGGTGTCTCTCAGTCCCTGTCACTCAGGGAGATATCTGTACACTGAGTGGTGTCTCTCAGTCCCTCACTCTCAGGGAGATATCTGAACACTGACTGGTGTCTCTCAGTCCCTCTCTCTCAGGGAGGTATCTGTACACTGAGTGGTGTCTCTCAGTCCCTGTCTCTCAGGGAGATATCTGTACACTGACTGGTGTCTCTCAGTCCCTGTCTCTCAGTGAGCTTTATGTACACTGAGTGGTGTCTCTCAGGGAGATATCTGTACACTGAGTGGTGTCTCTCAGTCCCTCTCTCTCAGGGAGATATCTGTACACTGACTGGTGTCTCTCAGCCCCTCTCTCTCAGGGAGATATCTGTGCACTGAGTGGTGTCTCACAGTCCCTCTCTCTCAGGGAGGTATCTGTACACTGTGTGGTGTCTCTCAGTCCCTGTCTCTCAGGGAGATATCTGTACACTGAATGGTGTCTCTCAGTCCCTGTCTCTCAGGGAGATATCTGTGCACTGAGTGGTGTCTCTCAGTCCCTCTCTCTCAGGGAGATATCTGTACACTGACTGGTGTCTCTCAGTCCCTCTCTCTCAGGGAGGTATCTGTACACTGAGTGGTGTCTCTCAGTCCCTGTCTCTCAGGGACATATATGTACACTGACTGGTGTCTCACAGTCCCTCTCTCTCAGGGAGATATCTGTACACTGACTGGTGTCTCTCAGTCCCTCTCTCTCAGGGAGATATCTGCACACTGAGTGGTGTCTCACAGCCCCTGTCTCTCAGGGAGATATCTGTACACTGTCTGGTGTCTCTCAGTCCCTGTCTGTCAGGGAGATATCTATACACTGAGTGGTGTCTCTCAGTCCCTCTCTCTCAGGGAGATATCTGTACACTGAGTGGTGTCTTTCAGTTCCTGTCTCTCAGGGAGATATCTGTACACTGAATGGTGTCTCTCAGTCCCTCTCTCTCAGGGAGATATCTGTACTCTGACTGGTGTCTCTCAGTCCCTGTCTCTCAGGGAGATATCTGTACACTGAGTGGTGTCTCTCAGTCCCTCTCTCAGGGAGATATCTATACACTGACTGGTGTCTCTCAGCCCCTCTCTCTCAGGGAGATATCTGTGCACTGAGTGGTGTCTCACAGTCCCTCTCTCTCAGGGAGATATCTGTACACTGACAGGTGTGTCTCAGTCCCTGTCTCTCAGGGAGATATCTGTACACTGAGTGGTGTATCTCAGTCCCTCTCTCTCAGGGAGATATCTGTACTCTGACTGGTGTCTCTCAGTCCCTGTCTCTGAGGGAGATATCTGTACACTGAGTGGTGTCTCTCAGTCCCTCTCTCTGAGGGAGATATCTATACACTGAGTGGTGTCTCTCAGTCCCTGTCTCTCAGGGAGCTTTATGTACACTGAGTGGTGTCTCACAGTCGCTCTCTCTCAGGGAGATATCTGTACACTGACTGGTGTCTCTCAGTCCTTGTCTCTCAGGGAGATATCTGTACAATGACTGGTGTCTCTCAGTCCCTCTCTCTCCGGGAGATATATGTACACTGACTGGTGTCTCTCAGTCCCTCTCTCTCAGGGAGGTATCTGTACACTGTGTGGTGTCTCTCAGTCCCTGTCTCTCAGGGAGATATATGTACACTGACTGGTGTCTCTCAGTCCCTGTCTCTCAGGGAGATATCTGTACACTGAGTGGTGTCTCTCAGTCCCTCTCTCTCAGGGAGATATCTGTACAATGAGTGGTGTCTCTCAGTCCCTGTCTCTCAGGGAGATATCTGTACAGTGAGTGGTGTCTCTCAGTCCCTCTCTCTCAGGGAGATATCTGTACTCTGACTGGTGTCTCTCAGTCCCTGTCTCTCAGGGAGATATCTGTACACTGAGTGGTGTCTCTCAGTCCCTCACTCTCAGGGAGATATCTGAACACTGACTGGTGTCTCTCAGTCCCTCTCTCTCAGGGAGGTATCTGTACACTGAGTGGTGTCTCTCAGTCCCTGTCTCTCAGGGAGATATCTGTACACTGACTGGTGTCTCTCAGTCCCTGTCTCTCAGTGAGCTTTATGTACACTGAGTGGTGTCTCTCAGGGAGATATCTGTACACTGAGTGGTGTCTCTCAGTCCCTCTCTCTCAGGGAGATATCTGTACACTGACTGGTGTCTCTCAGTCCCTGTCTCTCAGGGAGATATCTGTACAGTGAGTGGTGTCTCTCAGTCCCTCTCTCTCAGGGAGATATCTGTACTCTGACTGGTGTCTCTCAGTCCCTGTCTCTCTGGGAGATATCAGTACACTGAGTGGTGTCTCCCAGTCCCTCTCTCTCAGGGAGATATCTGTACACTGACTGGTGTCTCTCAGTCCCTCTCTCTCAGGGTGGTATCTTTACACTGAGTGGTGTCTCTCAGTCCCTCTCTCTCAGGGAGATATCTGTACAATGAGTGGTGTCTCTCAGTCCCTGTCTCTCAGGGAGATATCTGTACAGTGAGTGGTGTCTCTCTGTCCCTCTCTCTCAGGGAGATATCTGTACACTGACTGGTGTCTCTCAGTCCCTGTCTCTCAGGGAGATATCTGTGCACTGAGTGGTGTCTCACAGTCCCTGTCTCTCAGGGAGATATCTGTACATTGACTGGTGTCTCTCAGTCCCTGTCTCTCAGTGAGCTTTATGTACACTGAGTGGTGTCTCTCAGGGAGATATCTGTACACTGAGTGGTGTCTCTCAGTCCCTCTCTCTCAGGGAGATATCTGTACACTGACTGGTGTCTCTCAGTCCCTGTCTCTCAGGGAGATATCTGTACAGTGAGTGGTGTCTCTCAGTCCCTCTCTCTCAGGGAGATATCTGTACTCTGACTGGTGTCTCTCAGTCCCTGTCTCTCTGGGAGATATCAGTACACTGAGTGGTGTCTCCCAGTCCCTCTCTCTCAGGGAGATATCTGTACACTGACTGGTGTCTCTCAGTCCCTCTCTCTCAGGGTGGTATCTTTACACTGAGTGGTGTCTCTCAGTCCCTCTCTCTCAGGGAGATATCTGTACAATGAGTGGTGTCTCTCAGTCCCTGTCTCTCAGGGAGATATCTGTACAGTGAGTGGTGTCTCTCTGTCCCTCTCTCTCAGGGAGATATCTGTACACTGACTGGTGTCTCTCAGTCCCTGTCTCTCAGGGAGATATCTGTGCACTGAGTGGTGTCTCACAGTCCCTCTCTCTCAGGGAGATATCTGTACACTGAGTGGTGTATCTCAGTCCCTCTCTCTCAGGGAGATATCTGTACTCTGACTGGTGTCTCTCGGTCCCTGTCTCTGAGGGAGTATTCTGTACACTGAGTGGTGTCTCTCAGTCCCTCTCTCTCAGGGAGATATCTGTACACTGACTGGTGTCTCTCAGTCCCTCTCTCTCAGGGAGATATCTGTACACTGAGTGGTGTCTCTCAGTCCCTCTCTCTCAGGGAGATATCTGTACACTGAGTGGTGTCTCTCAGTCCCTGTCTCTCAGGGAGATATATGTACACTGACTGGTGTCTCTCAGTCCCTCTCTCTCAGGGAGATATCTGTACACTGACTGGTGTCTCTCAGTCCCTCTCTCTCAGGGAGATATCTGTACACTGAGTGGTGTCTCACAGCCCCTGTCTCTCAGGGAGATATCTGTACACTGTCTGGTGTCTCTCAGTCCCTGTCTGTCAGGGAGATATCTATACACTGAGTGGTGTCTCTCAGTCCCTCTCTCTCAGGGAGATATCTGTACACTGACTGGTGTCTCACAGTCCCTCTCTCTCAGGGAGATATCTGTACAGTGACTGGTGTCTCTCAGTCCCTGTCTCTCAGGGAGCTTTATGTACACTGAGTGGTGTCTCTCAGGGAGATATCTGTACACTGACTGGTGTCTCTCAGTCCCTGTCTCTCAGGGAGCTTTATGTACACTGAGTGGTGTCTCACAGTCCCTCTCTCTCAGGGAGATATCTGTACACTGACTGGTGTCTCTCAGTCCCTGTCTCTCAGGGAGATATCTGTACACTGAGTGGTGTCTCTCAGTCCCACTCTCTCAGGGAGATATCTGGACACTGACTGGTGTCTCTCAGTCCCTGTCTCTCAGGGAGATATCTATACACTGAGTGGTGTCTCTCAGTCCCTGTCTCTCAGGGAGATATCTGTACGCTGACTAGTGTCTCTCAGTCCCTCTCTCTCAGGGAGATATCTGTACTCTGACTGGTGTCTCTCAGTCCCTGTCTCTCAGGGAGATATCTGTGCACTGACTGGTGTCTCTCAGTCCCTGTCTCTCAGGGAGATATATGTACACTGACTGGTGTCTCTCAGTCCCTCTCTCAGGGAGGTATCTGTACACTGAGTGGTGTCTCTCAGTCCCTGTCTCTCAGGGACATATATGTACACTGACTGGTGTGTCTCAGTCCCTCTCTCTCAGGGAGATATCTGTACACTGAGTGGTGTATCTCAGTCCCTCTCTCTCAGGGAGATATCTGTACTCTGACTGGTGTCTCTCAGTCCCTGTCTCTGAGGGAGATATCTGTACACTGAGCGGTGTCTCTCAGTCCCTCTCTCTCAGGGAGATATCTGTACACTGACTGGTGTCTCTCAGTCCCTGTCTCTGAGGGAGATATCTGTACACTGAGTGGTGTCTCTCAGTCCCTCTCTCTCAGGGAGATATCTGTACACTGAGTGGTGTCTCTCAGTCCCTGTCTCTCAGGGAGATATCTGTACACTGACTGGTGTCTCTCAGTCCCTCTCTCTCAGGGAGATATCTGTACACTGAGTGGTGTCTCACAGCCCCTGTCTCTCAGGGAGATATCTGTACACTGTCTGGTGTCTCTCAGTCCCTGTCTGACAGGGAGATATCTATACACTGAGTGGTGTCTCTCAGTCCCTCTCTCTCAGGGAGATATCTGTACACTGACTGGTGTCTCTCAGTCCCTCTCTCTCAGGGAGATATCTGTACACTGAGTGGTGTCTCTCAGTCCCTGTCTCTCAGGGAGATATCTGTACACTGACTGGTGTCTCTCAGTCCCTCTCTCTCAGGGAGATATCTGTACGCTGACTAGTGTCTCTCAGTCCCTCTCTCTCAGGGAGATATCTGTACTCTGACTGGTGTCTCTCAGTCCCTGTCTCTCAGGGAGATATCTGTGCACTGACTGGTGTCTCTCAGTCCCTGTCTCTTCGGGACATATATGTACACTGACTGGTGTGTCTCAGTCCCTCTCTCTCAGGGAGATATCTGTACACTGAGTGGTGTATCTCAGTCCCTCTCTCTCAGGGAGATATCTGTACTCTGACTGGTGTCTCTCAGTCCCTGTCTCTGAGGGAGATATCTGTACACTGAGTGGTGTCTCTCAGTCCCTCTCTCTCAGGGAGATATCTGTACACTGACTGGTGTCTCTCAGTCCCTGTCTCTGAGGGAGATATCTGTACACTGAGTGGTGTCTCTCAGTCCCTCTCTCTCAGGGAGATATCTGTACACTGAGTGGTGTCTCTCAGTCCCTGTCTCTCAGGGAGATATATGTACACTGACTGGTGTCTCTCAGTCCCTGTCTGACAGGGAGATATCTATACACTGAGTGGTGTCTCTCAGTCCCTCTCTCTCAGGGAGATATCTGTACACTGACTGGTGTCTCTCAGTCCCTCTCTCTCAGGGAGATATCTGTACACTGAGTGGTGTCTCTCAGTCCCTGTCTCTCAGGGAGATATCTGTACACTGACTGGTGTCTCTCAGTCCCTCTCTCTCAGGGAGATATCTGTACGCTGACTAGTGTCTCTCAGTCCCTCTCTCTCAGGGAGATATCTGTACTCTGACTGGTGTCTCTCAGTCCCTGTCTCTCAGGGAGATATCTGTGCACTGACTGGTGTCTCTCAGTCCCTGTCTCTTCGGGACATATATGTACACTGACTGGTGTGTCTCAGTCCCTCTCTCTCAGGGAGATATCTGTACACTGAGTGGTGTATCTCAGTCCCTCTCTCTCAGGGAGATATCTGTACTCTGACTGGTGTCTCTCAGTCCCTGTCTCTGAGGGAGATATCTGTACACTGAGTGGTGTCTCTCAGTCCCTCTCTCTCAGGGAGATATCTGTACACTGACTGGTGTCTCTCAGTCCCTGTCTCTGAGGGAGATATCTGTACACTGAGTGGTGTCTCTCAGTCCCTCTCTCTCAGGGAGATATCTGTACACTGAGTGGTGTCTCTCAGTCCCTGTCTCTCAGGGAGATATATGTACACTGACTGGTGTCTCTCAGTCCCTGTCTGACAGGGAGATATCTATACACTGAGTGGTGTCTCTCAGTCCCTCTCTCTCAGGGAGATATCTGTACACTGACTGGTGTCTCACAGTCCCTCTCTCTCAGGGAGATATCTGTACACTGACTGGTGTCTCTCAGTCCCTGTC